>NC_080865.1:66006835-66309231 GCF_030435755.1 Ochotona princeps | reverse complement strand
CCCCCATTAAAGTTCCAGAGTTTTATACTCAATCTCCTAATTCCAGCTTCCTGCTGGTGGCAACAGTGGGGATGGCCCATAGTAATGTGGTTCCTGCAGTCCACATGGAAGACTTAGATTGCGTTCCTTGCTCCTGGCTTTGGCCTGGCCATTGTAGGTATTTGGAGCATGAACCAGCAAATGGGAGTGCGCGCTCTCTCTCTCTCTCTCTCCCCCTTTCAAATGAAATACAGAAATAAATAATACATAAGTAGGGGCTGGCACTGTGGCATGGCATGCTAAGATTTTGTCTGTAGCACCAGCATTCCATTTGGATGCCAGTTCATGTCCTAGCTGCTCCACTTCCCAGCCAGCTCCTGCTTATGGACTGGGAAAGCACTGGAGAATGTCCCAAAGCCTTGGGACACTGCACCCTCACGTGGGAGATCAGAAGAAACTCCTGGCTCCTGCTTTCGGATCAGCTCAGCTTTGGCTGTTGCTGACCCTTGGGGAGTGACCCAGTCGATAGATCTCTGTGTGTTTCTCCTCCTGTCTGAAACTTTGCCTTTCAAGTAAAAATAAAATTTTTAAAATAAGTGTTTATTTTAAAAATCAAGTTAATACAAAAAAACCCCATGATGAATAAATATATCAAACTTTCAAATGAAGATAGGATGTGTAATGAAGAACCTGGAAGTTTTCTGCCTTTTGTGATTCCGCCTTAATGGCTTGGCTGAGGGCTGTGTGAACCCCAGGCCTGATAGCCTACATGACACCCAGCAGGACATGTGGCAGGTCACGTCCTGAGGAGTACCTGGTGTTTGATAAGATTCACCACCCTATAGCTCATCGATTTGTACTTTTTGAAAGTTGCTTGTTTCAAACCCACCAATAGAAGCCTGCTAGACCATGACTGTATAATTAATAGCCTAAAATGTATAAAAACTGGGGGGCTTGGGCTCTCTCTCTCTCTCTCTCTCTCTGTTTGCTAGCCCTGCGGATCCTGCAGCGGCTGCCCCTCCCCCGCCCAGCCATGCTGGGCTGGGGGAGGTGGCTGGGAGACCTGGGCTGATCTGAATAAACCACCTTTATGCCTTAGCTCTGACTTCAGACTTGATGATTATCTGGGGATTTCAAAAACCGGCACAATAGTAACACGGTTAAAACAAGGAACATTGGCACCTGAGGAAAAAAGGAAAAATGTAGATCCTGTACACACATTGGTAAGTATTCTTGAATAGTTCATTTTTTCCTCCAGAATTCTGAAGTAATTGATTGAAATTGAAAAACTGAAAAAAAAAAAAAGTAGGTGATGGGAAATCTCTAAAGTGCTTTGGTTTTTGGGAGAAAGATTTAGCAAGAATTACCGGGAGAGACAGGGAGACTGGGAGAGAGCTCTTTCATTTGCAAATTCACTCTGAAATGATTGTAATGGCCAGCTTTGGGCCAGCTAGAAGCCAGGCACCAGGACCTTCAGTTGGGTCTCCCATGTGAGTGACAGGGGTCCATCACTTGAGTCATCTTCTGCTATTTCCCATGCTATTAGCAGGGAGCAAGATTGGAAGTGGAACAGCTGGGGATTGAACTGGTGCCCATAATGGGATTTTTATCCACTATGCCACAACGCTGGCCCCTATAAAGTGTTTTTAACCCATGTTTTGGAGAGATTACAAGTGTATGAGTGCTAAGGACTGAAAAAGCACAAGGCTGAAAATAGGAATCTCACAGACTTGTAAGATAGAAAATGTAATTTTGTGTTAGAAAGGCTGGGTCCTGATGACTATGGATGAGCAGCAAGAGGAAAATGAGACTGACTGGCCACTCTAGATTCACCACGTAGAGTTTGTCCTTTACCCATATTTGATTACATGTTTGTTTCTAAAATGTGTGACAGGAAATATACTACTCTCTCCATTCTAAGAAACATGATAAGCAGCTTTTATTTTTGTAGCTGAGGTCACGCCAAAATTGGAGAAACATTAATCTTATGAAGTTTCTCACCCAGATCCATATATAAATATTTGAAAGACAGAATTACCGAGAGAAAGAAGGAGGAGGAGAAGAAGGGAGCGAAGGATTTCCGTATGTTTCAGATGGCTGCAATGGCTAGCACTGAGCTAATCTGAAGCTGGGAGCCAGGCGCTTTCTCTGAATCTCCCAGATGATGCAGGGGCCTAACGACTTGGACCATCCTCTGCTGCCATAAACTGGGAGCTGGATCACAAGTGGAGTAGCCAGGACATGAACTGGCACCCATATGAGATGATGGTGCTACAGGCAGAGGATTAGCTTGCAATACCACTGTTATGGCACTTATTTTTGCATTTTAAAAAGAGATTTGATTATTTATTGTTGGAAAGGCGGGTTTTTAGAGAGAAGCAGAGATAAAGATGTTTCATCTGCTGGTTCACTCCCCCAAATGGCTGCAATGGCTGGAGTTCCATCAGTCTGAAACCAGGAGCCAGGAGCTTCCAGGTCTCTCATGTGGGTGCAGGGTCCCAAGGCTTTGGGCCATCCTCTGCTGCTTTCCCAGCCACAAGCAGAGAGCTGGACGGGAAACAGAGCAGCCAGGATACAAACTGGCTCCCAAAAGGGACTCCTTTGCTTGTGAGGGAAGGATTAGCCAATTGAGCCATTGCACATTTTAAATTTATATATGATTCACCAATTTATCTGGAATTTGCTTTGGTAAATGATATGAAGCAGGGCTGTAATTTGCTTTTTACCCCCAAATATTTGCCTGAGCAGAATATGTTATGTGTTTTTTCCTTTTCCCACTGAATTGTGTTCTCTCTGATGTATTAAGGTTTGTTTCTGGGCTGCCTATTCTTTGCCACTGTTCGGATGAATAGCTAGCCCAGGCTGCCAAGAGCTGCCTCAGTTTCAACACAGGAAAGCTCTCAGCTGGAGGATCTACTCCATACTCTTGTGCTGTTGCCACATTGTCTTATTTATGGTAGTTTTACAATTCTAAATACCTAGAATAACAAGTGCCTCTTGGCATCCTTTCCAGAAATTGACTGCTTATTATTCTAGTTGAAACTCAGAATATTTTAACAAATTGTGTTAAAAATCTTGTTTTGTCCTACAATTACAAAGAAGAGCATACTTTTTTTTTTTCATTGAACCTCCTTATAACGGTATGAAATGTCTCATTCAGGTGTACTTTTAAGTCTCTTGTGAAAGTTTCAAATTTCAGCAATGGCATTGTGGCTTATTGGGTAAAATTGCTATCTGCTATGCTGGCATACTATATGAGCAGCAGTATTTATCCCAGCTTCTCTACTCCCAATCCAGCTCCCTTCTGATGTGCCTTAGAAAAGTAGTAGAAGAAGGTCCAAGTGTTTGGTCCCCTGCTTCCCACATGGGAGATCCAGGAGAAGCTCCTGACTCCTGGCTTTGGACAGGCCCAGCTCAGGACTTTGCAGCCACCTATGGAGTGAATCAGCAGATGGAAGATTTTGATCTCTCTCTTTCTCTTCATCCCCCCCCACCCTTTCTGTTACTCTGAATTTCAAAAAAAAAAAAATCTTTAAAAAAAGACTCATATACGTCATTTCTAGGTAATCTAACATAAAATGCTATTATATTAAATGGGAATTTTTTCTTCCCCTTACATTTTCTTTTTTTAAGATATTATTTTTCTTTTTATTGGAAAGGCAGAGTTACAGAGAGGAGAGACAGAGAGAACTTCCATCCATGAGTTCATTCCCCAAATGGCCACAATAGTCAAGGCTGAGCCAGAAGCTGGGAGCTCCAGCTGGGAGCCAGGAGCTGCTTCCTGGTCTCCCACATGGTGCAGGGTTCCAAAGATGTAGGCCATCCTCCACTGCTTCCTAAGGCATAAGCAGACAGCTGGACTGGCCGTAGAGAAACCGGGACACAACTGAAGCCCATACGGAATGTCAGAGCCAGAGGCTGGAAGATTAGCTTACTGCACCAATGTGCCACCCCCTTTACATTTTCTAAATGTATAAATGCGTAAGTATGCTTAAATACATGACTTTTTTAAAAAACTGCAAGCTTGCTTGCTTGCTTTCCTTCTTTCTCCCTTTCTTTCTTGGCCACCCCAGCTCTTCTATTCTAATGCTAATACATATTAACATAAAATGATAACCAATTGTACCATATCAATTGATAATCTATTCTTTGCCTGATGAACTACTGCCTGTATCACTCACTAACTTTTTGCATGTCCTGTGATCTCATTTTAGATTTGTAACTTTATTATACTGATCTACTTGTCTAATGTCATATTAATGTGAGATTAATTTGTTCACACTGGCTTCACTGAATTTCCTAATATTTAGCCAGCAAATCCTCCTTCAGTGTTCTTATGTTTCAGGCTTTTCTTGGGTTACTCCTTGTACTTATTCCAGAATAAGAAGGAGAAAGAGAAAAGAAGGCAGGCAGGCAGGCAGGCATGGTAGCCTAGTGGCTAAAGTGCTCACCTTGCAGGTGCCAGGATCCTATATGGGCACTGGGTCATGTCCTGGATGCTCCACTTCCCATCCAGCTCCCTGCTTGTGGTCTGGGAAAGCAGTAGAGGATGGCCCAAAGCCTTGGGACCCTATGCCCATGTGGGAGACTTGGAAGAAGATCCTGGCTTTGGATCAGCTACTGGTCAAATCAAATAGACCAGCAGGACGGGCAGTTTTTTGTCTAGGTTCACCTCCTGAGCTCCCGGTGAACGCCCCTTCCCACCTTGTTGCTGGTGGAGTTCCAGCTGCTGTTGCACTTCACCGCTAGCTGAATGCAGCTGGGGTATCGGTCACTGCAACATCACACCATTGTGTTCGCAGCTTTCCCATGTCTGTCCGTCTCCAGCAGCCCCTCTGTTGTCGCTCTGTCCTCTTCTATTTCCTAGAATGTGCCCTCTGCTTCATGCTGGCTAATGTTTCTCCATCTGTAGTGTGTCCTTACCCTATCCTGCCATCTTGATTCTCCCCTGTTGTGTTTTGTAATAGAATATATTTATGTCTTTCTTTTCTATTCCTAGCTCATTATGATTTCTATTAAGAATTTCTGCTGAATTTCACCCAATTGATTTTCATAATTTATCTGACCAGAAGGCTTTCTTCACTAGCTTGGTGATATAATGGGTTATGATAAATTCTTATGTAATCATTTTTGCATTCCTGAAATAAGCCATGTCTGGCCATAGTCTAATTTATTGTTATTTAAAAACAAAAACTTGGGTCCGACGTGGTAGCCTAGTGGCTAAAGTCTTCACCTTGTACGTGCTGGGATCCCATATGGGTGCTGGGATCCCATATAGGTGCCAGTTCTAATCCCAGCTGCTTCATTTCCCATTCAGCTCCCTGTCTGTGGCCTGGGAAAGCAGTAGAGGATGGCCCAAAGCCTTGGGACCCTGTATCCGTGTAGAGACCCAGAAGAAGTTCCTGGCTCCTGGCTTCGGATCAGTTCAGCTCTGGCCGATGTGGCCACTTGGGGAATGAACCATCGTATGCAAGATCTTTCTCTCTGTATCTCCTTCTCTCTGTGTATCTGCCTTTCCAATAAAAACAAAGTAATAAATAAATAATTAAAAAACCCAAAACTCAAAATTATTGGGTGCAGATGTGTTCTGGGTAGGTAGCACACACTGGCAGATTACAAAAAACATACCCAATCCAAGACACCTTGTACACCTGGGAATAACACCCCCTCCCCACATCCTTAATAATGTTGGCAAGGTTGTAGGGAATCCAAATCATTCCTTCAATCACAGACCAAGCCAATTGAGAAAGTAAGAAAGTATTTCATTGAGACATCAATGCTGCCCCTCATCCTGCCCTGCCCTTTCTTATTATAATGCATCCACTGCAAGTCCACACCCACTGCAAATACAGAGATCTGTCTCAGCGCAGCCCCAAAGTGCTTTGTGGATCAATTTCCGGTGAATCAATCCTCAACTCTGCCGACCTGAGGTAGTCAGCCTTTTCAAGTAGTCAGCCTCTTCGGTCTGAGTGCCGCCTCTTTTCCTCCTCTATCCCATCAGAATTTCCCAACATGGTTTAAAGATACGCTTACATGTTAGTTTCATCAGTACCTGGATCTTTTCCGTTTCAGTCACGACAAGGCAGGAAGATGCTCCTCCATATTAGGTATAGATCAGTATTAGCATAGAGCCCAGAACAAGTTAAAAAATTGGTTTTAAATTTTATTTATTTTTAAGGCTCCTTCTTCTAAAAATAAGATACATTCATCCTTGCTCAGCAGTCCACGAAGTGGTGCTGTGGAGCCAGTTCCTTCTGTGCCCCAGAGGAAGTTGGGTCTAGCATCCTAGTCTCTGGCTTCTTGGTTGCTTCTCCCAAGAGATTCTGTGAGGGGCAACGTCAAAGGTGGGAACAGGCACAGCAGACTATTTTAACACACTGTATAAATGAAATTAGTGACAAAAAGTTGCCCAAGTATTTATCTCAGCATGTACCTATTAATAATCATTTCTTCTCTGACAGTTTTGGTTTCTGCTGTCTCAGGGTTTTGCAAGCAGAAAATGATAGGCTCACTGTGAAGTGGGACTTTTGCTCCAAGAGTGTGCCGTGAGGCAGCAATTCCAGGTCGCATTTCTGCAACCTAAAGAATCCCACCAGCTAGATCTCCCAGCACTCAGGTATACTGTGCAGTCACCATCAGCTACCTCCTTTAAGCAAGCAGCTGTTTTGAACTCCTTTGCTGGAAAGAATGTCTAGATAGGCAATCAGCTGACAGCTGGGATTGCAGCTGACAGAGGACAGCATTAAGCTCCCATAGTTCACTTGTTCTTTTAATGAAGACATAGTGGCCACGTGTTTTCTGGATTGGACAGTCAGATCCTCTGGCTCCTTGCGGAACCCTTCTGGGAAATCAGAGTGTGACCTGGAAGTGTTTTTGGTTCTAGATGAAATGGGAACACACAGCACACCTGAAGACCTTAGGACATTTTTGATGGAATTTCAAGTGAAGAATGTTCCTTCAGAACGAATTGCAATCCACAAGATCCTGTCTGGGCTAAGAGCATATTTGGATCACTCTGACCCTGGCTGCGGGGTAGAATATGTATTATCTGCTTGGGTGCTTCTGCTACCAGGCCTCTGGGGCTCAGTGTGATCTGATCATTAATAGGATCACCTTGAAAAATCTGCACTCCCTTAAGAAGACTCAAGAATGGCAGCCTTGGTGCTGTGTGAGGAGTTGGGCTCAGGCACACTCTTTCATTCATTCATGAGCTGTATTCGTAGTGCTTAGATGGCAAACTTCTCCCTAACCATGATAGCCATTCCTTTTTTTCCCCCAGACATCATCCCTTGTTCTTCCAACACTGGATTCCCTAAAGCCTTGGCAGGTGCGGGAGATAAATGCATTCTAGAAGGCAAAAATTTTACACTCATTTGTGACTTGAATGAGATTAAGCACTAGAATTGTTTCTGAAGGAATTTCTTCAATATTTTCATGATTTTGCTTGCAATAAGGATTTCCATAAATATTTGACAGAGAAGGGATCTAAACCAGCCCATTTCCTCTCCTCTGCACGTGCAGAATTCTTTGGAAACTTCTCTCAACATAAGCAAAGATGTCAATAAAAGGCAGCTGCAGAAGGTTGTAGATTTGGCTTGAGGCAGTAGCTGGTTTCTGCAACAGAAAGATAAAGCTCATCCGTCTGCATCCATCAGCCTTGGGGGTGACAGGCCCATCGTTGCCAACCGGAACAAACAGCAAGTCTCTCTCGCTAACAAGAAAAAGAAGAGGCCTGCAAGGGAAAGAATTAAAAACTTGGTGATATGCATCAAAGGGAATAACCCAGTAAACCCCCCAGAACACTAATGGGAGTAAAGAACAAGGAGTTCTCAGACATAATCCCTGGCTGGCCTTGTTCTTGAAGAATTGATCTTATCCAGTAATACGGTCCGCCCCATGGGGGAATTGGGGAGGGTTGTACTTCGCAGATTCCCACCTCCACTTGGGATTCTTGGCCTGGTCTGGAGCTGTGAGATTCTCTGGTCACAACAGTTTGCCCCCCACCCAGAGGTGTTTATTAAAGTCCCAGCCACACAGAACGGGTGGAAGGAGATGGGAATGCAGTTAGCTGAATAAGCAAAGAGAATAGGAAAAATCAGCTTTAGGAGCAAATCACTACTGATATCCACAACATACATTGTTGATGTCAGTCCCTGGTTGGGAGGCACTTAAAAGGCTGTCTCCAGCTATGTAGGTGAAAACTTCACAGCCAGATCTCAAACGAGTACACATGTGGGATGCCTGCATTACAGGTGGTGGTTTTATCGGCTACACCGTTACCACCACCATGCCTGTCTGCTCCCTATATTCTTGCCCTTCTCTTTTGAGAATTCTCCTTTTCCACTAGGAAATAGATACAGAAACATTCAGTATTAGAAGCAAAAAGTGGGCACAGCACAGAAGGCTAGTGGCTAAATCCTCGCTCTACTTCCCTTCCAGGGCAGCGGTGGCTAGACAAAAAGGCACCTGCCAGTATATGTGTAGGATGGATAGTAGGTTGGTTGGGTTGAACTAGGCTTCAATGCCCATTGACAAGTTCCAAAGCTAAATGGAATGTGGGACAGACTGAACAAGCCTGTGGTACATACTGGTAAGCATGGGAACCAGGGTAGGGGCAGGCCTGGTGGGGGTTATGGGGAGTCGCCTCAACTAGGCTGCAGCTCCCACTGGTTTGTGTGAGGACCGAGTATGAAGTGGGTAGGATTGGGCTGGACTGCAACACCCATTGGATGACAGGGCTGGAAACAGAACTGACCCAGCAATTGCAACGATGGATGGTGCCAGACCCTGTACTGGCAAATTCACGTAAGACTCAGGTCTGGGATCATCTCAGATGAAGTTTCTTTGGAGATCCCTCCAACTGAACTGCTGATCTCAGAACCCCAACCATGAAGAGACTATGTCAGCCAGTGGATTCTGAATAGGTTTCATTACGATTGGAACGGTGAGATTGGCAGCAATTCAGAACTGTTGAACTATCAAAATTGCTTGAGCAGGACCCTCGGAGCGTGCCTCACATCGGGGACCTGGGATGGGTGGGAGGCTGGGTGGGGCTTTTCCCTTTGTTTCTCCCCTGACCCCAGATACAGGGGGAAAAATGATATTAGTGTGGAAGCAATGGTATTACCCACTTTCCTGTAGCCCTTGACCCTTTGTACCCTAATCAACTAACATCATTTTTAAAAGATCAGTTAATAATAATAATAATAATAATAATAATAATAATAACAACAACAAAGCACAGATTTGAAAGGCCTGGCCGTGGCTGTTTTCTCTGTAAAATGGGTTAGGGCTGGTGACTTGCACCACCAGGTGGTGCTAGAGACAGAAGTGCTAACTCCAGAGCCCAGTACAGAAGAAGTGCTGTCACTTCTCAGATTTTGACATGGAGTCATTTTTCTTTTCAGAATTAAACTGTAGACTTTGCAGTGACTTTGAAAAGTTTCCCACTTCAGTTTTAGGTCAGAAATTACAATGAACTCCACATGGAATATTTTGGCAAGCCCGGTAATAGTTAACTCTGAAGCAATAACTTCTTTGTCCACATGGTTGTGCTGTTGAATTTCACATCTGAAACCAGCAACCAGGTGTCCTGGCTTTTTACCCAGGCAGTCTGTCTGCTGAAAGAGGGTTTCCATTTGTTCTTGCTAAAGGAGCTGAAGTCTGTTGGGTTAGCTATCTGCATTTATTTTAAAGGAATAAAAAACATACCTACTTATTTCTAAACGAAATGTCTTTTTTGTTCACGGATATTTGATTAGGCATTTTGGTTTTTTACGTTGCTATTGTTTGTACATGTAAGGTGTGTTTAAGTACAAATGCTTTTCTTTGACGATTTATATGGTGATTCTTTTTTACTTTTCAGAATATTTAATGATGTGACATATGTTAATATACAAAGACGTTAATAGACAACTATAAATTCTAGTTTATCTATATGAACTGTAAAAACACCAAAAAGATAAAACGGAACTGCAGGAAAATAGACAAAAAGAACTTCTTTTTTCTGGGTTTAGGGTTGAACAGTCCTTGGGAAAATGGTAAAAGTGACCAAGTTCATTTCCAAGTCCTTGAACCACATAGAATTTCTCCAGTATGCCAGTAAGGAATAAGAACGACTTAACTGTATTTGGGTACTTCCTTGGGATAAAGTAAGAAGCAACAAAGGGCACGTAAGACATAAGGGGGAAAAAATACTGCAGCAGTAGCACAGTAAGTTTGGTCATGTAGTTGGTGAGATTTATACATGTGAAACTAGTCACTGAGATATACAATATATTCTAAAACTCTAAAATTAAAATTAATTCTAAGGCAAGAGGTAAAGAACACAAAAGATCTTCTTCCTCCCTTTTCTTTGTAGATATCCAAAGTCAGCACGTGAAAGACACATCTGTACTCTCAAGTTCATTGCAGCACTACACACAATAGCCAAGGCAGGGAATCACCTAAATGTGCATTTTTGGATGAATGGATTAAGAGACCATGGTATATGTTTCCACAGTGGAATATTACTCAGCCATAAAAGAACAAAACCTTTACAGTGAAATGAATGGAGCAGAGAATATCATGTTAACTGAAAACAGTCCCACACAGAAAGATACTCCATGTTTGCTCTCATATGTGAAGGGTTTTTTTTTTTTAAGATTTGTTTATTTTTATTGGAAAGTATGGTATGCAGAGAGGAGGAGAGACAGATAAGATCTTTCATCCAATGAGTTACTTCCTAAGTGACTGCAACAGCCGGAGCTGCACCGACCCAAAGCCAGGAGCCAGGAGCTCTTCCTGGTCTTCCATGTGGGTGCAGGGTCCCAAGGCTTTGGGCCGTCCTTGACTGCTTTCCCAGGCCACAAGCAAGGAGCTGGATGGGAATCAGGGCCACCTGGATTAGAACTGGTGACCATATGGGATGCAGGCAGGTTCAAGGCTAGGACTTTAGCCACTAGGCCACCGTATTGGGCCCAAAAATATTTTTAAAAGGGCAATTCTTGAGTTGGGCCTGAAATCAAGTACCACTTCCTCCTTCACTCCAAATTTTTGCTGATGTGCCTGGGAGGCAGCAAATGATGACGTAAGTACTTGAGTCCCTGCCGTTTACATGTGGAAAACTCAACATGAAGTTCCTGCTCAGACCTTCAGCCTGCACCAACCCTGCTGCTGCAGGCATATGGGGAATGAACCAGCAGACAAGAATTCCTTCTCTATCTTTCAAATTTATGAAAAAATTATACATATATATGTATATGTATATATAAAATTGGGCCATTCTGAATAGAAGTAAAATACAACTTAGAATGAATTTGGAAGTATAAGATTTTAAAATAGGGGCACAATGCGATGACTCAATAACTAAATCCTCACCTTGCATGTGCGAGGATCCCATATGGGCGCTGGTTCTAATCCCAGCGGCCCCGCTTCCCATCCAGCTCCCTGCCTGTGGCCTGAGAAAGCAGTTGAGGATGGCCCAAAGCCTTGGGACCCTGACCCGTACAGGAGACCCTCAAAGAAGCTCCTGGTTCCTGGATTCAGATTGACAGAAAATCTTTCTGTCTCTCTCTCTCTGTAAATCTTCCTTTCCAATAAAAATAACTACATCTTTTTTAAAAAAAGATTTTTAAAAAGATTTAGTTATTGGGCCCGGCGGCGTGGTTTAGCAGCTGAGGTCCGCGCCTTGAACGTGCCGGGGATCCCATATGGGCGCCGCATCTAATCCTGGCAGCTCCACTTCCCATCCAGCTCCCTGCTTGTGGCCTGGGAAAGCAGCTGAGGACGGCCCAAAGCCTTGGGACCCTGCATCCACTTGGGAGACCCGGAAGAAGTTCCTGGTTCCCGGCTTCGGATCGGCACAGCACTGGTGTTGTGGTCACTTGGGGAGTGAATCATTGGACGGAATATCTTCCTCTCTGTCTCTCCTCCTCTTTGTATATCTGACTTTCTAATAAAAATAAATAAATCTTTTTAAAAAAAAGGATAATGACATCCATTATTAAAAAAAAATATTTATTTTTTTTATTGGAAAGGCAGATATACAGAAAGGAGGAGAGACAGAAAGGAAGATCTTTCATCCAATGGTTCACTCCCCAAGTGGCTGCAACGGCTGGTGCTGAGCCAATCTGAAGCCAGGAACCAGGAACCTCTTCCGGGTCTCCCACAGGGGTGCAGGGTCCCAAGGCTTTGGGCCATCCTAGGCCTCTTTCCCAGACTACAAGCAGGGAGCTGGATGGGAAGCGGGGCCGCTGGGATCAGAACTGGTGCCCATAAGGAATCCCGGCACATGCAAGGCGAGGACCTTAACCACTATGCTATTGCACCAGGTCCTAATAAAGAATTTTAAATAAGAGGGTCCAGCAAGGTCAAGCAGTATGCTAATCCTCCACCCTGTAGCATTGACATCTATATAGATGCCAGTTCATATCCCGGCTGTTTCACTTCCCATCCAGCTCCCTCCTTACGGCCTGGGAAAGTATCAAAGGATGGCACAAAATCTTGGGACCCTGCACTCATGTGGCAACCCAGAAGGAGCTCCTGGCTTCAGATCAGCTCAGCTCTGGCCATTGCAGCCATTTGGGGAGTGAACCAGGGAACAGAAGATCTTTCTCTCCTTCTCTGTCTACAGTGTCTTCCTTTCCAATAAAAAATTTAAAATATTTTTTAAAAGTTTAAAAGAATAAAAAAGTAGTAAAAACAATGCAAACATTAACATAAAGCCCAGATAAAACTTCTTATTCCTGCTTACCTAACTAATACACTCAATTCACCCTGGGAGATACACCAGTGTGACTGAGGTAATGACACAGATTGGAAAATGGACAGCTTACAAAGGCACAAACTTTCTCATTAAGAAAGGTAACAGGACGCAACCAAAGCTTAGCACATCTGAAACTCTGACATAAAGTAACTTTTACATAATGTGCTACAGTTTCTATAGTCAAGTCTAGAGCCAGCACAATAGGTCAACTGGCTAATCTTCCCTCTTCAAGCCTTGGGATTCCATATAGGTGCCAGTTCATGTCCTAGTGCTGATCCAGCTCCCCGTTTGTAGTCTGTGAAAGCCACAAACCCTACACATCCATGTAAGAGACCCAGAAGAGGCTCCTGGCTTCAGATTGGCTCAGCTTTGGCCATTGTGGCCACTTGGGGCGTGAACCAGCGGGTGGAAGATCTTCCTCGGTCTCTCCTTCTCTCTGTAAATATGACTTTCCAAGAAAAATAAATAAATCTTAAAAAATAAGTCTAACCCACATCAAGAATCAGAAGCTTGTACATACATGTACTTGTGCTGTAGAAAGTCTGGACTTCCACACAATTCCAGCTTGATCCTTCCATTCTTTTTTTGTTTTGTTTTAAATAAATCTCATAGCATCTATAAAACAGGATAGGACTTAATGCTGCCTCAATAGTTTGTATTATTATTCCACTAAGCAAAGATTAATAATTGTGTTTTGTTGGTTGGTAGTTCCTGGTGTATTGTGACCAATTACTTAAAATACTGGGACATATGTGCAATGACTGGCGAATAAAGAACAAGTATATCATATTTCTTAGCTAAAAGAATAGCCAAAAAACACATCATTTCTATTTCACTATGATTAAGAAAGTGCTACTTCTTCCACAATAGAAGACTAAAGTAGCAGGACTTCAATGAAAGACTCAGATATTCCAATCTCTAGTCCGATGTCTACTTTCTTCTCACCAGTTTTTATTTGTTTGTTTACAGGATACCCCTTCATTTGCCTTGAAAGGTTGCTTCCCTACACAAAGCAGAGACCTTGAACAGTGAGACTCAACTGTAACTCTAGGCCAAGAAACGTGGGCTGAATTTGAATTTCCTTTTGCTTTAGCCACACAGAGACTGATCAGGATATATAGCAGAGGCAGAACTATACTTTGGAGGTTGGCATTTGTTGTGCTAGCATCTCATACGGGCACTGGTTGGAATCCCTGCTGCTACACTTCTGATCCAGCTCCCTGCTTATGGCCTGGGAAAGTAGCAGAAGATGGCTTAAGTCCTTGGGTTGCTGCACCCACGTGGGTGACCTGGATGAAGTCCATGGCTCCTGCCTCCAGCTTGGCTCAGCCACAGTTGTTTTGGGCATTTGGACAGTGAATCAGTGGGTGGAAGATCTGTTTGTCCCTCTCTGCAACAAATAAACAAGTATTTTTAAAAAGAAATGCACTTTCAAGATAATTTTATTATGAGGGAAAAGTATGTTTCTGCTCATGTGCGTGAAATCATGTGACGAAATGAGATTTCACTAAAAGTATATGAGAAAAAGAGAAACCCTGAATGCTTGTTGGATTATTCTAAGACTAACTGTGACCATGAAAGAAAAACAAATTTGCTTATTAAATGCACATTGGGTTGAATAGAATTTCTAAAGATTATAAAGTGAAGAACACTAGATGTTAGTCCAACCCACCAGAACCATCTCTTCTGGCAAGTATGACTACTATGAAAGACAGAAAAAGTTTATATATAAATATGGAACCGGTGTTGTAAAGTCACCACCTATGATACTGGCAACCATATGAGCAGCAGCTTGAATCCTGGCTGCTCCATTTCTGGTCCAACTTGCTGCTAATGGCCTGGGAAAGACAGAAGAAAATGACCCAAGTACTTGGGTCCCTATCACTCGTATGGCAGACTTGGAAGAAGTTCTTGGCTCCAGGCTTCAGCCTGGCCCAACCCTACCTATTGTAGCCATCCAAGGGGTGAACCAGTGAACAAAACATTTCTCTCTCTCCTATCTGTTTCTCCCTCCTTTCTTCCTTTCTGTAACGAAAAAAAAGTTTTAAAAGTATTAATCTACTAATTCTATAACAGCATAACATAATAAACTAATATTGCAATTATTTGTTTTTTAAGGTAACAGATAACTTAACATTTTAGCTATTTTCTTTATTTATGAGTTCTAATAAGGTACTTGGATATTTTCCCCATCACATTTTTCAACTTTATTTTATTGCACTTGTAAAACAACATAAAGCCTGATTTTTTTCTGATTACAAATTAAAAATGCATGTTGGTCAAAAAACATGAAAACATACAAAAAAGTACAAGGAAGAAAATAGTACCTGGAAGGAAGAAAGACTAAATAATCTGTCTTTTTAAAAAATCTAGAAATTGCCATACTGTTGTAACTGAAGCACTGATAATCACCCTTTTAAAAAACGATTTATTTATTTATTGGAAAGTCAGATATACAGAGAGGAAGATCTTCCGTCCGATGATGATTCACTCCCCAAGTGGCAGTAATAGCCAGAGCCAAGCAGATCTGAAGCCAGGAGCCAGGAGCTTCTTCCAGATCTCCCACTTAGGTGCAGGGTCCCAAGGCTTTGGGCCGTCCTCTCCTGCTTTCCTAGGCCACAAGCAGGGAGCTGGATTGAAAGCAGGGCCACCGGGATTAGAACCGGAGCCCATATGGGATCCTGGTGCATGCAAGTTGAGGACTTTAGCCATTAGGCTACCGCACCGGACCCTGCTCATCATCTTAATAAGATCCATCTTTTTTTTTTTTTAAGATTTATTTATTTTTATTACAAAGTCAGATATACAGAGAGGAGGAGAGACAGAGAGGAAGATCTTCCATCCGATGATTCACTCCCCAAGTGAGCCGCAACGGCCGGTGCTGCGCCAATCCGAAGCCGGGAACCTGGAACCTCCTCCAGGTCTCTCACACAGGTACAGGGTCCCAAAGCTTTGGGCCGTCCTCGACTGCTTTCCCAGGCCACAAGCAGGGAGCTGAATGGGAAGTGGAGCTACTGGGATTAGAACCGGCGCCCATATGGGATCCCGGGGCTTTCAAGGCGAGGACTTTAGCCGCTAAGCCATGCCACCAGGCCCAAGATCCAGCTTTTTAAAAAGAAAACTTCTTTTAAAGAAAATGCTGAGAAGTGAGTTTTTGGAGCAGTGCTTGAGCTGTCCCTTGGAGCACCTGCATGGGCATCCCATATTGGACTTTTCTTGGTTTGAACCCCAGTTCCACTCCCCGTAATAATAATGCACAACCTGAGAAGCCAACAGCATGGCTCAGACAGTTGGGTTTCAAGGAGATCTGGGTGGAGTTGCAGGTTCCTGGCTTCAATATGCGTCTACCCTTGCTGTTATGGGCAATGATATGGGGCTAATATTTAAGAGGTGAATCAATGGAAGGAAGATATTTCCTCTCTCTCTCTTTGCTTTGAATCACAATGGAAATAAGTGAATACAATTTTTAAGGCAATCAGCGTGGTAATAAATTCAGGGGAATGATTAATATTAAAATGAAATATTGCCAATGTACTGTAATAAACTTGCCATCTTCACGAATCTTGTGCTTTGGGGTCATCAATAAGCAAAAAACAAAGTTGCTTAAACACAAGCACTGCAGGGCTTCAATAATTATCAAAAAACTGAAATGGCTGCTAAGCAACTAATGGCAAGTGGAATTACAGAATAGATACACTGGACACGCCCATGACTTCCAGCACAGGTGGGCTGAGGGGGTGTACTTCCTTACTCTACCCCAGAACAGCAGACAATTTAACATGTATGTATTTTTTTTTTACTTCTAGGATTTCCATTCACCATTTGAGACCATTATTGACTGCAGGGGAAAACAAACAACATAACAGCATTATTTTAAAAGCTGAATGTTATAAAAAATTCAATGTCCACAGATAGACAAATAGATAAGAGAGATGTAATATGGCCATACAATAAAATACTATTTAGCCTTTAAGATGAGTAAAATTCTGATATTTGCTATGACCTAGAAGAACCTGAAGACCATCATGCAAAGAGAATGAAGCCAGACAGAAAAGCACAACTATTGCATGATTTCACTCATATGAGGTAGCTATACTAGAAAAATTCATAGAGAAAGTACAGGTTATCAGGAGCTGGGGCAAAAGCAGAATGGGTAATAGGAAATAACTGGACTTCCTAATTTCCTAGAAGAGATCTGAGTATGCAGACATAGCAATTTTGAGAGTTAAATGGACATGAGTTAAAGTATTGGATCTGCCATTTGCTGTGTGACATGGGTCCAGGTAATTAACCTTTTCAAATCTCAGTACACCAACCTGCACGAAACTCCCAATAAACAGATACAAAGTCCTACCTCCTTCCAGGAGGAGCTAACATACATAAAGCACTAGAGCAGAACCTATCGCAGTATGCCCTTAGTGAATGTTAGCTATCAGTAACCTTAGAAGACTTCTAAGTACACAACGACAAACTTCTGGTGAAAGGACACATGGAACTGCAGATTTGCCATACTGATGAAATTGATTGAAGGCACAGTTGGGAAGAGGAGGGAGTGATTTACAAGGAAAAGGGTAAAGAAGAACTCACTGGAAAAAAAAACAGCAATATGACAGAATTCGGATGTAAATTCTGTATGCACCTGACAATGGGTTACTATGTGTTTTTAATGTGTGTAACATGTTACTTCAGTTCTCTACTGTCAAGAAAAACCTAACTCATGACCTTTCTTTTCTTCTACCACTTAGTCTCTAACAAGATTGCAAATTTCTTTTTTTTTTTTTAAAGATTTTTATTATTATTGGAAAGCCGGATATACAGAGAGGAGGAGAGACAGAGAGGAAGATCTTCCATCCGATGTTTCACTCCCCAAGTGAGCCACAACGGGCCGGTACATGCCAATCCGATGCTGGGAACCTGGAACCTCTTCCGGGTCTCCCACGCGGGTGCAGGGTTCCAAAGCTTTGGGCCGTCCTCAACTGCTTTCCCAGGCCACAAGCAGGGAGCTGGATGGGAAGTGGAGCTGCCGGGATTAGAACCGGCGCCCATATGGGATCCCGGGGCTTTCAAGGCGAGGACTTTAGCCGCTAGGCCACGCCGCTGTGCCCAAATTTCTTTTTTTTTTTTAAAGATTTATGTATTTTTATTGGAAAGGCAGATATACATAGAAGAGAAGAGACAGAGAGGAAGATCTTCCATCCGATGATTCACTCCCCAAGTGAGCCGCAACGGGCCGGTGCTGTGCCAGTCCGAAGCCAGGAACCTGGAACCTCCTCCAGGTCTCCCACGTGGGTAGAGGAACCCAAGGCTTTGGGCCGTCCTCGACTGCTTTCCCAGGCCACAAGCAGGGAGCTGAATGGGAAGTGGAGCTACTGGGATTAGAACCGGCGCCCATATGAGATGCTGGCGCGTTCAGGGCGAGGACTTTAGCCGCTGGGCCACGCCGCCGGGCCCAAGATTGCAAATTTCTTAAAGATGATTTTTTGCCCCCGTCTCATGAAACACCAGATTTTAATGCTTCAAATTAAGTCTAGCACATCAAATTCTTGATTAACATGTGTAGGATGATTACGTTTATAAGTGAACAGTCATTTTCTGTGCTTCTCTCCTCCACATCTAAGGTTCCTCTTAGAAACTTCTGTCAGAGCATGCTTTCATTAATCAAAAATTCATAATTGTCTGTTTAATCAAATAAAATGTTTGGAGCTGCTTCCAGTGTTGTTTACTGCACAAGGTAAAAATCACTAGGGGATTAGGAGACTAATGAAAATGGGTAATAGATGCCAGCGAAGTTCATGGTTACTAGATATGGAATATAAATTTGGGTCTGAGCTTCCGAGCAGCAATGATACAGAAGTTAATCACAGGATTCACATTTTCCAGACCATCCACAGCAGTTTTTCAGCTATTTCAGTTACTGAAAATAGAAACTTTTCTTCGAATGATCAATAAAGGATTCTTTTAAGAGACACCTTCAAGAACATTCTACACTGAATGTAGGACTGTTATTACTGGACCATATTTTTGGCCCATTCTTCTTGGACCATTGCATAGCTAAAAATATATTTAATACAGGAACGCATGAAATTACCTACGATTTTTAAGCTACAGGAATGTTTTAAGTGAAATTTCCTCTGATTAGTTACAAAAGGACTATAGATCGATTAATTAATATTGAACATGGTCATTCTTTATTTCTTCGGTGAATTTTCAGAGCAAATCGTTTGCTGTGTTTTGGGGGAAAAGTCCACATTGTATTGTATTGAACCATTTTGTATTATAGGTCACAATGTAGCCAGCCCCACAATGTAGCCAACCCCAGATCAGCGATTGGAGTACAAAAGGGACCGAACGACCAACAGAACTGCTCTAGCTTTAGTGAATGAGAAAAGAACACATATCTGGAAGAAATGACTAGATTACTCGGTCTTCAACCGTGATATCTTCAAAAGGCCCCCAGAAAGGCTCTTCAAATGAACACTGTGGCTTTAAAGAAAATCCGTTGACATCATTTCAAGAATGTTCTGGAACTTCCTGAGTCACATGACTGAACTGGAAGCCATTTTGCCGCCCTAACGGCGTGGATTATGGAGCATCCTGAAGAGCGGCAGCCTATCGATCCGTCAATAGATGATTTAATATTAATAGCATCAGAATCAGAAAAAAATATTTATGAACAGCAACAAATTCTTGCCCATCAAAACCAAGACGTCAAAATGGTCACTGGCCTTGGCACTAAAAACGCCGGTGGCCCCCGCCCTGAGAATCTTGACGGCTCTAGTACTGAAAGTGTCCTAAGAACTGAAAATGTCAGTGGCTCCAGCACTGAAAGCCTCAGCGGCTCCAGTACTGAAAATGCCAGTGGTTCCAGCACCGAAAATGCCAGTGGTTCCACTACAGAAGATGCCAGTGACTCTAGCACGGAAGAGGCCAGTGGTTCCAGCACCGAAAATTCTCTCAGTCCCATCTCCGAAATCGCCAGTGGCCCCAGCTACGAAAATACCGGTGGTCGCAGCATAGAAAATATCAGCAGCCCCAGTTCTGAAAATGTCAGCGGCTTCAGTATGGAAAAGACCAGAAGTCCTAGCTTCAATGATATCACCAGTCCTAGTTCTGATAATTTCGGAAGCTCCAATTCGGGAAGTTCCAGCAGCTCCAGCTCCGAAACGTCTAGCAGCTCTAGCAATTCTAGCTCTAAAAATTCTAGCAGGCCTAGCTTTGATAATGCCAGAGGCCACATTCCCGAGATTACTAGTGGTTCCGTCACCAAGAATGGCAGTGGCCCCATCACTGAGACCACCAGCTATATGACCAAGAATGCCAGCGGCCCTGTCATGGAGACTTCTAGTGGCCCCATCACTGAGACTCACAGTGGCCCTGTCGCTGAGAATGCCAGCGGCCTCGCCAGTGGTCCCAGCATGGAAATGGAAGGCCCCATCTCCAAAACAGTCAGTGAGAGCAATGTCAAAACGACGGGCGACCAAGGTGGCGAGATTCTGGTTGACCAAGGCCCTCCTCCAGCTACGGCTGACGCCAGTGCCCAAGCTGCTGTCCAAACTCCATCGGAAAACTGCCCAGAAAGGACAGGTCAGTAGATCTTAAAAGTTTTTGTGGGTAACCTGAGGATCTTATTTGGCAGGGGTGCCGCCCTAAAAACTTGCTTTGAATTTGTGTCCCTCTCTAAAAATGTAAAGTAGGGTTGAGGATGGAGGAAGTACACTGTCGATCTAGCTACACAGTAGCTTAGGCAAGAATTCCAATTCTTTGTCACCAGATGAGGCCCCCTCACGAAGCAACAGAAGCATGACACAATAACGAATAACAGGAGCAACGAAATGCGCTTTTAACGAACACCACCGCTTAAATTCCCTTGCAGCCCCAATGGTAGCCCTGCGGAAAAGCAACTCGTTTTGGAGCCTGGATCTTGTTCTACCAGGCCCCGACGCGGTGGTTTCAACTTGGGGCTTAGCGCCTCTGCCTGGCGGGCTGTCCTCTTCCTGTCCAATTGGCCTGTGGCGATAGGGGCGTGGCGAGGCAGTCAGGAACTGGCCCGCACCTATATTACCTGTTGCAAAACGGTCAGCTCACAGTCTGTTTGTGCATCCTGTGAGAAACGCACTAGCTATCCACCGGGAGTGCACATGCCAAAGACGCCCAGGCTAGCCAGCACGGACTTGCAGGTGGCTGAACGACCCTGTGGAACAGCAGGTGAGTCGAGGTGCTTGCAGGGCACCCTGGACGGGATCAGCTTTGGCAGCACACCGGATCGCCCTTACTGGCCCTCCTTCACAGTGAGGTGCGGTGGCTGGGGATCTTTTAGCCCTGTAGGAGGTTTTCAAAGGAAGTGGGATCAAAGCCTAGAAGCTGAGCCTTTGAGCGTTTGTCTAGCAGGCGTAGTGCCCTAGGGATAACGATGGGGCTACCGGCTGCCACCGGCTCCAAACTGCAGCCAGAGGCTACGAACTTGAAAAAAAAGTATCAGCGGGCTTGGGCTTATGCTGACTTGACTTTGGCTGTCTGGAGTGTGCTTTCCTACAGGTAGGCGAAATTTCAGTTATAATCCAGCAGAAGTGAGGTGCAACACCGGGTCAATGTTGGATAGCAGTGCCCGTAACTTAATTAGGCATTAAGAGAGTGCTTGCTAGAAAAAAAAAAAAAAAAACACCTAGAAGTCTTTTGTTGCAGTAAATGCCATACTACCAATTTATACTACTGCTATCACAACAATATAGTTTTAAAAACTTGACTCCTTGCAACCAGGGTTGTCCACCTTTTTCTCCAACAGGAACTTTTGTTAGTGCGGTTTTCAAACAACCACTTTGAAATGGTTTTGATCTTTACATTTTTTCACCCATAAAAAACAAGTTGCCAAAAAGGCAGCAAAATGAACAAAATGCCCTAATCTTAGTTTTGCTGAGAAATGCAAGAGTTACTATTGATCTGATTAAATTTTGCTTACCAGCTAATTCTTCGAATGATGTTTCTGATCCCAACTTTAAATATTTCTTACTCTGTTTTGTTAGGCAATGTGCCCAGCCTCCAGTTTTTTTTTTAATTTACTTAATTGTAAATAATTAGCTTTTTGGTTACTTGTGCATTTATGTAAATACAAAATACATAGATTCTATATATGTAGATATGCAAGGGGCCTTCCAAAGGTTCATGGAAAATATGTATTATGAACAAAGCTTACTTGGGTCTCAAAAGTTGTGTACCAAAACGAACTCTTTAAATTAGAGTTCCATGAATTTGTTACGGTACCATTCTGTGTGTGTGTGTGTGTGTGTGTGTGTGTGTATGTGTGTGTATTTATGACAAAGCTCAAAGGAGCGAAGAAAAAGAAGAAATGACTACATAAATCATAGCTCCCTACTCCTGTTCTGGGTGTCTGCTTTTCAATCACTGACTCTTGTGTGTTTCCAGTGCTTTTCCGATAATTTCTGAAGTTATGCTAAACTGTCGAAATAATGACTCATGAATGATTTCACCCTACTTCTGTGTTAAAAAACGGGTTTTCGTGCTTTTAAGTGAGATTTCAGATTTAAAACTCAGAACCCAATTAATGACTTGCAGAGTATTAAGGTTGAGAAGTGTAGCAGCCAGGACACAAATTGGCATCCACATGGGATCCCGGCAAATGGGAGGCTAGGGTCTAGCCGCTAGGCTATCGTGCCGGGACATTGGGGTTTTTTAACTGAAGGTAAAAGTCCTTATGAAGTGGTGGATAGCATAATGTCCGTAGACCAAAAGAAAATGCTGTCAGGTTTCACATATGTACATTGCCTTTCTTATATTTCTTTAGAGTGTAGGCCCTGATACTCAAAACACATTTCAAATATATGGAAAATATGACTTTTGAAAAATGTATTTACTCATTTGAAAGGCAGAGGGAGAGAGCGGGAGAGACAGAAAGAGCTCTTTCATCAGCCGGTTCACTCCCTAATTGGTCACAGTGGCTAAGGCTGTGCCAGACTGAAGCCAGGAGCCTAAAATTCCATCTGGGTCTCCCACATGGATAGCAGAGGTCCAAACATTGAGGTCATTTTCTGCTGTTTTTCCAGGCTCACTAGCAAGAAGCTGGACCCGAGGTGGAACAGCTAGAACTTCAATTGGCTCTCACATGAGATGCCAGAATCACAGGCAACGGCTTAATCTGTTGTGTCACAACATCAACCTTGGAAAATATGATTAAAGATTAATTCTGAATTTATTAGTCCCACTTCTGGGTAAATGAAGGATCTTTGTAAGAGTTAATGGAAAAAAATATTTAAAAAAAAGAGTTCATGGAAAATTCATATTTGTGAGAAATGCATGGATTTCAACTTTTTTGCACCAAAATGAACTTTTTAAATTGTATTTTCCAAAAAGTTTTTGGAGTACCCTTGTATATCCTAAGGTCTTGCAGTTTGCCTGTCAAATAAATAGCTGCACTCCCATATTTAGTGTAGTAGTATTTACAATAGCCAATGGATTCAGCTTAGATGTCCATCAACATATAAATCAGGGAAGAAACTGCAGTGTCTATGTTCAGTGGAGTAGACAGCCTTTTTTTAAAAAAAGGAGATTGTGTCATTTGAAACAATATGGTTGAAGCTGTAGGCATAGAAAGACACAAATCACAGGTTCTCACAAGTGAAATTGAAAACACATGAGCTCACAGAACAGAAAGTGGTTCTGGTGGTTAACAGAACTTGTCATATGAGAACAGACAGATGTTTATTCAAAAGGTAAGGAGTACCAGAGAGGAAAAACATGTGATAAGTATTTGTAAAGTTATGTATATGCTAATAATCTTGAATAAATTATTCTAATATATATATATAAACATCACTGTGGATCATAGTTATATCCAATTATCATTTGTAACCACACCACATTAACTTGGATGATATTATTCACTTTATCAAAGTTTCTGATGAATTTCTGATTTTGTTTTAATGGAAGTTTTTTTTTGTAAGAATTATTTGTTTTTTATTGGAAAGTCAGAATTACAGAGAGAGACAAAGATCTTCCAAGCACTGGTTCACCCCCTAAGTGGCTGCAATAGTGAGCCAATTCAAAGCCAGGAGCCAGGAGCTTTTTCTGGGTCTCCCACGCAGGTGCAGGGTCCCAAAGCTTTGGACCATCCTTCGCTGCTTTCCCAGGCCACAAACAGGGAGCTGGATGGGAAACGGGGCCGCTGGAACACAAACCAGCGCCCACATGGCTCAAGGCGAGGACTTTAGCCATAAGGCTACAGCACCTGGCCTCCAAACCTTTTTTTTTTTTTTTTTTAACAAAAGATTCATTTTAGTATTTCTTTAGTTTTTAAGAACATTTTATTTTTTAAAAAAATTTCTATATTGATGATCTCTACTTAGTTGATTAGGGTTCAAAGGATCAAGGGCTAGAGGAAATTGGGTAAGACCTTAATTTCCACATTCCCTTTCCTCCTTTTTGTTCCTGGGGAGAGACAAGGGGAGAAGCCACACCCTCCCTCCCAGCCATCCCAGGGATCCGGATGCGGGGCTTGCTCTGTAGGCACTGCTCAAGTGGTTTCAATAGTTAAACTGTTCTGAATTGCTGCCGATCTTGATCTCGCATTCCAAGCATGATGAAATCTCTTCAGAATCCACTGGCTGACAGAGTCCACCTTAGGATCTCCACTTGCCCAGATTTTCACTGCCAACACTTGGCAATTAGCCAGTTTGCTCTGTCTTCTGTTGTGGTACCAGGTGAATTTTTAGGAACATTTTAAATAGATAGTGGTTTTGATGATTAAACGAAACCGTATACCTAATGCATCAGTGTGGTTTCAGGCATATAGAATGTACACAGTGTTGATAATGCAGAAATCAACTCAGATTTTAAATTTTATTACTATCACCCCTTCAGGAATGTATCTGTTGCATGAAACCATGTGCACCCGTGTAATAGCTGAGCACCTGACTTCCCAAGGGGAGCTCAGAGCTGCTGATTTCTGCCTCTAGTGTTCAAAAAGTTAGTACTTCCAACTGGTCCATTAAGGGGATACACTGTTGACAAATAAGCTGTTGTTTACTTTGAATCATCATAAAATACTTCTACGAGTGTTTCTGGGTTGATGTTAGCCTTTAACTTGCACTCTTCCTTGCACGTATTGTGTCGTTTGGTTTGGTAGCCACCACTGTGTTGTGTAATTGTTTATCTAAGAGGCTATCGTTAAGAAAATTAAACATGTTTCAGAACTGTTCTGCTTCATTTGTTCATCAAGTGGAATCATTTGGGTTGAGGTGGGAAAATTAGTACATACTGGGGAAGAGATAAGGTGCCTTTTAGAAATAGTCAAGTTGTATCAAGTAAGGTATTGCAGAACACATTCCAGTGAGGATTGTTGGTAAGATTTGGTATCATTTAACGATTGAGTACTACCAGAATTGGTCAGCAGAGGGCACAAAAGGACTATGCACTGACTTACTGTTGTTTTTGTTTGCATGAACTGGAAAACAAGCTATGAGTAAAAGCAAGAGTAAACCTCCTCAGGAATTGGAGAACCAGTTTATATTGCGTGTGCCTCCGGTAAGATATTATGTCTCAGAGCAAATAGTTTCAGTACATGAGTATCATTCTGCTTGGCATCTGCAACATTTCTATGCGAGTTAAGTTGCAAAAGAATATTTCTTTCCTAAGAATCACGTTCTATTAGGCGGCCCTACCCTTAGTGTGTGCTCCTATAGCAGCATTTCTGCTGTCCTATACATTCCACCTATGGAGTGGGTTGAATTCCAGGCAAAACAGCTGCAGCCGTGAGAGATTCAGTTAGTTATCACAGACACTAATGCCCCATTAATGCACAGCCCAGATAAGACTCTTCTGAAAACCTTTCTGTCATCTTATCAGGGGGTAGTTAAGAAAATCAGTATTACATCTTCTGTAAATTCATCACCGTGTAAGGCTGTCACAGTTCATAGCGTTTGGGTCTTTTTTTTTTTTTTTTATATATAATCCATTTTATTGTATTGTTGTTGACAATCTTTACATAGTTAACTATAGTTGAAGGAAAATCAAGAAAGAGAAGGAAAAAAAAAAAAAAGGTTCAGGGGGATAGGGAGGTGGGCAATGCTATTATGTCCATATTGTTTCCATCATGTATCTGAGGTAAAAGGGGCTATTGAGGGAGAAGCCCCATCCGGTTTCCCGCCCACCCCAAGTCCCATATGTGGGGCATGCTCTGAGATATGTGCTCAAGTGGAGTTAATAGTTCTCCAGTTATGAGTCACTGCCAGTTTCGCTCGATGAGGTGGTCCACTGATTGATATGGTCCATCATGAAGTCTCCATTTGTCCCATATTTCGCTGCCAACATGTAGCTGAGATGAATGATTGTCCTATTCTGTCTTCTGTCTTTTCTTGGTTAGAATTCTGAGTCCAGCAGTTCAAGTGGGGAGATCTCCAAAGATACTTTGAGGTATTCCCAGACCAGATTCTTGTATGTTCTAGCAAGCACAGGGCCCGGCACAGTCCATCACCCTGATCAGCTGGTGGTTGCAATTGCTGTGTTGGTTCTGTTTTCAGTCCCGAGTTGCACTGGAACCAATGGGTGTTGCAGTCCAGTCTGGTTCGGCCCTTACATCAACCAGTGGGAGCTGCAGCCTAGTCGGGGCGACCCACAATAACCCCCACCAAGCCTGCCCCCTACCCTGGTTTGCCAATTTGTGTAGCAGAAGACCAGTCTGTCCCCCATCCCATTTGGCTCTGGTACTTGTCAATGGGTATTAAAGCTTAGTTCTATCTAATCGACTCAACCATCCAGCCCTCACAGATGTTGTTGAGTGCCTCTGTCTAGCCATCCCAGCCCCCGTCCTAGTTTTCATGCCCTCCCACGGGAATAGTGACCCAAGAAGGGGGAACCCACTTTTTCCCTCCCAGGTCTCTCTGTCCCGGTTTATGCACTCTTTAGGTGGTCCTGTGATTTGACTCGACAGAATTAGTCCCCAGTGCCAGCTTCTGCCAGCTGATGCTGTGGCCCTGATCTTGTCCACATGCAGCGCACAGGTGTTGTAGCCTTGCTTAGTCGTGTCTGTCTCTATCCTAGCCAACACTCTCCAGTGGGAGTGGTTGTCCAGCGAGGGGACCAGCCCCTTAACCCCCCCGCCAGCTCTGCCCCTCCCTTCCTGGATCTCACGTGTGCTGGATGGGTGTTGCATTCATATCCAGTACAGGCAACCACGCCCTGGCGTTCCAGAATGTGTACTGGTTTTGTCGCAACCAAACCCGGCCCATTCCACACTCTGTTCTGGTGATCGGATTTGCCAGAGGATGACATGAACTGATTCAGCCTGGCCTGCTCCTGACCCATGCCGAATGCATGCCAGTGGGAAACTTTCCATGGCCTATTCTGGGCTGTTTCCAATCATGCTTCTCGCGCTTACCTGCAGGGACTGTGTCCTGCCAGAGGAGTTGCCCAGGCTCCTCCATCAGAACCCCTCCCAATGCCAGATTTTGCGCTTGCCAGGGGGTTCTTGAGCCAACCCTACTCAGTTCACCTCCTGTCCTAGCAGGAACAGTGGCTTTTCCTGGCTGGCTTTCACCCCATTCTGACTCTTGTTGTTGGATGTTTCAGCCCAGCCATGGCTCGTCCATACCCACATACAGCTCACACATGGCTCAGAAGGGGATTGAGACCCAGCCTAGTCAGTCCCACATCTACCCTGTTTCTCCATAACACCAGATGGTGCTGGGATCTGAACCGGCCTGGTGCATCCAATCCCAGCCCACACTAGTGCCTCGGGTGACTGCAACTGTTTCCTAGATAGAACGCAGCCCCCATTCCAGCACATACACCCCTTGGTGGGAACCTCATCCAAGCTGTGGCTTCCCAGATTGGGACCGTTCCTAGCTGTAAATCACGCACCTGCACGTGGTTGCTCCGAGGACCATTAGGTGCCAGCCTGCTACACAAGCCGGAGCTTATCTTTTACTTGATAGGTGTTCAAAGCTCAGCATTATTAAGGGATTGGAAGTTCTTCAAAGGAAGAGTTACTGGCATTGGGAATCTTTAGGATTGACTCAGATCCCAGAAACAGTGGGGTCACTCTAGAGCTATCTCAGCAGCGATTCAGATGTCCAATACCCCAGAGCTCCCCGGCCGGGCGGCCAGTAGGAACAGCCTGGCGCCAAATGGCGCACTGGCCGCCCGGGCCCAGCCCGCCATGAGCCATGGGCACATGGCGGACTGGGTTCGGGATCCGAGCTAGACGTCCTCTCCCGCAGCCCTCGGCTCGCCTCTGGCAGCCGGAAGTTAAATCCTGCAGGCCCGAGGTTGCGCCCCTCCCCAATCCCGTTCACCCACCACCCAATGAGGGTGTTGGGTGGGACCCGGACATGCCCAGTCACGGAGGCCTCCCCCCTCGGCGTACTCACCCCAGAAGGAAGCAGGCCGCACCCAGGCATGTCCGGGCCCAGCCCGCCATGAGCCATGGGCACATGGCGGACTGGGTTCGGGATCCGAGCTAGACGTCCTCTCCCGCAGCCCTCGGCTCGCCTCTGGCAGCCGGAAGTTAAATCCTGCAGGCCCGAGGTTGCGCCCCTCCCCAATCCCGTTCACCCACCACCCAATGAGGGTGTTGGGTGGGTCCCGGACATGCCCAGTCACGGAGGCCTCCCCCCTCGGCGTACTCACCCCAGAAGGAAGCAGGCCGCACCCAGGCATGTCCGGGCCCAGCCCGCCATGAGCCATGGGCACATGGCAGACTGGGTTCGGGATCCGAGCTAGACGTCCTCTCCCGCAGCCCTCGGCTCGCCTCTCGTTTGGGTCTTTTTTCCCATTGCCACCTGCAAAAACCCATTAGTCCAGGAAGCTACATTAAGGATGAGGGTTCAGAAAACTATTTCTTGAATTAGAGTTAATCGACATACCCTAACTATACCGCAATGAGTTAAGCTGCCACTTGAAGCATCTGAGTGCTTGGTTTGAGTTCCAGCTATTCTGCTTCCCGCTCAGCTTCCTGCTACTGTGCCTGGGAGGCAGCAAATCACAACCCACATGGTTGGCTTCCTACCAACTATATGAATGACCTGGATAGAGTTTTCGGCTCCTGGCTTCAGCCTGGCCCAGCCCTGCACGTTAGCTGTTGTAGCCATTTGGGAAGTGAACTAGCAGATGGAGGATCTCTTAGTCTCTCTCTCTCTCTCTCTCTCTCTCTCTCTCTCACACACACACACACACACACACACATATTCTCTCTCATCATGCCTTCCAAATAAATGAAAATAGTCATGTATGTGTGTATATATTTATATGGGAGGTTTCTTTTTAAGGAAGGGTGTTCTTGGATATATCTATTCTAGAGCTGCCAAGTAGACACTCCTTCTGACTTTTCATTTTACCTTCATTGTAGGAATATGCTTCTACTGTCAGAAACATAGCACATTCTAGAGATGTTGCCGCGAAGAATAGACTTAAAATTGATCTATCTTGTAAGTAGCTGATATTCATCTACCATATAATCAACAATAATTTATTGAAAGCCTACGATGTTCCAGGCACTCAACTAGATACTAAGCATATGAAAAAGGATGGAATATGGTTTCTGTTTTGACGGACTCACGATTTAGAGAGTTTTAAGTTACTCATGTATCTTTTTTTTTTTTCAAAGATTTATTCATTTTATTACAGCCAGATATACACAGAGGAGGAGAGACAGAGAGGAAGATCTTCTGTCTGATGATTCACTCCCCAAGTGAGCCGCAACGGGCCGGTGCGCGCCGATCCGATGCCGGGAACCAGGAACCTCCTCCGGGTCTCCCACGCGGGTGCAGTGTCCCAAAGCATTGGGCCGTCCTCAACTGCTTTCCCAGGCCACAAGCAGGGAGCTGGATGGGAAGTGGAGCTGCCGGGATTAGAACCGGCGCCCATATGGGATCCCGGGGCTTTCAAGGCGAGGACTTTAGCCGCTAGACCACGCCGCCGGGCCCACTCATGTATCTTAAGAGTAAAGAAAGTAAGAATTTTGCAACTTGATATGAGTAGTTGTACTTGTCATAGTGCACATAAGGAAGAGCTTGGCAGCCATCTGGGGTACTTTCAATCTGCAGTTGTCTCCTAGATACAAAGTTTGGGGTTTCTTAATGTCCAAGGAAATAAAGAATAAACATGTCATTCTTTAAGTAATATTTTTTATATTTGTAAACCATGCATCTGATAAGGGATTGCTATCCAAAATACATAAGGAATTCAAGCAATTCTACAGCAGGAAAATAAATTATCACATTAAAAATGGGCAGAAGAGTTAACAGTCACATCTCCAAAGACATATGAATAACATACGAAGGTTCAAAAAAAGTATTTATCATCACTAAACCTTTGGGAAACACAAATTAATGAGATATCATTTCAAATTAATGAGATCAAGTCAAATTAATGAGATCGTGTCATATCTATTAGTATGACTTTTATATTTGTACAATGAAGAAAATAGATATTGGTGCAGAGGTGGAAAAAAGGGAATCTTTGCATACTTTTGGTGGGAATGCAGTTAGTGCTATAGTTCTAGTTATTCCCACAATACCACTTCTGGGAAAATTTCCAAAGGCATTGAAATAAACATGTTGAGGGGATATCTGTACTCCCATGTTCATTGCAGCAGCATTCACAGTACCCAAGGTATCAACCTCTAAGTGTCCATCATTGAATGAATGAATGAAGAAAACATGGTTTAAGCACATAGTGGAATACTATTCAGCTTTCAGAAGGACATTCTCTCTGCATTTCAATATTAATTCATATTAAAAAGTCATGCCAACTGTGACTCTGCATCTTTTTTTTTTGTCTTGCACTTAATATTAGATTACACCAGAATCCCTTGTATTTGAGAAATTTGCACAGGATTCAGTGTTCATCATTCATGGGCATTGAACAGATTCTTATGTTTGTGAAGCCAGTTAGAGGTTTTTAATTTGAGACTTAACAGCACCATGTAGGATGATCTTTCCCTCAGCCCACCTTCAAAAACACACACACACAATTATGCAATTGAATGATTATTTGAGAATCAATATACACGAGCAGAATTTGCCCTTTAGGATGAGAATGAAACATTTACCACCTGGTCTTGTAATCATTAGAAAGGAACTTAGCTACCTTTGATGAGTGACTTCAGCTGGAACAAAAGGTTCTACTCAGTCTCCTACCATTTTCCTGGGAATTTACTACTACATTTACAATTCCATTGTCATGACCAGGAGTGGTTTTCAAAAAAAGACTAGTCTGGGCCACGATGAATACTGAATAAGTATTCAGATCCTAGGAGGCTCGAGAGTTTATGGGGAGGAATTCAACTTTAATCTTCTCCACTGTTCTTCAGCTGATCTACGCAGAGCAACTGTTGAAGTGGACAAAACCACACTGCCTGCTAAGCTGGTTGACTTGCCTTGTGTTGTCGGAAGCCTGAAAACTTTTGATAAAAAGAATTTTCATGCAACAGCAGACATTTCCCAGGTAGGAATTAGCTTTTTTTTGGAGTAGCTTTTTTTTTATTAGCATTTCATCTGCTAGCTCTCACATCCTTCAAGGAATCCCTTCCTTTCTCCTTTCCCTTTTTTTTCAGTATTCCTTTCCACCTGCTGAAAGGAATACTGCTTGCCATTTCTAATTTTCAGACTGATTGCACAGAAATCAAGTGTCATGTTCTGGTGTGGACTTTGGTCATTAACTTTTCACTACCTTAATTGTATCCAAAGAGCCTGTTGAGTTCCCTATTTTGTGACTTCTGAAAATTAAAAATATGAGCAACTGGGCTCTTCTGAACTCATGCAAACAGTGTGCTCTTTTTAAAAAAACTTATTTATTGTGATTAGAAAGGCAGATTTTACACTGAGAAGGAGAAACAGAGAGACAGATCTTGCACCTGCTGGTTCACTCCCCAAGTGGCTGCAACAGCCAGAGCTGAGCCGATACAAAGCCAGGAACCAGGTGCAGGGTTCCAAGGCTTTAGGTCATCCTCTGCTTCTTTTCCGCTCCATAAGCAGGGAGCTGGATGGGAAGTGGAGCAGCCTCAACTAGAACTAGCCACCTGCAAGAGATGCTGGTACCGAAAGGTGGTGGATTAGCCAATTGAGCCATCAAGCTCAGCCCAGCAGATGTGTTTTTCTTCGTAAGTAGTAAGCAGTCTAGCTTAGAATACAAACTCAGATTCATATACAGTACTGCAGTGTAGATAGAAGAGAGAGGAGGATATGAATGGATGAGGAGGATATGAATGTATATTACCTAATGCCTGGTTTTCGGGAACTGCCAGTGATCAGTCTCTACTGTGCTCTAGAGTTCCTGTTGGTGAGAAGGATCATAATTTGTTACTTCCCTAAGATTTATGGCCAGAGTAAACTATTTTGTCTTCGTTAAATGTAGATGCTTGTTTGCACTGCTCCTGCTGACGGTCAGCCTCAGTCTTCTCCAGAAGAGCCAACTACTTCTGCCGATCTTGATTTAACTGAGAAAAGTGAAAGACGGAAGAAGAAAACCTATGCTTGGAAACATGGCAGTAAGTCACCAGTCCCTTGCTCTTTCTGGCTGGGTACATTTATCTGCTGAATTCTAATTCACTTTGAACTGGAGACCTCTTGCCTGGTTCATATAGGCTTGAAGAAGTCAGATTATGACCTAGTGGCTAATGGCTTGGCCTTTCTCTTTATCAAATTTGGGTATGTGGCAGTCGTCAGTTGTATGTACGTTTCACCATGTTGTGTTTGTTTTAGTTACTCCACCACTTAAGAATGTCAGAAAGAGGAGGTTCCGGAAAATAACAAAAAAGGTTAGTTGCTTGCTATTAGCGTGTCTGCTATGTGTATTAGAAGAGGATTTTGCATGGGGAAGAAAGGGAGTCAGTTGGGAAGTAATTTGTTCATTCACATGCTCAGTAAACATTTATTGAGTTTAGTGAGCTAAATGCCAGGAGCTGTATGCTAGCAGTTGAGAATAAAAATAGTTTATCTTTAAGGTTATAACCTAGTCTATTCATGAGAGATCTGGAAGCATTATGTATTTGAACTTCTCTTAATGCTTGAAGTTTTTGATTGTACAATCTAGTATTTTGTTATTTTACTTTTGATGATTTTTACATAGTTGATTAGGACGTGAATAGTCAAGGACTAGAGGAAAATGGGTGAGACCATTGTTTCCACATTCTCTTTTTTCCTCCCTGTATCTCAGGGAAGGGGGGAATAAGGAGAGAAGCCACACCAACCCTCCCAACCATCCCCGGGTCCCCGATGTGGGGCATGCTTCGAGGGCACTGCTCAAGTGGTTTTAATAGTTCAGCAGTTGTGAATTGCTATCGATATTGCCTCTCCAATCACAATGAAATCTCTCCAGAATCCATTGGCTAACATAGGTCACTTTAGAGTTTCTGTCCAGATATTCATTGCCAACACTTGGCTGGGGTAATTGATCAATTTGCTCTGTCCTCCATCCTCTGTTATGGTACCAGGTGTCCTCTGGAGGCTCCAATATACTGCCATTTCGTCCAAGTGCAACCAGATATGCTGTCCACTGCTCTGTCTTAGCCACTGAGGAGGCCCAGTTCTGACACTTGCACTCCATAGTCAGACTATGGACCGTGCAATTCTCTCTATGGTTGGAGCTCTGAGTCCAGGGGTTCAGTTGGGGGTATACCCAAAGAAATCTCATCTAAGGTGATCCCAAACCTGATTCTTGTGTCTGCTTCCAAATACAGGGTCTGGTGCATTATGTCATTCAAATCAGCCTTGGCACACACCGGTAGTTATAATTGCTGGATCAGTTCTGTCTCCAGCCTTGTCTCTTATCCAAACCAGTGGGTGTTACAGCCCCGCCCGATCCTGCCCAACACCACTGAACCTTCACGCAAACCAGTGGGAACTGCAGCCTAGTCACAGCGATCCCTAACAACCCCTACCATGCCCGCCCCTTACCCTGGCTCCCATCTTGCCAGTATGTACAACAGATTGGTCCAGTCTGTCCCACACCACATCCCACTCTTATATATGTCAGTGGGCACTGAAGCCTAGTGCATCCCAACCAGCCCCACTATCCAGTCCACACTGGTGCTGGTGGGTGCTACTCTGTCTAGCTATGCCTACTCCTAGTCCTGGTTCTCATGCTCACCAGAGGGAGTGGCAACCCAAGAGGGAGGAGCCCACTGTTTCCATAATGGGCCCACTCTTGGATCTTGCACTTTCCAGGTGGTTCTGCTGTTTAACTTGACAGAATTTGCCCCCCATGCCAGCATCCGCCAGCTGATGCTGCAGCAAAGCCCAATCAACCCATACCCCGTCTGGTTTATGCTTGCACCAGTAGATACAGTCAGCCCAACCTGGCTCTCCCCTGATACAGCTCAAATGCAGGCCAACAGGTGTTGTAGCCCTGCCCAGCTTGGTCTGCCCCCAATCCCAGCTCTCATGCTTACCAGTAGGAGTAGTGGTCCAGCAGGGAAGCCTCACGCAACCCCTCTACTTGGTTAGCCCCCTCCCTCCATGGTCTCACGGATGCTGGTTGGTTGCTGCAGCCTAGCCTGACATGGCCCACCTCACCTTTGCATTTGACAGTAGGTACTATAGTCTGATCTGGCCCAGCCCACCCCAAATTCCAATTCATGGTGGTTGGGACTACAGCCTAGTCCAACCCAGCCAGACTCCAGTTCTGGCCCCAATGTAAACTGACTGGTATCATGGCCCGACCCAGCATGACCCACACCCCATTCTAGTTCTTGGATTTGCCACCAGGTGATATGAACTGGCCCAGCTTGACTCGCCCCAGACCTGAGCCAAATTTATGCTGGTGGGTGCCATTACCTGACCTGATCTGGGCTGCTCCCTGTCTTGGTTCTTGCAGTCACCTTCAGGGACTGTGTCCTGACAGAGGAATTCTCCAAGCTCTTCCAACAGAACCTCTCCCAATGCCAGATCTCGTGTCCATTGGTGGGTCCATGGGTCAGCCCTACTTAGTCTACCTCATGTCCTAGCAGGAACAGTGGCCTTTCCTGACCAGCCGTTACCCATTCTGGTTCTTACTATTGGATGCTAATGCCCAGACAAGCCTGGTTCACACCCAGACACAGCTCATGTGTGGCTCAGCAGGGGCTGAGACCTAGTGCAATCTGTCCTACACCCACACTGGTTCTCACAAGCATCAGTGGGTGCTGGAGTCTAGCCCAGTCGAGTATATCCCAAACCCAGCCCACATCCGTTCCAAGGGACACTGCAGCCATGTCCAGACCAGACCTCTGTTCTGACTCACCAGTGAAAATCACAACCCAGCCAGGGTGTCTCCTTAGCTCCCCAACAAGGCCTGATCCAAGCCATAGATTTCGTGTGTGCCAGTGGTTGCTCTGACCCAGCTTGACATAGCCCCTCACCTGTCTTGGCCTTTGCCTCCAGATGCTGTAACCTGACCTGACCTAGCTGGCCTCCAGTCTCAACCCTCACTGGCGGGTGCTACAACCTGGCCCTGCTCAGTCTGCTCCCATCCCTGGCTCATGTAAACCAGTAGGTTTGATACCCTAGCCTGACATGACCTGTACTCCAGCCTTGTTTCTGTACTCACTAGTGGACTAAGGTTTGCTCAGCTCTGTCCATTCTGCTCCCTTCCAAAACCAGCCCACACACTTGCCAATGGATGGAGCTACCTTGCCCAGCCTGCCCAACACCCAGACTTGGACCCAGTGCTCACCAGAGGGAGCTATGGCCCACTACGTAAGTTTCCCAAGTTCCCCTGCTCAAGCGACTCCTAGACCCAGATTTTACACATTCCAGCATGTGCTAGGCCCTTACCCAGCGTAACCTGCCCCCTCCGTCCTGCCTTTTGTATGAGATGGTGGATGTTGTGGCCTGGGCCACCTCATAACCTGTTTCAGGGTACGCATGTGGGTGCTGCATCCTGGACCAGCCCAGCCTGTTCCCAGCCCCAGAACCTGTAAGTGTCAGCAGGTTCCATGGTCATGCCCAGCTCAGCCCATCACCAACCCCAACTCTTAAGCTAAACATCAACACTTGTAATTCCACAATGTTAGAGCCACATATCCCCCACAGAATCTACCCCTAGACCTGGTTCTCTTGCGTGCTAGTTAGTGTCATGGCTCAGCCTAATGTGTCCTGACCCCTGTTCTGATACTCACTGTCAGGTACTGGACTCTAGCCCTGCCAGGTGGGCCCCCAGCCCTAGCTTTTGTGTGGGCTGGTGTGTGGTGGTCAGCAATGATCCATGCTAACAAGCCCAGCTCAGGCTTTCTATGTGGACTGCTCCATCAGTGTGACCCATAAAAGTCTTCTGCTCTCTCCCCTCCAAAATACCGGGCCTCAGTCCCCTCGCTTACCTGCAAGTACAGTGGCCTTGTTATTGGGAGTCCCTCAGAAGTCATTCTTCACCTGCAAGATGCTCCCCTTGCCCCTTTTCTTAATCAACCCATAATCCTTGTACCCAAGTGGGTACTATGCTGATCTGGAGCTCGCCTGCCCACCAGAGTCCCAAGTTTGTGGTACTTGTGCTGGCCTGGTGCCTTACTCCTCCAGACACCCAAGTTCCAGGTCCATTGTAGTTCTCTGGCCCTGGTCCATTAGCACACCAGGGCAGCATGCTGACCTGGGGTCTCTCCCCTCCTCTTTTCTCACTCTACCCAGGGCCAAACTTGCTCCGGTTGCCTATAGGTGAGCTCCCAGGTCCCCACATACCCACTGGTACTATGCCCTAAGCCTTACTCTGACCCAAATCCGCATCCTCACGCACCCACGGGCTGCCTGCCAACCCCCAGCTGGCTGGTGTGGGAGAATGGCGGCAGGTCGTCATCCCCTACAATCTAGTTTTGAATCAAGTTTGTGCAAAACCTGAGAATTCAGAACTGCGGTTATATTCTTAACTTTACCTCAGGCTTGCAAAAGCTCAAGCATACCATGTGGTACTGTATTTGTTTTTCCCTTTTCAGTTAATCTTTGTTTCAAAACAATCAGATGCAATTTTAAGAAATAAAGACATACTGTATACTCCTTTCCCAGTTTTCCCCACTGTAACATTTTTCAAAAACTGTATCATGCAATATCACAAACAGGAAATTGACATTTTACAAGTCACCAATCTCTTTCCTATTTCTCTACTTTTACTTGTATTTGTGTGTATGTGTGTTTAATTTTATGAAATTTTATCCCATGTGGAGGTTCATGTGTCTATCTTCACTATTAAGACGCTAAACAATTCCATCATCACAACTGTCTTTCGTCTTTCTCTTTTGTAATTATATCCACTTCCCTCCTGGTTTATGTTCCTGGTCCCTAACGCCTGGTGATCATTATCCCATTCTGCACCCATGTTATTCTGTTGTTTGAAGAGTGTCACCGAAATATAATCTTGTAGTATATAACATTTGAGACTGTTCCCCCACCCAGAATAATTCCCTCAAGATCCCTAAACGTTTTTGCATGCACCAATAGTTGTTCATTTTTTATTGCTGAGTCGTATTCCATGCTATTAATATACCCCAGTTTATTTGCCCATTGAAGGACATTTGGGCTATTTCAATTGTTGACTATGACAAATAAAGCTACAGTTGGGTTTTTGTGTGAACCTAAGTCTTTATTTGGGATAAGTGCCTGGGAATACAGTTTCTGGATAGTTGTTGTACATTTAATTTATAAGGATCTGCCAAACTGATTTTCAGAGAGACTGTTCTTTTTTATATTCTGATTAATAGTATATGAATGATCCATTTTCTGTACTTCCTTACCAATATTAAACAAGTATTATTTTTTAGATTTTAGCCTTTCTGATAGGTGTGTAGTGATTGCATGTAGTATTGTTTTGCATTTCTCTGATAATTAACAGCACTGAACATTTCATGTGCTTGCTTTCCATCTGCATATCTTTACATAAGTGAAATTTTTGTTTTTGCCTTTTGTTCATTTTGTAGATGGGTTTTTAAATTGTTGAATCTTTTGAGTTTTTTTTTGTATTCTAAATACTAGTCTTGTCAAATATGCAGTTCAAAAAGAATTTTTTCTTTGTCTATAGCTTGTCTTTTCATCCTCTTTTGTAGGATCTTTCAAAGGGTAAAAGTTTTTCATTTTGGTGTGGTCCAATTTATGGTTAATTTAAATTTTAAAGGAAGTTTTTTAAGGTTCTTGCTCACAATGTTAAAGATTTTTCATTCATTTTATATTTAAGGCTATGGTCACTTTTAAGTTCTTTTTTTTAGAAGTATGAGGTACAGTTCAGTTCTGTTGTTTTTGCTAAGGAGATCCAGTTGCTCCAGCACCATTGGCTATCCTTCCTTTATTGTATATTTTAACCTTGGCCAAAAAAAAAAAATGCAACATAGTTGTGTGAGTTTGTTTCAAAATTCTCTGTTCTAGTCTGTGGATCCAAAGGTCAGTCCTTCCAGATACCACAGTGTAGCTTGAATACAGACTGAGCCGAGGAACTGATGGCTCCCACTTTAGTTTGCTTTGTCAAGAGAGTATTAGCTATTCCAGAGTCCATGCCTATGCATATAATTTTTAGAATAAATTTGTCTATGTATACACTAAATCATGATGGACTTTTTTGAATATTTATTTGTTTTACTTTGAATGGCAGTTCTAGAGAGAAGAAAGAGAGAGAGAAGAGTGGTAGATAGAAAGATCTTCTGTCTCCTGGTTTGCTCCCCAAATGGCTGCAATGGCCAGAGCTGAGCTGATCTGAAGCCAGCAGCCAGGAACTTCTTCTAGATCTTTTATGTGGGTGCAGGGGTCCAAGGATTTGAGCTATTTTCTGTTGCTTTCTCAAGCCATAAGCAGGGAGCTGGATGGGAAATGGGGCAGCTGGGATAAAAGCCAGTGTCCATATCTGATGCTGGACCATGGGCAGAGGTTTCACTTACTATGCCACAGCACCAGTCCATATGGTAGAATTTTGATAGAAATTACGTTAAATTTATAAATGAATTTGAGGGAGAATTCACATCTTTACTATGTTAGTCTTCTGATGCATGAACATAGCTACCTCAGGCTTTTTTATTCTGTTGATTAGCAGCATTTATTGAGTGTCTATAAAATGCAAAACTAAGAATAGTTTTAGAGGGTTTTTGAAGCTTTACTGACATAGAAAAACCATAATGTAACTTCATTGTGTTTTATTTCATAGACTGCTGATGTAAACCAGTTTGAAGAAATCAGCTTTACTGAGGTAGAGCAATAATACTTTATCTTTATTGTTTAGCCTTGGTGTGTTTTGTTTAATAGCTGATTAGTTTCAAGTAAGTAAAAAATTTAGTTTCAAGTCTTCTTTCTCACCTCTAAATGCCAGTCCCATCCACACACACGGATAAGAATCACTTAAAATGAAACTTGTTGCGGAGTGTCTGATACCTCCTGGAGGAGGTACAATTTAGTTCGTGAAACTTGTGTATTTCTTTAGCCGCTAGGCCACGCCGCTGGGCAGAAACTTGTATATTTCTTTCCTCTGCTTTTGTTTCAAAAGTCATTGTTGAAAGCCTGAGTTTCCTTTTACCAGAAGCTGTTTGCAATTGCTTATTTCCCCTGCAAGATTTAATTTCTATTTGTGGCATGACGAATTGGTTGCTGTGGAGATAATTATCTAAAACTGGCATCCAGTTTTAAGGAGTAGATGTAGCTAAGATCCAGTTTTGTAGGACTGTCTCTAATAAGGATGTGGAGAAGTAAAACCTGGTTATTTGCATCCTTAAACCAAGTTACTTCTAAATAACTATCAAGGAATTGTCGTTCTTGGCCTGTATGAATTAGGGAAAACAATAACTGAGGTTCCAGAGTTGCATCTCTAAGAGAGATCGTCACCATAAGAAAGCAGGTGGAAAAGCCTGAAGGTAATTTGTTGAGTTGGGAATTCAGCCTATCATACATAAGTCTAGACCTTGGTTATATTCCTTTATAAATAGCACCACAGAAAGTAGACATTTGATTGGGTGGGCATCTATAGAGCACCAGTCATTGGGATTCATTGGCAATTAGGAAAAGGGCATTTCTGCAGAGCACAATGTGTTAAATGACTGTACTGGTGTCCCCACATACTGTGTTTCAGTACGTTGATTCTCCAGAAGTGGAAAAGGAAGTGAAGAGACTGCTGTGTTCTGATGCTGAAGCCGTCAGTGCCCGTATCCTTTATACCAATTACATTCTGGATGGTCTGTTATATCCCATGTGCTTGTGCTAATATACCCTCAGTTTTGGTGTTTGTGTGCCAATTTTGATGTGTAGAAGTTAGGATTTGGAGAAATGGTACTTTGTAGATAGGAACAATGAATTCACGTAATGAAAAATTACTTACTTGAGTAATTTAGTCTAAGATGCTTGGCTACACTGAAAACTCAGCTCCGAAGAGTCTAAAGTTGAACTAAAACCAAATCTGTTTAGCCCAATAGCCTTTTCCCTTTCATTTGTACCTTCTCCTTTCCCTTTGCCTTCTCCTTGACTTCTTTCACTCAGGATGGGAAGTCATCTCAGGAGGTGAAACCAAGGAAATAGAATGCCAAGGCAGTGTTCCAAGCTTCCAGATGTCCCTAGGAATTAGAGGCCACAAGAAGAGCCGTGACTTATCAGGTATTTCAGTGGAGGCAAAGCAGAAGCTTCAAGTGGGGGCAGGGATTGATTGTGTGTTAGATCACTGTGCATAGACTCCCAAACCCATCAGAGAAAAAGGCCACCTTTGCCTTTGTCCCTGTTGTTTGTCTTTCGCTGCTTTTCAAGAGAGTGCTAGAATTTCCCTTCTGCCCCTAGTATTTTAATTGTTCCAGACTCTTAGATTCTCCACATATCTTGATCATTGAATACATGAATGAATGTGACAGTGCTTTGCATTTCCTGTCCTTGCTGTATGAAGGGAATAATCTTTCTGTTAGAAAAAACAGTATAAAGTTAACTTGTTACCTAGTGCATCTGAGGGTAGGAAGTAAAATTGTGTCTGGCATTGGGGTTCCCGGCAATGTTTCAGGTAACTTCACCTTCCTCTTGCTTAAAATCCATAGAATATAAACTGCTTCCGGAGATGTTTGATGAGTCTAGTACTGACACTGAGACTGAGGAGGAAAAACAAGAGGAGGAGGAGGAAATAACAGTGATGAAGGTGGTAGACAAAAAGCGTGAAGAGGAGGAGGAGCAGGAAGAAGATGATGATGATGAAGATGAAGAGCTGATAGAGGATGAGGAGGAGGACAATGAGTACGAAGAGGCTCTGGAAAGGGAGCTACAAACCAAGTTGCTTGAATCTGACATGTATGAGTCAAAGGAGATTATCACATCCCTAGGTAAGTCAGAGGGGGGAAAAAAAAGATGATGGGACAGTGTAGGTGAGAGTCCTAAAGAGTGACCCTAAATGCACATTAGCTATAAAGGCTAAGTTTGAGGAGTTCTTACTCAGATGTATCACTATGCAAATCAAGTTATCTGTGGACATCTAAAATTTCTTGCTCTCTCTGTAGTCATGACAATCCAGAAGCAGATGAGTTTCTTGGAGAAAAAGCTCTTTGGGATTCAGTGGAAAATTCAAAGACAGAAGCGTCTCCTAACGAAGGTGGAAAGCCTGCCACTCAAGGCAAGTTCTTGTTGACTGGTATAAAGCACTCCTGCCATCTGTCACAACCCTAACTTTGTTTCCACTCATGTCATCTGTGCAGCATTCATGTGCATTCATGAACCTGCACAAATTCTTAGAAACTTCTAGTAAAAGAGAACTTTATTTGTTTAAAATATTAACTCATTTATTTGAAAGACAAAGTAAGAGAAAGGGAGAGGGAGATCCTGCACTGGTTCACTCCCCAAATGGCTGCAATGGTTAGGGCTGGGCCAGACTGAAGGCAGGAGTCAGTAATTTCACCCAGTTCTCCCACATGGGTAACAGGGACCCAAGAACCTAGGCCATATTACTGCTACTTTCCCAGATGCATTACCAGGTAGTTGGATCCTAAGCAGAGTAGCCGGAACTCAAACCAGTGCTTTTATGGATTCCAGCGTCACAGGAGGTGGCTTAACCTGATGCACAACAACACCTACTCCAGGTGTGTTTTCATTTACCTGAGTCATATAAGCATTTTCAGGAAGGAACCATGTGAATTGAGATAATAACTGCTTCCGTTGAGCAAAGGCATATCAGAGCTAAGAATTATATTTGTATTTATCTGATTGCATTTTCTGTATCCCTGAAATATTTGAGAGTCAGTGAGGTATTTTACTTCCGACATGACTGCAGTGTTCTTGGGCCAGGCTGGGGGCCAAAGCCAGGAGTCGTCGACTCAGTACAGCTGTTCAGGGGAGTGGCAAGAACCCAATTATTTGAGTCATCTTTACTGCCTCCCGTGCTCTGCATTAGCATAAGTTGGGGGAAAGTATTAAACCCAGGATCTACAATATGGGATTGAACTTCTTAACTGCTAGACCAATTGCTTGCCCCAGTATTCTTATTTTATAGGTAAGGAATTGAAATGCAAAAAGATTAAGTAACTTGCCAGGGACTATAGGAAGTGGTAAAGTGGTAGGGCATAGACTGAACCCTGTTTGTATCAAAATGTATTTACTCCAGTGAAATTAACCAGGTATGCCTTAAAATTTTATGATGCCTGCAGGAGTATTTTATTTTATTTTATTTTATTTTTTATTTATTTTTTTTATAATCTATTTTATTGTGTTGTTGTTGACAATCTTTTCATAGTTAATTACAGTTAAAGAAAGAAAAAGAAAAAAAAAGGTTCAGGGGGATAGGGAAGTGGGCAATACTATTATGTCCATATTGTTTCCATCTTGTATCTGAGGTAAAGGAGGATATTGAGGGAGAAGCCCCACACGGTTTCCCGCCCACCCTGAGTCCCGGATGTGGGGCATGCTCTGAGATATGTGCTCGAGTGGTGTTAATAGTTCTCCAGTTATGAATCGCTGCCAGTTTCGCTCGATGAGGTCGTCCACTGATTGATATGGTCCATCATAAAGTCTCCGTTTGCCCCATTTTTCGCTGCTAACATGTAGCTGAGATGAATGATTGATCTGCTCTGTCTTCTGTCTTTTCTTGATTAGAGTTCTGAGTCCAGCAGTTCGATTGGGGAGATCTCCAAAGAAACTTTGAGGTATTCCCAGACTAGTTTCTTGCATGTTCTAGCAAGCACAGGGCCCGGCACAGTCCATCACCACGATCAGCTGGTGGTTGCAATTGCTGGGTTGGTTCTGTTTTCAGTCCCGAGTTGCACTGGAACCAATGGGTGTTGCAGTCCAGTCTGGTTCTGGCCAGCACGTACTCGGCCCTCACACTAACCAGTGGGAGCTGCAGCCTAGTCAGAGTGACCCACAATAACCCTCACCCGGCCCGCCCCTGTTTTGCCAGTATGTGTAGCAGAAGACCAGTCTGTCCCCCATCCCATTTGGCTCTGGCACTTGTCAATGTGTATTAAAGCTTAGTTCTATCTAACCAACTCAACCATCCAGCCCTCACGGGTGTTGTTGAGTGCCTCTCTATCTAGCCATCCCAGCCCCCGTCCTAGTTTTCATGCCCTCCCACGGGACTAGTGACCCAAGAAGGGGGAACCCACTTTTTCCTCCCAGGTCTCTCTGTCCCGGTTTATGCACTCTTTAGGTGGTTCTGTGATTTGACTTGACAGAATTAGTCCCCAGTGCCAGCTTCTGCGGCTATGCCCAAACATCCCTCACCCACTCTAATTTATGCTTGCACCAGCAGGAATAATCAGCCCAGCCTGGCTTTTCCCTGATCTATTCCACATGCAGCGCACAGGTGTTGTAGCATTGCTTAGTCTGGTCTGTCTCTATCCCAGCCCACGCTCTCCAGTGGGAGTAGCTGTCTGGCGAGGGAACCAGCCCCTTAATCCCCCCGCCAGTTCTGCCCCTCCCTTCCTTCCTGGATCTCACGTGTGCTGGTTGGGTGCTGCATTCATATCCAGTACAGGCAACCACGCCCTGGCATTCCATAATGTGTACTGGTTTTGTCGCGACCAAACCCGGCCCATCCCACACTCTGATCTGGTGATCGGATTTGCCAGTGGGTGATATGGACCGATTGAGCCTGGTCTGCTCCTGACCCATGCTGAATGTGTGCCAGTGGGAAACTTTCCATGGCCTATTCTGGACTGTTTCCTGTCATGCTTCTTGCGCTTACCTGCAGGGACTGTGTCCTGCCAGAGGAGTTGCCCAGGCTCCTCCATCAGAACCCCTCCCAATGGCAGGTTTTGCGCATGCCAGGGGGTCCTTGAGCCAACCCAACTCAGTTCACGTCCTGTCCTAGCAGGGACAGTGGCTTTTCCTGGCTGGCTTTCACTCCATTCTGGTTCTTGTTGTTGGATGTTTCAGCCCGGCCATGGCTCGTCCATACCCACATACAGCTCACGCATGGCTCAGTAGAGGGTTGAGACCCAACCTAGTCAGTCCCACATCTACCCCCTGGTTCTCCATGACACCAGATGGTGTTGGGGTCTGAACTGGCCTGGTCCATCCAATCCCAGCCCACACTAGTGCCTCGGGTGACTGCAACTGTTTCCTAGATAGAACGCAGCCCCAATTCTAGCACATACGCCCCTTGGTGGGAACCTCAACCTAGTTAGGGTGTCCCGTTACCTCCCCGATTGGGCTTGTTCCTAGCTGTAAATCATGCACCTGCCCGTGGTTGCTGTGAGGACCAGTAGGTGCAAGAGCCTAGCTCGGTATGACCTGTGCTCCATGCTGGTTTCTAGTTTATTTTATTTTATTTGTATTCATTCACATTGAAAGCTTAACAGTGGTAAAATATATGTTTTGGCCATATTTGCTTTCTTTTCCCTAGTGAGTGTAATTCTCAAGTATCTGGAGAGTTTCTTGCCAATTTCATTTTCAATATGCTGTGATGTCCTTTATAAAAAACAAGCTAGAGCCCAGTAGCATGGCCTAGTGGTTAAAGTCCTCACCTTGAACACACCGGAATCCCATATGGGCACTGGTTCTAATCCCGGCAGCTCTACTTCCCATCCAGCTCCCTGCTTGTGGCCTTGGAAAGCAGTGAGGACAGCCCAGAGCCTTGGGACTTTGCACCCGTGTGGGGGACCTTGAAGAAGTTCCTGGATTCTGGCTTCAGATTGGGGCGGCACTGGCCGTTGTGCTCACTTGGTGAGTGAATCATCGGATGGAAGATCTTTCTCTCTGTGTCTCCTCCTCTCTGTGTATCTGACTTTCCAATAAAAATAAAATAAATCTTTAAAAAGAAAAAAAAAAAACAAGTTAGGGGAAAGTGGCAGACACGGCAGTTAAGATGCCACTTGGGACACCTACATCCCATATCAGGGTTCCAGCTCCACTTCCAGTGCCAGCTTCCTGCTAATACCCACCCTTGGAGGCAACAGTTGATGCCTCAAGAACTTGGGTGGGTGATTAGAATTAAGCTCCTGGCTCTTGATTTTAGAATCAACCTAGTCCCATGTTGTTGCAAGCATTTGAGAAGTGAGCTAGTAGATGGAAGATCAATCTTTCTCTCCCCATTTCAAATTAAGTAAGTAGAAAAGTAAAGGAAAAGAATAAAGTTTTCAGAAAGAATACCAAGTAAGGTAATAGATTCATATACAATTTGAAAGATTTAGCTAGGTGGTATCAGTGTGGTTATTGCTGTTATGTGTGCTACTATCTAGGACAGAAATATTCTGTCTTAGTAAGGGGAAATGGAAGAGGAGTCTGAATAAGCTTCCAAGCCAGAATCTTCAGTAGTTCACCACAGCCAAAGGATTTAGAATAAACTAGAAAAATATACAAGATGAAAGAATTCTGAGCATTTATTTTAAAAGGGCAAGAAAAACATGCTGAAAGGGGTTAAAGATCAAGTAGGATGGCATTGTAGTTAGGGAACATAGTTTATGGATTTACATGTTATTTGAAATGGAGAGAGAGAGAGACATCTTCCATCTGGTTGTTCATTCCCCAAATATCTATGTAGACAGGGCTAAGCCAGGCTGAAAGCCAGCAACATGGAACTCAATCCAGATCTCCCACATGGATAACAGGGACCGAAGTGTTTGAAATATTACTTGTTGCCTCCCAGTATGCACACAAGAAGAAAGCTGGATCGGAAGCAGAGCTGCCAGGACTTGAATTAAGCACTCTGACATAGCTCGTAGGTGACTCAGGTGGCAATTCAAATGCTATGCCAAATGCCCAGCCCAATGGGAGCATAGTTTTTATAGTTCAAATTCTTTAGAAAGAGTGCTCTTATTTTTTTATTTGTATTTTTATTTTATTTTGATGATCTTTACATAGTTGGTTAGGGCTCAAAGGGTCAAGGGCTAGAGGAAAGTGGGTAAGACCATTGTTTCCACATTCTCTTTTTTCTGTCCTGTATCTGGAGAGAGATAAAGGGAGAAGTCACACCCACCCTCCCAACCATCCCAGGGTCCCCGATGTGGGGCATGTTCGAGAGCACTGCTGAAGTGTTTTTTTTTTTTTTTTTTTTTAAGATTTATTCATTTTCATTGCAAAGCCAGATATACAGAGAGGAGAGACAGAGAGGAAGATCTTCCATCCGATGATCCACTCCCCGAATGACCACAACGGCCGGTGCTGCGCCGGTCCGAAGCCAGGAGCCCAGATCCTCTTCAAGGTCTCCCACACAGGTGCAGGGTCCCGAAGCCTTGGGCCGTCCTCGACTGCTTTCTCAATCCACAAGCAGGGAGCTGGATGGGAAGTGGAGCCACCGGGATTAGAACCGGTGCCCATATGGGATCCTAGCACGTTCAAGGCGAGGACTTTAGACACTAAGCCACTGTGCCAGGCCCAGGTGGTTTTGATAGTTAAACTGTTCTGAATTGCTGCTAATCTTGCCATTCCAAGCATGATGGAATCTCTTCAAAATCCAGTGGCGGACACAGTCCACTTTAACATCTCCACTTGCCCAGATTTTCACTGCCAACACTTTGCTGGGATAGTTGATCAATTTGTTTTGTCCTCTGTTGTAGTGCCAGGTATGCAGGCTCCAATGCACTGCCATATCCTCCATGTGCACCTGGATATGCTGTCCACTGCTACGTCTGAGTCTCCGAGGAGGCTCAGATTTGACACATGCACTCCACGGTCAAATCATGGAACCTGTAATTCTCTTCATGGTTGGGGTTCTGAGTCTAGCAGTTCAATTGGGGGGATCCCCAAAGAAACTTTAATCTGAGGTGATCCCAGACCAGATTTTTGGGTGTGCTTGCCAGTAAAGGGTCTGGCACAGACTGTCACCCCAATCTGCCCATGCATATGCTGGTGGTTGCAAATGCTGCATCAATTCTGTCTCCAGCCCTATTTTCTACACAAACCAATGGGTGTTGGAGCCCAACCTGATCCTGCCCACTACAGACTCGGTTCTCACACAAACCAGTGGGAGCTGCAGCCTAGTCAGAGTGACCCTCAATAACCCCCATCAGGCCTGCCCACTGCCCTGGTTCCTGTACTTGCCAGTATAGAATGGTCCAGTCTGTCCCACATCCCATTCTGTTCTTGTGCATGTCAGTGGGCATTAAAGCCTAGTTCAACCCAACCAGCCCCACTATCCAGCCCACACACGTGCTGGTGGGTGCCACTCTCTGTCTAGCCATGCCTGTCCCAGTCCTAGTTTTCATGCTCACCAAACAGAATGGCAACCCAAGAGCGAGGTGCCCACTGTTTCACTACCAGTCCCATTCCCAGATCATACACTCTACAGGTGGTTTTGCGGTTTGGCTTGACAGAATGAAAGAGTGCTTTTCTAAATAACTGACAGTTTCATACTTATCAAATTATTTGCTAAACTCTTTGTCTTGTGTGATAATCTCTTTTTTTTTGACTCTCAACATTAAATATTTATAAAATTTGTTTTCTAGACTCATTTGAACTCTGTGCTGGAGAAGCTTAAGGTAGAAGAGAAACAAAGAAATGAGCAGGTGAGAATGTTTTTGTCCTCACCCCATCCCCAATATCTTTTCTGTCTGTTCCCCTCACAGGAGTAGTGATAGCCAATTGTCCTAAATAAGAGTCATAATTAGCACAAGGTCTTTGTGAAAATTCTCTCATTGAATGGATCCTAAAATGTCAATAAAATGAAAAGCACTAGATGAATAGAGCTGAGCAAGATAGATGTCATACTTATCCTTATGGCACAAACAACCTAACAGGGAAGATTGTCATTAAAATTATCATACAGGGCCTTGTGCAGTGGTTCAGTGGCTAAATCCTTACCTTGTACTTGCTGGGATCCTATATTGGCGTCGGTTCATGTCCGAGCCTCTTCACTTCCCATCCCTGCTTGTGGCCTGGGAGAGCAGTAGAGGATGGCCCAAAGCTTTGGGACCCTGCACCCATGTGGGAGACCTGGAAGGAGTTCCTTGCTCCTGGTTTCAGAATGGCTTAGTTCCAGTCATTGGGGCCATTACGGGAGTGAATCAGCAGACAGAAAATCTTTTTTTTCTCTTTCTCTTTATATGTATGCCTTTCCAATAAATAAATAAATCTTTAGAATCAGAAGCAATAAAACATGATCAAATATCAATGTGCAAACATGATGATCTCTTGTGAATGAGAAAGAGTCCACCATACTATTATGGAATTAAGTGAGTTCTGAATCATATTGGGAACATCTTTCCAAGCCCCTCTGAGGAATGGATGTTTAAACTGAGACCTGCAGGATAAGCCAAAGCAGAAGGTGAGATGAAGAATCTTTTATATGGAGCATGTTCAAGATGTACAAAGAGAAAGAACTCAGCCCTGTGGCGATCTCTGGAGTATTTAAAGCAAGAAGAGGAAGTGCTTTAATATAAGGTTGAAAAAGTAGGCAGAAGCCATAGCCTATGGGTCCTTACAACCCATGATATGCAGGGTATGTTTTAGTCTTTGATACTGTAACAATCTTTTGAAGAGTTTTAAGGAGAATCTAATGTAATCTAGTGTATACTTAACTTTTTTAAAAATTTGGACGAGAGAAAGAGAGAGATAAAGATCTTTTGACCAGTAGTTCACTTTCCAAATGTCTGCAACACCAAGGCTGGGCCAGGCCAAAGCCACAGCCAGTGTCTCAATCAGGGTTTCCCACTTGGGTTGCAGGGACTCAGCACCTTGACCCATCACCTGCTGCCTGCTTCAGTGCATTTCATCAGGAAGTTGGATAAGAAGTAGGGCCAGGACTTGAACCCAAGCAGTTCCCAATGGTGTTTTAACTGCTATGCCAAATGCCTACCCCTAATTTAAGCTTTTAAAATTTCCATTGGTTAGTGTCTAGAGAATGGATTACAAGGAGGGCTGGGGTAGAAGCAAGGGGACTAGTTAGGAGACTGTGTGATAGCCTAATAAAAGATTATGGTAGCTTGGAATAACAAAACAGCAGTAGAGATGGGAAGAATATATATTTTAAAACTGAAGTAAAACTGCATATATGAAATATATGTAAATTAAAAATATGTTGGAACTGCTATAAAATATTTTTATGTAAGTGTTATTGAGTTGTAGTTCACATATTCACCCATTTAAACTGTACTATTCAATGGTTTCTAGTGTATTCCCAACAGAGTTGGGAAACCATCATCACAGCCAATAATACATCTTTATCACCCCTGCAAATGAATCCTGTACCCATTAGTAGTCACTCTCCACTCCTGCAGAATTTGTCCTTGTCTAGCCCAAGCCAACCACTAATCTATATTTACTAATGTACTGCTGATTTCATACAAGTGAAGCCATATAAATCTTTTGTGTCTGGCTTTTTTCATTTAGCACTATGTTTTTGAGGTTAGCCCATGTGTGGCATTTGTCAGTAATTTTAAGACTGAACAACACCCCACTACATGGAATACAATATTTCCTTTCCTTAGTTGCCAATTGTGACATTTAAGCTGTTTCTTCTTTATACTATATATGATGCTTCTGTGAACATTGCTTTATGAGAGAATACTTTTTAAAGGTAGATGTGATTGAACATGGATCAATCATTAGATACCAAAGAAGGAAGTCTTAAGGATGGAAGTCAGATATCCAAGTTGAACGACTGGATTAGTCAAGACCACAAGAGAATGTACAGACCACCAGGAAAGGAGAGGGCACTTCTGGATAAATGGAGGTCAAGTATAGAGGATGCTTGCTGATGGAATCCCTATGCTGTTGAAATGAACAACTTTAAAGAGACTGCAGGTTACATTCTGAGGATAGGTTTAGGATGGAGCACTTAAAGAAGGGACTCTGCTTTTTACCCCATTCCCATGATGCCAGGGTAATTCCTAGGCTTTTCCCCTTCCTCTCAGCAAGTCATTTATTCACATTCTGATTATAAGCAAACAACTGGGCAATTAGTTAATGCTACGATTGGTTAGCACCCACAAAAACATCTTTGTTTCCTCCTATGTAAGTAGTTAACATTGGTAATTTTATCTGTGTAAGTAATTAACATTGGGGAATAATATTTTGGACATAGAAATGTAATTGTAAATTTTATTTACTCAAAAATCATTATAATAGTTCATTTACTCTAGATTTATTGGGTTTCTTCTTTTTATAAGATTTAAATTTTTGACAGGCAAGTGACAGATGGAGAGGAAAGAGGAGGAAAGAAGGGGGAGGAAAGAGAGAGGGAGAGAGAGAGAGAGTTTGTATCTGCTGGTTCACTCCCCAAATGGCTACAATAGCTGAAGCTGGGCCAGAAGGAAGCCAGGAGCCTGAAACTCTACCCAGATCTCTCACATGGGTGACAGAGGCCAAAGTGTTTGAGCCATCCTCTGCTGCCTTCTCAGGTAGTGTTAGCAAGGAGCTAGTCGGAAAGCAAGGTGGGACTCAAACTGGCATTTCAACATGGGATGATGATTCTGCAACAACGTAACATAGCACAATGCCACACTGGCCCACAGGTGCCTACTTTCAGCCAGATTCTACAGAAGGCTATGTTATGTGATATTTATGATATAATTTCTGTCTTCCATTCGGGAAAAAAAAAAAAACTATGAGTGGGATAAACATTTAAAGGAATGAGAGATCACTTTTGACCATGGAGATTAGAGAAGGCTTTGTGGTCAAGATGGTGTTTGAGGTCTTAAAATGTAGATGGGGTTTTAATGAGATAGGAAAAGGAGGACATTCTATGAACAAGCAGCAAACAGAATGGCCCAGGGAGGCAAGCAGGCTAAAAAGCAGATTTTGAATGTAGGTTGTAGTGAGCCATCTTTTTTTTTTTTTTTCTTTTTAAACCTGGAGAGTAATCCAGGCAAGTTTTTTTTTTTTGTTTTAATCAGAATATAGGAGAAATTGGAGTAGGGAGAGACTATAGGAAGGGGCAAGTGATAGAAAGAACCAGAATCAAAGATTAGTTTTACAGTGTTTTTACAGTCTCAAAGGGGGGAACCAACATGGGGAGCCTCTCCCTCCCTCCTTCTCCTTACTCTCAATACCTCTCTCTTATTCTTTCCTAAGTTAGTACCATAAAACAATCATTATTTCACAGAGACAAGCTTAACTTTCCAAGATAAAGGTAGACACGATTGAACTTGACAGGACAAGTAAAGGAAAAGGGAGAAAATAGAATAACCTAATGCAGACGTATATTAGCTGGTAGTTTCTTTGGAATATGGTAGGGGTGAGATAATCTTATAATAGCAGTAGTTCATTTTGGTGTATATAAGTAAATTTTAGGTCAAATAATAAAAGTCACAATTTCAAATGAATTTTCTCATGTTGTTTTGTTTTGTTTTGTCCCTTTTCTGACAGCTCATTTCCCTGAAGGAGAACCTGAGATATGTTCTACAGAAGTAAAGGGCATCATCAGCCTGGACCCAAATCTTGGATTCACCATCCTGGCTGAAGACTGAATAAGATAGTCCATGATTCTTTTCTTTTAGTTGCCTTAGTTTGAATCCATTGCATTTGCTTCTCTGAACTTTTTTTCTTTTTTGCTAGCTATACAGTAGCTTTGAAGTTCATTGTCATATAGATAGGGACAGAATTAAGCAATAGACTAAAAGTCCCCATTCAACCATGGGACTTTGCTTCTCTTTGCCAACTTGTATTGCTCTTGTTGTAACGTGCCATCAGATGATTCAGCCATACTTGCCAAGGGCAGACAGAGTAGCCTAGATACTGTTAAGCTGACCTGGGCTGCATCTGTTTTTGCGTATCAAAATTATTTTGTTTAAGCATCTCCTATATTATAGAATTGAGTCACTTCTACTAAGGGCTGGGCCTGCTGCAATGAATATATGTGCCTATATTGCAGCAGTTAATACCAGATCATGCCTGCCTCTGTTCAGGTAATGGGGATGCTTTCCTGCTCAGAGGTGCTTTCTTACTTCTGATGATCTGTATTCTATTGTGTTTTTGGCCTTGTGGTTCCTTGTTATTCATTCATGTAACAGACAGAAACATCAAAACTCTGAGCTGTTCCCCTCATCTGAGCCTTCTCATCCTAAACCCCGTGAGACAACATTAGGAGAAAATGTCCACAGTGCCTTTGAAATACCTCTTAACAACATAAATTGTTCTTAAGCTTTTTGCTGTTTTATGATTGAGGCTTTCATTAAGCAATACATAAATTCTGTCTTCTTTAAACAGTAAATAAATTCTGTCTTTAAGCAATAAAAAAGTCTTCTTAAAGTGGATTGTTGTCAGCTGATTAAACTGCCCCCCTCCACAGTGAGGACATTCAGTGTTTGAAAGGAACCCAGGAGACAAGTTATACACACTGTGTTTTGGTCTAATTGGGGTGCTGTGACAAGAACGCCACAGACTGAACACTTTATAAACTACAGAAATTTATTACTTACACTTCTAGGGGCTGGGAAGTTCATGATCAAGGCATTGGCAGACTTAATGTCTGTTATGGTCTCTGTCTACTTCAATTATGGGTGGTGCCTTCTTATAGCATCCCCAACAGAGTGGAGGAGACAGATGAGTTTCCTCAGGCCTCTTAAAGGGGCATTAATTCCATTATGAAGGCTCTGATTCTGGGTCCTAAATAATTCCTGAAATGCCACCTTCTACTGCTATCACATTGCCCATTTTGTCCAACATGAATTTGGTGGGAGGGTGTTACATTAAGACCATAGCACTCCATGGTTAGAAAATGACTGAAGATGCTGTCAATTCTGGAGCATCCTTCCTAAGAGTCCTTAGGATAATTCCTAATGTAAGGAAATCATCCTATGTTAAGTATATCACACCGGGATTTGAAGAGAAGTATAAAGAACTGATAAAAAGGCAACTCCAATGCTTAGGTTGCATTTTTTAGGTTTATTTATTTATTTATTTATTTAATTTTTTTTGGAGATTTTGACATTTGAAGAACAGTTTATTTTAACATTAGGTTTATTTATTTATAAAGATTTATTTTGTTTATTCAAGATAGAGAGTGGAAGAGACAGAGACACAGAAAGAGAGCAAGAACAAAAGAGAGAAAGAGAATGTTCCATCTGCTGATTAACTCCCCAAATGGCCACAGCTGGGATGGATGGTTTGAAGCCATGAACTGGAGCTTCTTACATGTCTGTTGCATGGGTGCTGCAGTCAAAGCACTTGGCCCGTCTTCCATATTTTCCCCAGGCCATTAACAGGGAGCTGGGTCAGAAGTGGAGTAGCTGGAACTCTAACCAGAGCCTTTATGTGATGCTAGTGTTGCAGGGGAGGCTCAGCCTGCTACACCACAATGCTCGTTCATACAGTTTTAGTTTCCACATTCATGGTATAGACTGCAGGTACCTGACTGCTATGTTTTACTTTTCCAGTATAGTTGTATCACAGTTTTTCTTTTAATTTTAAATTAATGCCCTTTTACTTACTCTTTATATTACACTTAGGACATTCCACTGATTTGTTGGAAAACCTGTTTCACAGGTTATATCACCTGTAATGTTATATCATCTGTATTTCATTTCAAGTGTAGAGGCACTAAAGAATATTTATTAAGGTAATAGTGGGATATGGGATGCTGGTGCTGTAGGCAGCAGCTTTATCAACTATGCCACTATGCCACAGCACCAGCCCTTCTATTTATCTACTTATTTGAGAGAGTTAACACACACACAAAGAGAGAGAGAGAGAGACCCTCTATCTGCTACTTCAATCCCAAGCTGGCCACAATGGCTAGGGCTGGGCCAGGCCAAAGCCAGAAGAAAGGAGTTTCTTACATTTCTCTCACATGGATAGCAGGGATATCAGCACTTGGACATCCCCTGGTTGCTTTCCCAGGTGCATTTGCAGAGAGCTGGATCAAAAGTAGAGAAGTTGGAACATGAGCCAGTGCTCATGCAGGAAGCTGGTGTTGCAAGTGGCTGGCTTACCTGATAAGACACAAAATCACCCCCCTAGATTTGCTTATTATATTGTAGTGGAACTGTCAAAAGATTGGCATCCAAGCTCTGCCACCTGAGTGGGCCAGTCCTTACAAGTCTGGGAGCTGCTATTTCCTCACCTGTACATCAAGGTAATAATATCCACCACCAAGAAGTGTATGAGTGCTTTTTGCAAGTAGTCCACCTTGCCGTAAGTCTTATCCAACTTGACAAAGTCAGTGCTACTCCAGAAGGTGCATTGCCAAGATTTTTCCTTCTGATGTTCTTCCAAGTTGATGTTAATAAACAGTTGGCAGAGAAGAGATGGCCACTAGTTATGGGTAGAGTATGGGTAGAGCCTATGGAGATGGAATGGAGATATCAGAATGGTCTGGGGAAAAGAAGGGTAAAACAGTGAGAGAGAGAAAGAGAGAAAGCAAAATACAGCCAAAATTCGGAGAGAAGTTTGAAGATAAATTTGAAAATATAGATCATAGAAGAAACTTGGAACATAAACAGCAAGGATAAGGGGGGAGAATGAGGGAGAGGACTTGAGTCTAAGAAGCAGGAGGTGGGAGAACACAGACAAAAGTTGGCGAAAAGTTTGAGGACAACTTGGAAATGCAAATGATAGAAGAAAGACTGTTGTTTCAGAAACCCGGAACATAAACAATAAGGATAAGGAGGAAGAATGCGGGAGAGGAACTGAGTATCAGAAGTAGAAGGTGGGAAAAGAGGCAGAATCTAAAAAGAAGATAGGGCTTTCCAGAGAAAGGAAGGCCAGGCACCGGGACAGACACATTTAGTGCCTTGGGGTCAGGCTGTGGAGATGGAAGGTGGAATGCAAGGATGAAAGGCAGAAGAGTCTCCATGCAGTCGTTGTCCGCTGCTGCAGCCTGACGGCAGCAAGGGCTCTGCTGGCAACCAAGTTGGTAGGTACACAATGTCATGGGAAGGGAGAAGGAGGAGCTGCCATGGTTGCCACACTCCTCCATCACCTCTACCTTGAGAAAATACATTTGAAAGGCAGGGCATCAGAAAGGGAGAAAAAAGTGTACACACACATACAGAGTATATATAAAGTATATGTAAAGAGTATGTATATCTATGTATATGTGTGTATGTATATGTGTATGTGTGTGTATGTATTTATATGTATGTATATATATAATCCTCTATCTGGTGATTCACTCCCTAAATGGCTGCAATAGCCAGCAAAACCAGGAGCCTGGCACTCCATCCAGGTCTCCCAACTTGGGAGGCAAGGATTTCAGTACTTAGACCATCTTCTGCCGCTTTTCTAGGTGCACTGACAGGAAGCTGGATTGGAAATAGAGCAACTGAGGCTCAAGTGTCACTGTGATATGAAATCTGAAGTTGCAGGTGGCACCTTAATTCACTGTGCTGCAATGCTAACCAATGCTGTAGCCTCTTGATGCAACCTATGGAAATAATTTTCCAACTGCTCTTCACTCAAGGCTTTTGCCACTCCATCTCCTTACCCACACTAATACTCTCTCTCTCTCTCTCTCTCTCTCTCTCTCTCTCTCTCTCTCTCTCACACACACACACACACACACACTTCACAAAGTTTTCCTTTGCTATAGCTCAATGATTCTGACTTCATTTTTTAAAAATTTATTTGTTTTCATCTACTTGAAAGGCCAAGTGATGAGAGAGAGAGAGAGAGAGAGAGAGAGCGCAAAATCTTTCATCCAGGGTGGCACATTGGCTCAACTGGCTAATCCTCCACCTCCAAGTGCAGGCATCCCATATGGGCGCCGGTCCATGTCCTGCTGCTCCACTTCCCATCCAGCTCCCTGCTTGTGGCCTGGGAAAGTAGTGGAGTATGGTCTAATGCCTTGGGACCCAGCATCCATATGAAATATCTGGAAGAAGCTCCTGGCTTCTGGCTTCAGATTGGCTCAGCTCCAGACATTGAGGCCATTTGGGGAGTGAATCAGCAGATGCACGATCTTTGTCTCTCTCTCTCCCTCTCTCCTTAAAATTTGTGTTTTCAATAAAAATAAAGAAATCTTGAAAAAGTATTTCATCCACTGGTTTACTCCAGACACCCTCAACAGCCAGGACTGAAGCAGACCAAAACTAGTAAACAAATTCCATTGTTGTCTCCCACATGGGTGGCTGGCACCCAGGCACTAGAGGTATCAACTGTTGCCTCCAAGTACGCATTAGCAGAAAGCTGGATTGGAAGCAGAGCAATCAGTGTTTAAGCTAGTACTCCAATATGGGAGTTAGGCATTGCAAGCACCAGCTTCACGTGTAAATACCTATCCCAGTGACTCTGGCTGCTCTATGTTATAGATCTACATTGTCTCATATTTTATCCACAAGTGTCTTTGGGGAACCTGACATAGAACTAATCCCCTGGAGATGTCCCAGAAATGTAAAATAGGCTTTGGACTTCTGTAGGGGGTCTGCTCTGAGCCAGCATCCTGGTGACCTGGCACTATCTGTGCAAGTCACACAGTTCAAGCAGCACCCAACTCCCCCTTATTGGTGGAACTCCCTGTGATTCTCCCAGAATGTAGAAAGACAGGAAGGTTTGTGAGAAGCTACTGCAATACTGTTTCTTACCCATCTTTCTAGGTTGAGGGAGGCTGCCATTAGCCACTTCTCATTCTAGTAAGGGAGAAGTTTTTTTTTTTTTTGCCTGGCCCTCACCCCAGTTCCACATGCACGGCAGCAAGCAGTAAAACTGTTTCATTCCAGGACTGGATACTCAGCACCAGGAGGTTCCATCATTCATGTCACAGGTCATCTGGTCCCTTGTGTTTCATTGTCATGCTCTGGGACAAAGGACACAGGAAGGTGACATCACTGTGATCTTGCTTTTGTTGTCTCCATAAGTAATGGCTTGTCTCTACCTATCTCCTTTCTTTACCAGCATGTTTGACAGTTCTGAAGACCAAATAGAAAAAAAAAGCTCATTAATATTGCTGTAAGTAAAATATATTATTACAATTAATTTCATGGGGCACGCATCACATTGTAGTGCAGCAGATTAACTTGCTCTCGGAGATGCCTGCATGCTGTATTGGAGTGTCGGTTCAAGTCCTGGTCATTCTGCTTCCAACCCAGCTTCCTGTGGAGGCACCTGGGAAGGCAGCTGATGACAGCCTAAGCACTCAGGTTCCTGACAACTAGGTGGAAGACTTGGATCAGGTTTCTAGTCTCTCGTGTTGGCCTGGTCCAGCCTGGGCTGTTGTGGGCATTTGGGGAGTGAACCAGAAAATGGAAGGGGTGTGTGTGTGTCTTGCAAGTAAATAAAAATACATAAATAAATATCAGAATTGTCATTTATTCTTTGGTTCATATGGCTGCTAGAAAATTTAAAATTGCAGAAGTGGCTTGCATTGTGTCTCTGTCAACTGTGCTGCTATAGAAGAGAAAAACTGATGGTGGCAAAGAGAGGCTGACAGGGCTTTATTTTGCTAGGAAGTAGCAAAAAAAAGAAAAAATGATCACCATCAGCTCATAAGGTCATTTTAATACTATATATTCATTTATTCATGTATAAAAATTCATAATAAAAATATAATAAAATAGAACTTTAAATTAAATGAATGTATTTTTATGAAAACTCACTGCATTGTTCTGATTTTTTTTCTTACATTGTTGCAGGCTGGTGAAAAATTCTCCATGTTGATGAGGATGAAATTTAAGGTCATTGTTCTTTAAGATTTATTTTTTTTATCTGAAAGAAAGGCAAACTTACAGAAAGAGAAGGAGCACGATCTACCTGTTGATTCACTCCCCGCACGGCAACAGTCATGGCTGGGCAAGCCCAAAGCCTGGAGTGGTCCCCTCGGTCTCCACTGCTTAGAACTCAACTCCTGATACGACAATTAGCTAATGCTGTGGGGGGTGGAACAGGGAAATTCCATAACATTCTTGCCCAGAAATGGTCTGAGAGGCTGTGGCTCTGCCATGGAGAATGTAAGTTCAAAGTCTGCTCCAGTCTGAGAGGTGACCAACCCTGGTAACCATGGGAGTGGGAGCAATGGCAGTGTCTTTTTTTGTCCTATAGGTGTTGGGCCCTCAGATGGCCTTGTGTTTTGGGGGGATCTTGTGGCTTCTCAGTCTACTCTTTCTCTTCCCACCTACAAACAGGGAAAGGTGCAGAATATGTGGAATATCTGAGTCACAGAGCACAACTGGAGGAACGAAGTAAACAAATACAAATTTATTCTTTTCAAAGCAGAATTCAAGGACAAGAGGAAAAGCACCACATGAGTGGCAACAAAGTTAATCAATTTGTTCCCAGCCCATCCCTTTTTCCCAAACTTTTCCAGATTCCCAGATTCCAGATTTCCCTCTCCATCTCCCCTTGTCCCTTCTCCAATTCCCATCCTTGTGACCAATCTTGCAGCCAGCAAGCAGCATAGCATACTTCCTTCAGGCCTCATTACAATCCTGGGGACAACAAGGACACCCAGCATGTTTCTTCCCAAGTGCAATAGCTGTAGGAGGAGATGGACACTGAGAACCCAGTTCTGGCATTGAGCATTTTGCTTTCCCACAGCCATTGTTTTCAAAAGCATCAGCAGTAACTAAGCAATTATTTTATTCCAAGGGCTAGGTTTTGGCAACAATACCAGGACATAAAGCTGCCCAGGTGAGGAGCTAATTTTCCAAGGCCCCAGGGCAAGGGCCCTAGTTTTCCTCTTGGGATTGTTGGTGGTGCTAAGGCAGCTACTTATTTTCTTGATTAGCTGTCACCTATGTCAAGAAAAATTTGACTAGAGTCCTGGCCTTAAATGGTCCCAGAGGTTGTGATTTTGCCATGGAGAGTGCAGGTTCAAAGACTGCTCTAGTCTGAGGCTGTAGGTGCAGCAAGCCCAGACCCTGAACACACACACCTCAGGAATCCTGGGTATTCCTTTAAATGAATCTGGTGGGAAAACATTTTTCAGGAATGGCTTCTGCCTGAGCTCTGAGTTTCTCATTACTGTGACCTGCCCAGAGCCCAGAGCACCAGAAACTCTATCAGCTTCGTCAGTGGGGAAATGTAGCTTCTTTATTTGGGTGAGAGTGTTTCCAGGGAACTACACTACAGCAGAATGTTTCCCAGCGAGACAACATTCCTTAACAATTCTCAGTCACCAGAAACCCACTATGCTCTAGCTATGGCCAGAGCCGCCTTCATAACGGCCTTTTGGACTCTATCAAGTTCTGTCAAGAATAAATCATCTACTACCAATCGTAACTGCTCTCTGACACTATTTGGCAAAATCCAAGCAGACACAGTACTCATCACTGATGCTGATCCCATAAGTCAGAAAATGTTTTCCCTAAGTTTATCACACTACCAACTCCCCTTACCTCCCTTCAAGTTCAGGGCCATACACTACATTGCACCACACACAATGCCTTTAGGAGACTCAATACTCAACTGGTGCTTAACAACATACAACACGTTTCAATACGTCCAACCCCAATTTGGATGCACAATGCCCAAGGATCCATTACCTCACTGAGGACACATTACTCCATGCTATAGTGACTGTCACTGGATCACTGAGCTGTGTACTCACCTCAGGTGTTAAGGGGGAACACCCAGGATCACAAGGTATCAGTGATGCCCTTAATGAGAATTCAACATTTGACCTTCCATTTCAGTCCACCGACACCACAAATCCTACATAACAAGAGCTACATCTTTTCTCCCAAGCCCCAACCACTGCAGTGGCCACAGGCCTTCAGCAACCCAAGAGTTCCTGGGTAGAACGGTGGTTATGGGAATGATTGTCCAGATCAAAGATTCTTCTATAATATCAGCCCTCCCTACAAAGATGCCCCCACTCTAATGCACAGATTCTGTGTTTGATGCCTGCCTACCACCAACTCACCACACATCATGATATCCAGGTCTCTACTCCATAGACCTCGTGAATACCCAAGGAAGATGCTACGCGGTCTGACCCTCTGAACTTGTGGCTTAGTGGAGAAGGAGGCATCCTTCTTAGATTTCTGCACCCAAGTTGCTGTCTTCTCTCCTATGTAGCAGATCAATCTAGGTTCCAGCACTTCTTTCTACTGACCCAGTGCTCAGTTATAACAGTCTATTTCCCTCCTTCCTGGTGTTAGTAGCAACTGCTGCTTTCTTTAAGGACCTGAGCCAGATCTTAGGAATTGGCAGGGGTTAGAGGAGGTACTCTGTCTTAGCGTGGCAAACTCTAAATTATTTTCTCCTTCTTTTCTGTGTGGGGTGAGCTAAATGGATTTGCTATATTGTTGCACTTGACTCACTGTTTACAGATGCCAAGGAAAACCCACCCAAGGCCCAGGTCTCAAGGACACAACATTTGGAATGAGAGAAGAGAGCAGAGTGTCTCTTCCTATTAGATTCACCTATGTCCACAGGTTTCTGTTGCTTTGGTCTTGAGGACAGCCCATCCCAAACATCAATGGAAATAGACATCCTGGAGAGCAGCCAAGATGCATCTATACGCCAACCAGAGGCTGGGCTAACAAAGAGCAAGGCAGAACATTAATACTTCAAGAGGTATTAAAATTTAATGTGCAAGTGAGGCCAGGAGAGCACTGATTGACAGTAGGTGTGTAGAGTAGATGTGTATGTATACAAACTTAGGCAAATGCAGTTGACTGCTGGGCTCTGGGGGAGAAGCTCCTCATGGCAGAAGTCTACCTAAGTAGGCTCTGAATTTGTTCAAGGTTCCAAAGCCCACTCCCTCACTCCTACCCCCACCATCAACTCTACCCAGGCTCTGGAGCTGCAAATGAAGGGGTCATGGCATATGTTACCCAAGAATAGTTAGTTCAATTTGAAGATTGAGTTCACCTTCCAGAGTTAGAAAGGTCAATTTTATGTGAAAGAAGTCTTGAAGTGATAGGACACACTGATATTTTCTGAGTAGAAAGTGATCAGTTTCTTGATTTGTGGCCAGCAAGCTCCCTACAAAGGGTAGCTACTAGGGCTGGCCAGGTGCACTTGTCATGATTAGTTGGGGCAATCAGTCACCTCAACTGACCACGTCCAATAGCCAGAAAGGTTACAGACTGGAAGGGTGTTGGGTACTAATATTCCACAAGGCTAGAGGGTGATTTACCCTTCCTCATACAAGTAAAGCACTCTCCACCCCCCAACCTTTGCCAGACAAGCAGATGCTCTTCTTCTAGATCTTTGAGGACAGATTCAGAGGACCAAAGGGTAGCTTCAGCTGTGTCCAGCAACTCAGCAGGTCTCTCATGATGCTAAGGCCTTCAGGAAAGAGGAGGACCTGGGGAAATTATCTAAACCCATAAGCATTTTTTTTTCATGTTTACAGATGGAAGTGGGAACCAAAATGAATGGTTGTCCCCTTGGGTAATGTCTACCAAGGACCGATGCAGAAAGAACTGAAAATATTTGTGAAAGAAACAATCAGGAAGCCTGAGACTTCTTCAGGGGCACTTCGGGGAGGGCATGTCTCAGGGATATCCCTTTGCCTCCTTTAACTGGGTTGGAGACTAGGGCTAACACCCAGGGATTAATAATGCTGGAAACCTGGGGTCATCAGGCTTCTCCCTGTCCATAATTCCATGCACGTTGCCTAATGATACAAGGCAGCTTCTCTCTGCTTCCAACTGGAGCGGCCAAGTGCCTTCTGCCTGGGCTGCAACCGACGGGTACTTAAGGGACTGGTCTTAAGCTTGAGGCTCAAAGGGCACATTTTCAGAGTCAGAGGAATCATGCCTCCCCCTGCCCACGGCCCTGTACATCCACACACCCACTTCACATTCCACCAGATCCCTGCTGCTGCCCGAAGCCCAAATAACTCTGCTTGAGGAATATGGGGCCAGTAGGGGTTAGAAAAGTTGGGTGAAGATGGAGGGAATGTTTTGACTGGAATTTGAAGAGTACTGTGGATAACAGAATGGGGATCGTGTTCCATCAAGAGGCAAGCAGGGTGTTGGCAGTCACATCAGAGCTTCTAACACTGGGGAAGGTGTGACGGAGTTTCTCCATGATGTCTTCCAGGCACAGGCTGACATTCTGGCTCTTTGACCCCACGTCATCTGAGTTGGAAAAGAGAAATTTGGGGCAAGAACTAAAGATTCTTTATGAGGTAAAAGGAACATGGTAGGATGTGGGCAGCTGGAGGACAGACCCACAATATTGTGTCTTTTCAGCAGAGCACTTAGCACAAAGGAGGCACTGCATAACCATTTGAACAATAAATGTATGGATGAATTGACCAGTAAACCAATAGCCCCTACCCTTAAGCCCAACACAATGAGGAGAAAAAAGTCCCAATCTTAGTTCATGGGCAGGAAATCTTGGGCAAGACATAGCTATGAAAAGGGGGCAGGGAACTCACCTGCAGCCTCAGTGTCAGGAGTAGTCTGTCCTTTCTCCTGAGGGTGACTGCCTTCTGACTGTTGCGGAGAGGAAGCTAGAGACGAGCCTGCAGAGCCATTACCATCCGATTCAGTGGGGGGCTAAGAAGAGGTAAAGCAAGACTTAACTTTGCCTTCCTGATCTTATTCTGCAGTCTCCTGAGCTGAAACAAAGCCTTAGCAACCTTGTGCCCATCCCTATGTCCTTGCATTTATGAAGCTTTTAGTACTGTCCCAAACAGTGGCTCTCCTCTTTAGCAAATTTTCTTAGGGCATCAGCTACTATCTTCTGTCTGACAAAGGTTTACCGTTCTTATAAGCATGGCAGTATACCTAAAAGGCTCTTGTCATTTGCGCTACAATTAGTTTATTTACAATCCAAAGTTCTCTGGAGACAATTTCACCCCTAATCCTAAATTTGTGGTATAACAGTATATGCTAAGCATTCTCCAAGAATAAATTCTGAGGCTATCTCAGGAAAGGTGTGGAGAAGATTACAGATCATGACCATAACTGGTAATATTTACAAAGTGTGCACTACATCCCTGGAATTGTGCTAAATTCTATGCATCACTTCATTTTATGTTCACTGCAATTCAGCTGTGAAGTTGGAACTATTATTATTCCTACTTTACAGACGAAGAAAAGTAAACTTCAGTGGGGTTAGGTAACTCACTCGGCATTTAACTGGCAGAGCCACATTCAAGTCCAGGGTAACCTGCCTCCAGAATTATCTTATGTCATACATGTTATCTCTCAGAAACAAAGGGTGCAAAAAGCAAGAGCCCCCTTTAATTGTAAAGCACCAATCTTTCTCTTGCCAAATATACTTGCTTCGAGTAAACACAACAGTGAGAATAATCAATGTGTTGATTGAGTTTTGAAGTTTGTTCTTCTAATGTGGGGTTCCAAAGGGTTGTGAAGAAGTGATCCTTCAGAAGTTCTTCAGCCGCCAGCACTACAGTGCCTGGACAGCGACACAGGAGGCCTCGGAAGAGAACTGGTTATTCTGGGACCTTCTCCAAAGGCTATAGCCGCTTTTTTCTGGAAGTGGCGTGCCAGCTCCCCACCCCATCCGCATAATGAGTCCCTCCCTCCTTCCTCTGTGCCGCCCCTCCCTCAGCTCTCCAGCCCCGTCCCTCAGCTCCAAACTATTACTTGGGGGTCTGCGGGCAGGTGCACCTGTAGCAGCAGCTCCCTCAAACGCTGCAGCTGCGACTCCAGCTGCTTGTTGTGGTCTTCGAGGATCTGCATGCGTGTCTCAAGGCGGCTCTTGTGCTGCCGAAGGATCCTGGCCTCAGCCAGAAGCTCCTCATTGCGGTCCTTCGCGGCATCCACAGCCGACTCAGTCAGCGTGGGGGCCTCAGCTGCTTCCTCGTGCTGCCACTTCAGGCGCCTCAGCTCTCCCTGGAGAATCCTGCCAAGGACAGGCAAGCCAAGACCTGTCCCAGATGTGCCCTCCTAGCCAGGAGAAATTTTAATATTCCCCCAGCTCAGCCCAGCCCAGCCCAGCCCAGCCCAGCCCAGCCTTAGCTGCACTCTTGCTTTTGGGAACCTATGTCATTTACTCTGCCATCCCAAGACCCCAGAGAAGAGAGAGCTGACATTTCACATAAGAAATGTCTCAGAGCTTTCCTGGGCTGCTGCAGGGATTAATCATGACCTTCAAACCACATAAACACATCTTTTGCAAATAAAAGAGGCATTAGGGCCATAGACTCACATGCTTCACTTTTAGAGTTGCAGATTCCAAGGACGGGAGACATAACATAAATGAGGGATCAGAGAGATCATTCATCTTGCACTTTCTCTCAACAATCCTTCTCCTTGGCCCACTTTGAACACCCATGCTGGGGCATCAAGGGAACAGAATTCTGAAGATATGGCCTACTTGAGCCACATCACTTTTTTATTGTTTGACAACAAAATGTATTTTTTCCCTGCCCACTGCTGCTCTAATGCAGCAACTGTTTGTGGAAAGGAACCAAAGCACTGGGGTCATTAAGTTGTGAATCAGTATGTGACCCTAATGTTCATGACTAGTCCATGACTCATACCATGTGCATCTGTCCACACTAATTCAGCAACACTCAAATTGGTCTCTACCCTTTTCACTGTGACAAATTGAGCTTTGCTTTGACCTCATAGAAATACCAAATTGCTAGAAACTTATCTAGAAGTTTACTCTGTTTCTGTATTTATTTTGTCCCAGAATGGTGACAGGCTGGTCCTGGTCTGCCCTTCACACTCTGAGTGGCATCATTCTGAAGACTTGTTACTCCAGATGTGGTGTGCAAACCAGTAGCTTGGACACCACATTAAGAGCTGGTTGGACATGCTGAAATTCAGGCACTTCTAGACCTGTGAATCAGAATTTGTGTTTAACAAGCACCCTAAGCGACTCTTATGCACATTAATAACCAAGCAGTGCTGCTCTGAGGGCTACTGTGGTGTCCCCAAAGTGGCTTGGCCCTGTCTGGGGCCCCTGCTGCCACCCTCCTCTTTGGAGATACATGACATCCCTTTACCTTGCTTTGTGCTATCCTCAGATGCTCTGTACAGTGTTGTCACCCCATGAAGCACTCTCACTACTTGATAAGTGTCTCTCTCTTCCCACTGAAAGTTCGTGGACAGAATGGACAGGTTGGATTCTTTCCTCTATTCTCTGTGTTTGCAGTCTTGGGGGCATTCATACAATTGGCATTTGGGAATTCTCAGGTCAAATTAAAGAGATCCAAATAATCATTACAATAACTAACATGTATTGCATCCTTAACTGTGAGCCTGTGCTAGCCACAGAGCTAGCGTATGATATGACACTTGATCCTCAAGAGTGACTCTAGTAGGTCAGTACAGTGATCACCATTCTCATTTTATGCCTGAAGAAATGGGGGGGGTCCATAGATTTGAAGTAACTTGTTGGAGGTCATGCAGCTAAAATGTAGAAGTTCCAACACTGACAGCCAAGCCATCTGCCTGTAGAACTCACACAGATTTTTCACTGTTATCACACCCACCGATTCTCATCTTCTAAGTGGGCCAGGATCTTCTCCAGCTCCCCCTTGCTTTCTGTGGCCATGCTGCATGGAGCCTGTGGTCCAAAGGCTGGCTCCCGGTCTGTGATGGGGCTGGAGTGCCTCAGCAGGTATTGGTCTTCATCTCTGCATGGATGTGGGGAGGAAATGAAGTGGTCAAGCATTGAACAGAGATACAGTTCAGGGAAGGACTTTTCAGCTTCCAAAGCTCAGGCCCTGAGAATGCACACTAGGAGAGTTATTTCCAAGTCACATGGATAGGGAAAGGCCACATAGTCAGGCTTGAGAGGGATAACAGTGTTCAAAGGGAGCAGGACTGTGGTTGGGGGTTCTCAGGGAGCATTTTCAGGATTCTGGGGCTTCTGAATTCTAGTTACAGATCCTGGAGAAACAAGGAACTTATCATGTCCCTGTTTGTGTTGCACCTCCTCTCAAACACTCTTTGTCCTTCTTTGTTTTCTCATTCTCTAGGGAAATCTGAGTCCCAGTCAGAGTCAGGTTGACCCACATGGCTCCTAGGCCTTCAGAAAGGTCCAGGGACACTCATAGAGAAGCAGGGCCCTTTTTCTGGGTCCCAGCATCAGTGAGTCCCTTTGACTGTATTTCAGTCAAGGTCCTGATGTCTCTCAGGGTTGGTGCAGCAATAGACAAGATGTTGACATGCAGACCACAAGAGAAAAGATTCCTTGGTGCAGTATTAGATGGGCACAGAGGACAGGATCTTGTAAGTGGAAGGGACTTGGGCAGCTGGTAAGGTGATAACACATCATTCATTCCCCAGCAGAGTTGATACAGGAAAGAAAGGTTATTTTTACTAAATACTGTGTCCAGGAAGAAGCCTGCTACCCTTAGGGAATCAATGAACCTAACGAGCACACTTTCTGCCCGTGGCCTTGAGGTTACACCTCCAAAGGTGGCAGAAGAGACCCAGAGAGTGCTGTTTCTGGAGAGTAAGCAGCTAGGGAAACTCACATGCTGTCATCCGGGGACAGGCTATCATTAAAGAAGGAGCAGTTCTGACTTTCCATCTCAGCCAGCCTGAGAAGCAAGAGCAGAAAACAGCAGGGAAACAGGATAAAGGGCCTGCTTTCTAATCCCACATGGTAGGCTCCATGGCTTTGGGCGCTCCCCCCCACCACCTGAAGTGTGGGGCTCGGATATCAGTTGCACACCCCTACTATGTACACCCCCACCAGCTATGACACCATTTGCCTTGCCCAACTGACAACCTCTTCCCCTTGGACTTGCTGTGACCCCTCCCCCACCAATCCTGGTGGTACCTGCTGGCAAAATGTTCAATGCGAGAGTGCGTGTCAGCATGCGGCAACATCGGAGAAGAAGCTGGGCTAGAAGAAAGTAATCAGGGCTCAGAGGACGAAAGATGGGGCAGCTGGGCTGTCTGTTTCTTCATCCCGTTCTCCACCCCCACCCCCCATTATGGAGATGGACAAGAAATGATGAAAATCCAAGACAGGGTTGCATTCTACTTTACTTCTCCATCCAAAGGCTGGGTCAGGCCCAGCAGAAGTGCTCCACCATGAGTGGGGTTTACCTAGAAACACTCCCCTGGCCCATGTGGGACTGAGCTGTTCACAGCACACACCCCAGGCTCTGTGAGGCTGCCCACAAGCCCTACTCAGCCACTGGTACTCACGTCTCACTGTAGTCAGCCTCCAGTACTGATTGCACAGGCAGATAACCTCGCTGAGGGTGTTTGCTGAAATAATGCTTTGAGCGGAATTTGTTCTTTAAGGTTGTGGCAAAGTCCCTCATGTTCTCACTGGATGTGGTCTGGTGGGGGGAGACAGGGCACACGCACTCATCCCAATGACTTCCAGATATGCTGGGAAGCTGTGTTAATTCACTCTTGTTCATACCTGCTACAGCCTGCTTCTAGAAAAGAGACTAGAATGCTACACAGCAAATTGGAGACACTGGTTGCCTCCAGGAAGTTGGACCGGAAGAGTGGAGGGCCAGGCCAGGACACAGGGGGACTTCCATTTCATACTTTAAACACCTCTATCTCCTTTCACAATGTGCATTATATTTGTTAATTTTAAAACGATCTTTTTCTATAAGTTTAAGGATGTAGAGAATGAGCAAGAAATAGAGGATTATCAGCCTACCTTCCCTAGCCAGTTATCTGGATTTGACTTTCATAACAACCCTTATAAAACGATAGCAAATAAAAAACAAAGAGTATGTCTCCTCTCGCAGAGTCATGCATATTTCTGTGCTAACCAATTTTTGGATGAGATGACAGCTTGGAAAGATGGATTGTGTGAAATGGATTGAAAGAGGTAGGGTGAGGGAGAGAGTGGCAGGGACATAGGGATATGTTTGGAGCTTTGAGGGAATCTGTGGGGACAGAAAGGGGATCAAGATAGTCAGGAAGTGGAGCAGTGCAGCAGGCTAAGCATGAAGTTGTAGGTTTTGAACCCAGCACAGGAACAATTCTGTTCTGTGGTGCAGGGATGCTAACTCGGGTGGCTGGGAAGGGCACTGTTTCCTGGTAAAGACAAGCAGAATATGGGCACCCAAGCCAAGCACATGCTTCTCCTCAAGGACTGAATCCTTCACTTAAGCACAAGTTTTGCTAGGGAATAGAAAGGATGGGAATTCTGACAAAGCAGCAGGAAATGACTGGGTCACCCAGGGGCATTACCAGGAAGGAGCCAGGAAGGTCTCAAGGGGACCTAGTATGTGAGTCACCTGGACTGCCTGGCTCTCTGTCTTTTCCCCCAAGACCTTTCCCTGCAGCAAAACAGTGAGTGCCCTACAAATGGCCGAGAGGTCTTGGACCAGCCTTTGGAGTTGCAGGCTCCCACCCTGACCAACCCAGAGGTCCCATACCGGCGTGTAATACTCCATGATGGGGTAGTGCAGTTTATGGCCTTTGCTGGCCCTGCCTGTCAAGAAGCAGGTCTGGCAGATGTCCACATTAAATTGCTTCAGACTCCGGTACCTTGGGGAGAGGACACACAGTAGGAAAGAGAATCCAATGGGCCACAGTGATTCCCTCACCCTCCAGTTCCCTTAACATCCAAATCTACATCCACATTAGGAGGTGGTAATGCATGGAGTCATAACATGTTTAGCCTCCTATGTGCAGTACTAGTTGAGTCCACACACAAATAGCCTTACTCCTTACTGTAGAGGCCATAAATCTGGATGTCATAAGCTCAGAATCTCAAAAAAAAATTTTTAAAGGAAGCATTGAAGGAGTAGGGATAAAGATCCATTGTATTAAATTACTTTCTATAAAAAGATGGCTCCACAAGATCTGGGCTCCTAGGGACCAACGTATATGTGAAAGGTACATTTGCAATACAAAGCGTATTCTACTAGTTTTGGGTGAGTTGGCCGGAAATTCCTTCCAAAAGTTACAGTGATAATTCTATTTTTGTGGCACATAAAACAGTCCCTTCAGATCCATTTCTAAAGCCCAGTTGAACTGTTCAGATGCAGTAGAGGAATGAGGTGCCTTGACTTACAGAAGTCACCTGATCCAGTAGTTAGTCCTGGATCTACTCACTCTAACTAGTTGTATGAACTTGGGTAAGTCACACTCCACTTTTATGCCTCACTTTTTCATCTTAGAGAAAGCAAGGTGAGGTGGGGGAATACAGCAGGGGAGAAGAGATGGGGGAACTTGAGTAATGGGTACCAACACAGAGTTAGATAGCATTTATAAGTTCTAGTGTTACATTGGAGCAACTACAGTTCACAATAATGAATCATACCTTGTATGAAGAATTGGCAGACACCAGACATGAAAAAGGAAACACTAACTATCTGGTGGGATCAGACTATCTTGTATATGTGTATACTGTGCAATGTCCCACAAAAATGTGCCAGTACCAAATGTTAACCATTTTTTTAAAAAACATCAGTGTGTTCCTAAGGAGATTAGTTAGTGTTTAAAAAGAGAATAGGTGTAATGTTTTCTGGTGAAAACCAAATTCAGGATAGCAGTTACTTTTGTGGAGGAAGAAGGGTAACCAGTGAGACATTAAATGTATTCTAAGAACACTTTCTTCCTTAAGCTTGGTTGTGGATATACAGTGTGGTATGCTGAAGATAGCTAATATCAGCTCACAAAAGCAGGTACCTAAAATTTGAGGGGTTTTCTACATTGTTAAAGACAGTAAGCATTAAATTTAAATTATACAAATTCACAAGTAAATGGTATTAAAAACTAAGGCAATAAATATTCAAAACTCAAAATTTCTTAATTTACTGCTAACTGTTCTCTTGAGGGTATTTGCATCTACTGCACATGCAGGGTATTGCTTACTCAAAATGCTCAGGACCAGAACAGTTTCTGACTTGGGAATTGCTCAGATTTTACCACTTGGCTTTCCTACGGAATTTAAATTTTTGAATTAGGGATGCTTATCCTGCATCTGAGTGATGCATATTCTATAAAGTGGTATGTAGCTATGCAATCTCTTCCCAGCTCTGTGCTCAGCGACCTTCTACAAGTGATATCAGCCACAATGGGAGTACTGACATCATGGAAGTCAACAGATGCTACCAATCAGATTTCCTTTTTTTTTTTTTTTAATTGCTGGAGAGTTAGTTGTGAAACATTTGCTGGCTTGCCCCTTTGTTATACAGATATTTTAATAGTATTCATGCTATGCTATTGTGGATTTGCAAACTTCATAAAACAACTAACAAAATACAGTATTGTATCATTTCCAATTTTTTCCTAAGTTATGCATCCTGCAACAGAAAGTGTTATAACAAGATAAAATAATGCCCAATAGATTAGCTGTCATCACACAATAACAGTACAATGTATTGCTTTGTAATATCTGACTCATATGACACATTTGCAATTTTTGTCATCCCACAAGGTACTGTGTTCCTTACCTGAACCCCTTGATGGGACACTGCCTACAGATAGAGCACTTGGTCTGATGCTTCACTTGCTCAGCAATGGTGACCCGATGCAGAACAGCCAGCCACACCATGGACTGGGGCTCTAAGTTGACCCACTCCAGGAACTGGGAAGCTTCAATGACTGGCTTCCCAGTGCTCTAGAGAAACAAGAAGGTCAATGAGAATGACTGAGGCCCAAAGTATCTTGCCCCTAAAATGGCAGCCCTCAGAGAAACAGAGGACCCAGCAGGGCCTGTGTGAGCCTATTTTCCAGAGATGTCCATGTTCTGCTCTGTTGTAGTGGCATTGGCACCCTCCCCAATAGGACTCTGACCCTAGAACCCAGGGAACCATCTGTCCTGTTGAGCCACTCCCCAAAACACCCTTGTAGCTGAGTACTCCCAATCAAAAGCTAGCCTATGTACCCATGCTTCCCCATGTCCCCAGCGAACCTCACTCTTCACTTCCATACTCACAAAACGGAAGCAACTGCGGACACTGGGCTCCACATTGCTGCCTCCAAAAGCTGCCACTTCACCCAGCTGACGAGGCACCTGAATGGCCTCATGAAGCAGGACACCGAGGTGGCGCTGGTCACACTGGCTGCCTGAGTTGGCCACTTGGCTGAAGAGGTCTGCTGGCCGCACCATCAAGAATGACCAACCCCAATGCAAGAATGGCCAGAGAATCAAGCAAGGAGAAAGAATGGGAACAGGAAACAGGGAAAGAGCACATAGACTGATGTAATGACTTTTGAAACGGAAATACCTGGTGAATCATCCCTGACCTTCTAGAAGCCCAGGAGTACTAAAATGAGCATCTCTGAGTTCAGGGAGAAAAAGACAACTAAATGAATTTCCCAAGTAGCAAGATGAGTGAGGAGTGTGGGGTCAGGGCATCTAAACTTGAGCAAAGTTAGGTTGCTATACCCTTTAGTGCTTATGTAGCTTATACAGTCTGATACCGCAGCAAGCCCTCAACTGAACACACAAATAGAAGGGAACACTAGCTTGGACAATCCAAAAACAAGAACTAACACAAGACATTTAATCACCTAAGAAATATCTCCAAGTGATTGTGGGATAAACCATGATATTTACATTAGAATGTGGAGCGTATTGGCCTTTATCAGGCCTCTCCTAGCTCAAACCAACCTTCGTGCACCTCTTTCAGAGGTTACTGTGTGTCCACTTCAAACCTCACCTAAGACTTAAAAGATACACAGACTGGAAGGCAGGCGGCTTGGGTTGGGGTTATGAACCCATTAGTGACAACTTGTAGGATCTTAGGTACATCATGAACCTCACTGGACTACCGTTTCTTCACTTGTAATTGAGGCTAAATAATCACAGTCCATTCCATATCAAAAGACATCAGGTGAGATAAATAATAAACCAGCTGTCAACATGCCTGGGAAAGTTCCCACTCCTGTAAAATTTTCCCAAACCATAGTGATTCCTCTTCTGTAATCTGATGCAGCACACATTCTTCAACCTTTAGGATATTCCCATTACTACTTCAAAAGTACTTTGTCTCTACTTCTAGACTGTCAATCACTAATTTAACCTAGCATTCATCCCATGCAGCAGAGTAGTCAGCACATATTACAATGTGACCACTCATTCTGCCACAACCACAAAAAAAAAAAAAAAAAAAAAAGGTTAACATGTGGTGCACAAGATGGAGAGAAAAACGAAGGTCCTATCAACCAGCAAGGTACAAAACAACAGTAGTTGTTGTCCACCTCCCAGTAAGGCAGAGTGTTCACCAGGTATAATGACAGGAAAAGTCTCCAGAAAAATATACAATATGGCTTGAGCTTCAGCCCAAGGGGAAGCTAAGCCTGCTAGGGCACAAGAGTATAGAACTAGATAGTTGGACCCTGGACACCTCAGGATGGCAGTGCAGATCCAGGCTAAGTATCTACATCAGATCAGAAGTGACACTGGGAAAACTAGCAGGTCTTTGGCCCGCCTTGGTCTTTAGCTCCCATTCATGCTTTGTAATTTCCTGGACCAAGAACATCCCAAGGTAGCCCAAGTAGCCCTCCGTTGCGTCAGAAGACCTATCTTCTGCTTATCTTAACATCCTTCCTCCTCCTTGCAACACCTCTCCCTCCAACCTCCACCACTCCAGACTTTGGAATTGTACTCACACTGAAGTTTTTCCTTGACTTCTGTGCCACACAGACATGCAATGCCGGTCTTAAAGGACAGTGCCCGCATCTTCCCACTGCGACCACTGGATTTAAAAGAAGAGACTGAGAGCATGAATATATGTAAAGGGTTAACATCTTGGCAGTCGTTTTCCTCAGATCCCAGCAAGGCTCTATTCATATCAAGCCCCAAGCTTAACTGGGTTCCAGGTGCATCATGCAAGCAGCCGCTTCCCACTCCTCCCATTGAAAATGCCCATTGTATGTCACCTGGAGGCTGCCAGAGCTGAAGGCATTTACCTATCAAAAACATTGAGGAGCCAGTTGAGACTCATGTCCACACACAGTGGCACATTGACCAGAATCCCTCTTTCTTCTTCCAGCCGTTCATATAAGGCAGTCAGGCAGTGAATGACCTCCACCACATCCATCACATGCTCGCTAGCCTGCAAGTCATGTTCATTGAAGATTTCCAGGGCTGTACTTAAAGTTACTAGGTCCACTGTCAAGAAAAGGAGAGGGGAGGGGGAAATGTAGCCCAAAGAAGAAGCCCAGGGAAATGACAAGGAAATAAGGAGATAAGGCATTAATCTACTCATTTGCAAGTGTGATACAAAGTTGTTCAGGAAAAAAGCAACAAAGGGTCTTCTAAATTAACCTGACAGGTTTGATGCTTGTATGTTCTTTGACATCTGATTCAAGGAGATTGAGGGATGTGACTAAAGTCACCTGCTCTGTTGCATTAACTCTCAGCAGGTCAGATCCCATCTTACGTTTCTCTGTCTTTATACCAGTTTCAACTGCAAATAGATTAGTCCATGAACCTTGTTCTGAGAACAGAGATGCCTACTATAAAGACTCAAGTATAACTGGGCAAAGATGGCATTTTAATTACTCCCCCCCCGCCCCCCGTGCTCAATCAGCCTTGCTAGATATGCCTGGGCCAGGAAGTCTGAATGCATAGTGTCCGTGAGAAAGGCTAGAAGGCATATGATATCTGCAGCCATGCTCTATCCTAACCACTGGAATTGCCTCAACGGTTCTGGGGCTACATCCAATAACCCCATCACAGCAACCATGGGCTAGAATACTTCATAAAGTAGTTGCTTGATTATCCGTGTTGGGGAAGGGAAAGGGAACATGGAGGAAGATCATTTGGAGCCAAGTCTGGAGCTTGTAGAAAGTGGAAGGACTCTGGAAGGAGGAGACGTGCACAGCTTGCATAGCCCGGCCTTTGGAGAGTTCTCAGCAAGGTAATGAATAACCTTGACCAAGGTGGGATGGAAGTGGGACGCAGCAGACAAATGGTGTGCAGGAGGGAGGGTTGAAGGCCATAGGGAAGTGCAACGGGAGACATACAGCGCAGGGCCTTCTGTACTCTGCGGAGCTTCATGGCAGTGCGATAAGCTGAGAACTTAATGTTGTTCAAATCAGCTGCAAAGAATGGAAAGAGAACCATTCAGATCAGGGAAAAGCAAGTTAACACCACAATGAGATATCATTTTACACCCATCAGATTGATAAGAAACTGAGGTCTGACAATATCAAGTGTCAATGAAGATGTGGATGAATGAGAATTGCTGGTAACTGATACGATTGGAAAACAACTTAGTATTATCTAGAAAAAGGAAACAGTCATGGACTCTACTACCCAGCCAGCTCAGTATCTCAAAACAGTGATTTGTAAATGTTCTTTGACCAAAATACATGGTAAGAAATTCATTTTTATGACTCAGTACACATACACATGCATATGCACATATGCACATATGCACAACTGAATCAAACATTTCAGGATACAATCCTTTAGTCGATTTAACAAAGAAAATGTACACAATTAATATCAAATATAATTCTGACTAAGATCTTCTGCAAGTTGATGTTTCCTAGTCTATTTCATTTTTCAAAAATGCTTGTTATATGCACTGACATTGATGTTATGATCTGTAGACTGAAAAACATGTTCTGGAGAAACTCTTGTATGCATGTGCCAGAAGACAGGTACAAAATTTCCTCTGTTTTAACAAACTAATAAACACTGTTTCTTATTAGTTACAAACTAGGCACTCACATGTCTGTCAACAATAAATTAGAAAAAGAAACTATGTGATACCCAATGGATCACTCTGCAGCAGTTGAAATGAATGAAATAGAGTTTCATGCATGAACATGGATAAAATTTGCAACATAGTGGCGAGTCTCCTTTACTAAGCAAAGATAAGGTACACAACAGTCACTCTTATCACAGCCTGGACAGTGTCTTTCAAAGCAGATCAAATTTCACATCTACAAGCATATTCTTCAATGCAATGACAGAATGGTCCGGGGCTGGGGGGCGGGGTTAGAAGGTAGAGCCTCCAGCTAAGGAAGGTATAGAAGGAAAAGGTGGAAAAAGTGTTGGAGAAAACGATGTGGCACTCACTAACATAGCCACCTGCTTACAGGTTGGGATTCTTCTCTGTTCTTTTTTTTTTTTTTTCTTTGTGACTACTTTATTGAAGTATGACTGGAATGCCAAAACGAAACTCTGTACATATGAAGTTTGTAATGTATATAATTAGATGCATCTGGAGATAAATATCTGTCCAAGAAACCATCACCACCATCTATAAATAAGTATATTCATAACCTCCATTCTTGCCCTCTTTGTTATTATATTTATAATACTGAGCATAAGGTCTACTATCAGCACATTTTTAAGGATACAAGCCAGTATTGTTGATGAGAGCCGCTCTCTGGGGCACAACAGGAACCTTGAGTCCTCTGACTAGTACCTTCCCATTTCCTCTTCTCTATAGCCCTTGACAACCGCCATTCTACTCTCAGCTTCCATGAGTTTAAGATTCCTATTTAAGATTCCTCATGAGAGTATCATGCAGAGTTTCCCCTTCAAGTTTGGAGCAATTCACTTGGCATGTTGGCCTCTAGGTTCACCAACCAGTGTTGTTACAAATAGCAGGATCTCCTTTTACAAGGTTGTATAGTATCCCTTTGTGTATAAATACCACATTTTCTTTATCCATTCATCTGTCAATGGACATTCTAGGACAAAGGCAGCTGTATAGACATCCACCTTACAGAGGAACCTGGCATTCTTACCTAGAGTTTGGTATAATTCTGTCATCTTGGGATGGTCCCAGCATGTGGTCTGAGCCTGGTGGCTATAAACAAAACCATCAATAGCGCCAGCGTCTACTCCTCCCACCCCCCAAACGCGTGTGTGTACCACTCAGTAGTGACAGGTCAGGTGCAAGAAGATGCAGGATCCAAGGGTGAACCTTGGAGATTCCAAAACCCAAAGTTCATCTTTACCCAGGTACAATCTTGAGCCCTTGAGATGGAGCAGGAAAACTGGACTGGATGGACAAGGCATGGTAGGGACAAGCAGTGAAAAGACAGGTGAGGGAGGGGGTGGACAGGTGACTGACTCACTTCTGATTCAGATGGTAACTCACTTGATATAGTAGGGAACTTTATTGGGTGAAATTGCTCTTTCCCAGGGAACTTGGACAGAGGCTAAGAAGGGAAAAGAGACAGAAGAGAGTTAGCCGTTAATGCTCTTCAGGCCCTTGCTTCATCCTCCCAAACAGATGTTCAATCCCAAAACAGAATGTCTAACTTTTAATAGCTTCTGAGGGTAGATGTTAAAACACTTTTAATGAAAACACTTCTCTACCTGACATTAACGTTATGGAAGGGATAGAGGCTGTCATTGGTGACCTGAGATATTAGGCATGTGGCAAGGGCACGAATAGAAACACCTGACCTTGGCCACCCTGACAGTCTTCTCCCTAAGCGGATTGCCATCCAACTACAGGCAGCTGGATTGCCCCTGTGAGCAGGAAGTGGCCATTACATTCTTCTCATGCCTCCACCCCCTCCCACCTCCTGTAGTCAAGTTCCTCAGGCCTGTGGGATAGTGGAAAACGGCACTGCCCATTTCCCTCTCTCATGAGGAACTTAGAAAATCCATTCCTCTCTCTTCCCAATGTCTTTATCTGCTATGTTTTCCAGGAGAGGATCAGGTTACCTGAGTGTCAGTGATTATAGCAGCCAGTCTTTTGCAGGTCTATCTGCATGTTAACTATTATAATAGTAATAAGTCTAACTGAGGTTAACATTTACTCAGCTCCTACCACGTACCAAGTATCATGCTCAAAGCTTTGTGTACCCATCTAGTTTTCTACCTGAATATTCTATTCCATTCTATTCTAACTCTAATCAGAGCCACCATAGTCATTTCTCCACTAGAAGCTTTCGCTGTTCCAGCTTTTGTCCCTAATAGTTACTGCCAACACTGTTTAAATGTAATTCAGATTGTATCATCCCTTGATTTAACCGAGTCAAAGATCCTCTTTTCCATCCAGTACCAAATCTGAAATGCTTCCCTTTGCCTACCAGATCCTCTATGCTTGGGCTCTCTCTAGTTCCTTTCCTCTCGGTTCTCCCATAGGTCCACTTGCTGTCCCTATGACATGTTCTTGTCTCAAGGACACAGACATTTCAACCCACTACCTGGTATTCACTTTCTTCAACTTTCCACATAGTTCATTCTTTTACCTCCTTTATGCGTCTGCCCAATTGCCACTCTCTCAGCAAGGCCTTTGCTCACTCTGCTATTCAAAATTGCAATGCCTCTGCTCTTGGGTACTGTACTTCCTACCCATTCCCTACCTGCTTTGATTTTTTTTTTTTACTAGTTTGCTTATTGTCTGGCTTCTCTGCTGAATGTAACACTTCCAAGTTTAAGGATTTTTATCTTGTTCAGTGATGCAGCCTCAATGCCTGCCTGGTACGTAGTAGATCCTCAATAAAATATTGTTGAATAAATAAAATCCTTTAATTCTATAACCTGTTGCATTAGGTAACATTTTCCGCTCCTCTTACAGATGAGAAAACTGAAGTTCAGAAAGGTTAAGTTATTTTGTCAAGCTTGCACAGAGTTATTAAGATGAGGCACTGTGACTCAGACCCAGGTCTCTGACTCAAGAACCTGTTCTTCATACTATACTTTTTATCTTCACTGCTTCTTGCATGTCAGGGCATATTGGTCTCCCACCAGGACCCCAGGTGAGGCAGAAGACTATCTTGGAAGGTCACTGAGGTTCTACTAAGACAAACCCTATTTGACTCACGTACAGGAGAGGAAGTGCTGTGATCCAGGTCCAAAGTCCCGATGGGCATCCTGGAGCTGCTTAAGCCTCTCGCCAACTGACACCTGTGGAAAGAACATAGGAAGCCAGTGGATTCAGCATAGTTGTTTAATGTGGAATTCCCTGGCTTCTCTAGGCGTCTCTATGAGGTCCTTTTAAACTGGCTTTTCTTCAGTCCCAGGCCCTCTCATCATCATCTAGCTTTTCACCCGCATTTCCAAGGGTCAGAGAATAGCATCCTCGTTGCAGGCCAGAAACTTTCCTTCTGCTTCTGCCTATCCTGAGTGCCCAAATCCAGACAGATCCCTCTCACTTCTTCATTCCAATCATTACAAGTTTCAAAGGTTTGATACTCCAGCCCCAAGTGGTCTGCCACTGTTTGCCCATGTTAAGTGTCATTGCAACATCTGTCCATTTCCTTTGGTCCTGAAGCACTTCCCATGAGGCTGGTGAGACTAAGGCACCTTCCCATGGCTCACTCTGGCTGCCTTTTTACCTGTAGCTGTTTCCATCTGATGTTGATCTGTTCCAGGGCCCGAGAATTCTCCATTGACAGGTGCACATCTGAAATGGCAAGCTGATGGGCCAGATCATTCACCAGCTTCACTCCATCTTTCATTGGGGAGAATTCTTCCTTGAAGAGCTGGAGTGCCAGAACCCAAGTGCCACAGCAAAGAGTGGGGACAAGGAACTTTTAGTTAGCCACCTTCAACTCCCCGCTTTTCACCCAAAGAGTGTTGCTACAACAACACAAATTAGGTGCTTGTTTGTTGGGGTAACTGGACTAGGGTATGGGTGGCCATTGTGCATATCCTCTCAAGAAAACCCAGGAAAGGAAAGAGCAGAACAGAGGAGACTCCCGCCAAAGTAGCTCCAAACCAGCACATGAACTGAGAGTGGCTACATGACTGTTCAGGCCAACATTGGAGTCTCAGCAGGTGGAACATCAGTGCATTGTACAGTGTACTGTAGCCAGGACAGAAGGGTTTGTGTACCTTAATAGCCTGGATGTGCTCTGGGAGTGAATCAATGAAGAGATCACCAATGGGCTCCCAAGTGGCCCGGACTCCCTCAGCTTGGGTCAGAGTAGTGCTTAATTCCTCCATTGCCCCTTGTATCTCCAACAGCTGCTCCAGAGTGCGCTCAATGTGGCGGTGCTGGTCCACACAGCGGGCTGTCAACTTCTCCCAGAGCTCGCTGGCCACCGTTGCCTGCTTCCACACAAAACGACTAAGATTTTGGATCCGCTGTCTGGGGGAAGTATCTGCAAGTGCAGGCAGAAAGCCATGTTGGCCCAGTTAGGCAATGGAAGCTCACGGAAAGAATGAGACAAAGACAACCCTTTGTAAAATACGTGTGTGTGTGTGTGTGTGTATTCATACACAAATACATATTTTTTCATGATTGAACTTCTGCACATTTAGTTTTTTTTTTACTTAAACTATTTTGAGATCATATAGATCACATGCAATCACAAGAGAGCATACAAAGGTCACATGATGTGTGCTCTCCATCCATTTCCCAAAATGCAGTGCAATAGTACAGTATCACAACAAGGATACTTTCAATTGTTTTTCAAGTTCCTTAGCTGCTTTATTTATGTGTATTCACTTTCTGTGTGTGTGTGTGTGTGTACAAGCATGTGTCTTTGGTTCTACACAATTTTAATCACGCATTGATTCATGTATCCAACATCACAGTCAAGAGATCATTTTCTTTCCATTTACTATCATAGGAATTTTCTCATCTAAAAAAAAACACAATCAAGATAAGTAGTGAGTAAAATACATTAAGAGCTATGATGAGATGTCCCTAGGACGTGATTTGGCCTAAGTGTCTGCTGCCCACGTCCACCCAAAGAAGGGAGGCTTTTTATGAAGGCCTGATTGAGAGACAGGCTTCACATGTTCAGCTTCTCCACCAAGGCTTCCACTTTGTAAGGCTCCTATCCCTTTTGCAGAGCTCCCTCCAAAGAAGGTTTCAAGTCCCCAAGTTCAGAATATTGGAATGATCCTGCTCTTTCTTAAACGTATCCTACCTAAGGCCCATTGGGCAGAAATTAAGTATTAATCCTCCCACCGAGCAGCAGCTAGAAACTCATAGCGGTCAGTAGAGTGGATCAAAAGTTCAGTTAATGCAGGGACAAAGGGTACGAGGCTATTCACAGCCCATTGTGACAGCAGATAACTGACAATTCTTTTTGGAGAAGAGGCCTTGCTGGGCCACGACTGAGACTTAATCACCACAGGTTCCACTCTTCTACTTTATTTGAATGGAGACCAAGAGCGACTCCCTCTGTGTGGGGAAGGTGCCAGAAGATACCAAGGTCAGCATCAAAGAACAGTCACTTTTCCTCTTGAAGCTCATCACCTAGATTCCTAGATTTGAAAAGTGTTGCTTATTTGCTGGTTAATTAAAAGTATCATCACGTGTTCCTTCATGTTGCTTTTATTTGCTGAGTCAGTTCAGCTCATTTGAGTATTCTTTTTTCTTTTTCATGCCTCATTAAAATGCCATGTGTGATGCTTCAGAGAGCCACCCACAGCTTTGGGCCACATGTTTGCAATCCCTGTCCCAGTGTTTCTTCTCTGCTTCTTCTTACAGGATGAATCATGCCCCTTCCAAATATTGGACTCCTTGGGGAAAAAGTATCCTCCTAGATAGCAGGTTAGCAAGTGAGTTTGGGGAGAACAGGATGAGCTTTGGTTATGGGTACATAGCTCAAGAAGAAGAGGGGAAAGTGGAAAGCCACCCACCTTTGCTCTCAGAATGAGGCTCCTCTAATTCCTCGAAGGGGTGCTGGGACAGGAAGGCTTGGGCTGACTCCAGCACAGAGTAGATATAGGGGCCCCGAGATTTGATTTCTTCCATAAAGGCCTGGGAGGTTTAGCAATAGAGAAGGAAATGTTTCAGTCACTTTCAATTCTATCCTGCACTTCGCAACTTTCTATTTCAAAGTGATGTGACCCTGTCAGCAATCTCACGTGTTGTTGGGACACCCCAAACAAAGGAGAGACAGTCCTCCTGGCTGGCAGATAGCCCAGACAATGGGAGATCTATTTGGTGAAGCTATATATGCCACATGACAGACAGAAATGCGGACATCTTCATTCTCTGGAAGACTCAGAAAGTTTCCTGTGAGGGGCTTAAAGAAGTCAAAAAACACAGCAGTAGGGGTGTATATTAAAATTTTAATTACATTTTGTTGAAATATGCAGACTGAAAAATCATAAGTGTGCAGCTCAATGAATTTCCCTCGAGTGATTCCCTCGCGAGACGAATATTGAGCTTAATAACTCCAGGAGCACTTCAGAGCGCCACCTGGTGGCCCCTTCCAGTTACTCTCACAGCATTCTTTTCCAAAGGGGGCCACGATCCTGACTTATGGAACCACCCACTAGTTTCACCTACTTTTAAACATTATATAAATGCAACCATCAGTCTCTATTCTTTTTGTATCTGGCTTTTACTCAACATACTGTTTATAAAATTTGCTCATGGTTTTCCTGCTGTATTATATTCTATTCTGTATTCACTTTATTTTATTTTTTCCCTTCTATTTTGTTTTTACTTTTATGGTACAATTCCATAGGCTCTAGGATTTCCCCTGCCCCTCCCCATTTCCCCTCCCCCAGCTTATTTCTCCCGTATTATTACAATAGTATAGTCCTTCATAAGCAGTCATAAGCCCATCATTCTGTTATTTAAGTATGTGCTGACATTGCTGGTACAGACAATGACAGTCCAGCATCCTATTGTTAAGATATGTCCAACTCACTGGGAGTCCATTTTTGATTTGGAAGTAGAGAAGTATCTTCACATCTGGATATGACAGTCTCTACTACGCAGTTCTATACATTCCCTTAAATGAGAAGCCATGAAATTAAACCAACAACAGGAATAAAGACAAAACAAAAGATTTACAGCACCATGAAGCTAAGCAACATGCTACTGAATAACCAATGTGTTGATGGAAAAATGAAAAAAGAAAACCCAAATCTTCTTGGAGAAAATGATGTTTCTGTGTGATCTACGAGTCACTGAAAAATCTGATAAGAAAACTATTTTGAAGAAGTGAAAATAAACACAACATCGAAATGTATAGGATGCAGCAAAAATAGTATTGAAAGGGTTATTGATCTTACAATCTACATTAAGTTTGCCTTATATCAGAGAGAACATATGGTATTTGTCCTTTTGGGATTGACTTATTTCACTGAGCATAATGGTCTCTAGTTGGGATTATTTGGTTGCTAATTGAATAATTTCATTCTCTTTAATGGCTGAATAATATTCCATTGAGCAGATGTACCACGGTTTCTTTAACCACTCTGCTTTGGATGCACATCTGGATTGTCTCCATGTCTTTGCTATTGTAGATTGTGCACCTGCAAATGTAGTTACAGATCCCCTTCTCATATGCAGATTTCGTTTCTATTGGGTATATTCCTAGGAGTGGGATAGCTGAGTCATATGGCAGATTTATTTGCAATTTTCCAACCACTCTCCATACTGATTTCCACAGTGGTTGTATTAGCCTGTACTCCCACCAGCCGTGAAGGAGGGTTTCTTTCTCCCCACATCCATGCCAGCAGGTGTTATTAGTAGAGTTCTGAATGTAGGCCAATCTCACTGGAGTTGTGTTACCTCAAGGTGGTTTTCATTTGTATCTCTCTGATGGCTAGGGAGCCTGAGCATCTTTTCATATGTCTGTCAGCCAAGTGAATCTGTTCTTTTGAAAAAAAGTCTGTTCATTTCCTTTGCCCATTTCTTCACAGGGCTTTTTTTTTTTTTTTTTCCTGTCCCTGGGTTTCTGAAGCTCTTTATAGATTATTAGTCCCCTGTTGGTTGTGCAGTGTGTAATGATTTTCTTCCATTCCGTTGATTGTTTCTTCGCTTTTTAAATCGTTTCATTTGCTGTACAGAAGCTTTTTTGTTTGATGTAGTCCCCTTTGTTTATTTTGTCTTTGACTGCTTGTGCTTTCGGTGTTTTTTCCAAGAAGTCTTTCCCCATTCCTATATCTTGGAGAGTGCTTCCTATGTTTTCCTCTAATATTTTGATGGTTTCTGGGTGCAGATTTAGGTTCTTGATCCATTTAGAGCTGATTTTTGTATAAAGTGACAGGTGGGAGTCTTATTTCTTACCTCTGCAAGCTGCTAACCAATTTTCCCAACAGCATTTGCTGGAGGGATCAGGCTTTTTATTTAAAAAAAAAGGGGGGGAAGGTTTAATTGGAAAGTCAGATATACAGAGAGCAGGAGAGACAAAGCGGAAGAGCTTCCGTCCATTGATTCACCCCCCAAGTGGCCACAATGACTAGAGTTGTGCTGATCTGAAGCCAGGAGCCGCTTCCAGGTCTCCCACATGGGTGCAGGGTCCCAAGGCTTTGGGCCTTCCCAGGCCACAAGCAGGGAGCTGGATGGGAAGTGCAGCTGTCGGGATTAAAACCAGAGCCCATATGGGATTCCGGTGTGTGCAAGGTGAAGACTTTAGCTGCTAGGCTACTGTGCCAGGCCTGAGATCAGGCTTTTTCCCTTGATTGTTTTCAGTTTTCTTGTCAAGGATTAGTTGGCTACACATGTGTGGGCTCCCTTCTGGGGTTTCTATTCTGTTCTAAAGATCTTCTCTGTTTCTATTCCAGTACCAAATGTTTTGATGACCACTGCTTTTTATATGTCTTGAAGTCTGAAATTGTGATTTGATTCCTCTGGCTTAATTTTTTTTTTAAAGATTTTATTATTATTATTGGAAAGCCGGATATACAGAGAGGAGGAGAGACAGAGAGGAAGATCTTCCATCCGATGTTTCACTCCCCAAGTGAGCCGCAACGGGCCGGTACGCGCCAATCCGATGCCGGGAACCAGGAACCTCTTCCGGGTCTCCCACGCGGGTGCAGGGTCCCAAAGCTTTGGGCCGTCCTCGACTGCTTTCCCAGGCCACAAGCAGGGAGCTGGATGGGAAGTGGAGCTGCCGGGATTAGAACCGGCGCCCATATGGGATCCCGGGGCTTTCAAGGCGAGGACTTTTAGCCGCTAGGCCACGCCGCCGGGCCCCTGGCTTAATTTTTATTCTTCAGAATAGCTTTGGCTATTTGTGATCTCTTGGGTTTTTGCAGATGAACTTTTGCATCTTTTTTTGCGAAGAATGCTGTTGGGATTTTGATTGGGATCATTTTGAATCTGTATATTACTTTCGGAAATATGGACATTGTGATGATGTTGCGCCTGTTGATCCAGGAACATGGTAAGTTTCTCCATTTTTAATGTCTTTTTCTATTTCTTTTTTTTTAATGTTTTATAGTTTTTATCATAGACGTCTTCCACATATTTGGTTAGATTAATTCCTAGGTATTTAAGATTCCATTCTTTTAAAAGGCACTGTATTTAAAATTTTTTTCTGAGCCATGGAATTATTCTGTATCCACTTTAAACAAATATATAATGTTTTATTCTGGCTACAAAGGCTGTCTACATATATTATATCACAGAAATATTGGGAATTTTCAAAGATTATAAAATGGAAAAATAAAAAAGGTTCCAATTTCAACAGGTAGAGTTAACCATTGATAAAATTTTTATGCAGTTCCTTCCCATGTTGTTAAATATATGTGTCTCATACAAATACCTATATCTATAGATTATAAAATTGAGACCCATCCAAATATACTTTTGAATCCTGTCATTTTTTTTAAATTTTATTTTTATTGTTATTTTTCCATAATACAGTTTTGTCGATAGAGGAATAACCCCTTCCCTCCCCTTTCTTCCCCCCACTTCCCCTATTAACATTTCCCCCATTTGTTACAGTAGTATAGTCCTTTAGTAGTAGCAACTATTTCAACAATCTATTTAAGTGCATCATGGCATTGTAGGTATAGGCAAAGGTAGAAAGATCTAATATCATATTGTCAAGCTATATTTAACTGTTTTACTGGGAGTCCTTTTATTTGGGAGTAGAAGTACCTACTGCAATGTATCTTTACTTCCAGGTATGCTAGTCTCCAGTATACAGTTCATCTGTGAGAATATAAGTTTATACTGGTTCACCTATGAATCTATTTTTTTTTTGTATTTTGCATAAGGTTGCCTTATACTAGAGAGAACATTATGATATTTGTCCTTTTGGATTGCCTTATTTCACTGAGCATAACGGTCTCCAGTTGGGATCATCATGTTAAAAATGGTAGAATTCATTAATGGTAATTTAGTATTCCACAGAGTAGATGCACCACAGTTTCTTTATCCTTTCCTCTCTGATTTTTCACTGAATTGTATTCGTTAAAAATTAGGGCAACATTTTAAGAGAGGCCAGCATTTGACAATAGTGATAAAGAGGAAAGATCAAGCCTGCTAATAAAATGCTATAGTGTGAGCATTAAAAAAAAAAAAAAAAAAGGAAAGATCAAGCAAAACATTTCATCTGCTATGACTTCTGGGGTCTGCGCAGAGCTAAGCCCCCTCCTGAGTTAAGTGGAAGTAATTCCTTCCTGACTGAGAAGCTACCCACCACGGCCTCCATGACCCTAACCTACCGCATGTGTTTCCTTCTCCTGTTGCACCAGGGTCACATCCCCTTGGAGGGGCAGCTGAGCCGATAACTCCTCATCTTTTTGGCTGAGCCAGTCAATAATCTCTTGGAGAGGGAGCTGGAGCTTTCCACTGTGGTCCGAGAAGGCCTCTAAGCGAGCACTGCGCACAATCGGTAAGATCAGCAATGTTTAATTTTTTGAAGTGACAAAACAACCCCCCTACTCCCAAAGTACACTCACATAAGAACCTTTCTACAAAAAAAATGGGAAGCTGCTATGATCCAAGCGGGCAGAAGCCCTGGAGCCCTCCCTCTTGCCCCCCACCCCCCTCCCTAAGCAGTCCCAAGACACTTCTACAGGAAACACAGTGCAAAAACCAGTGTGTGAGAGACCATGGATTGGGGAGGCAGCCTACACTTGAATGGCTTAAAATGTCACCATGTGGACCTCTCCTGCATCAGGCTGGAAAGGGCAGGAAACCATGCAAAGGCAAGCCAGGTGGCAGCTGGTCTGCTTCCTCTCTTACCATCGTGAAATTCAAGTCATGCCACAGTGCTCATCTGAGTCTGCCTTGTGAGCGGGAGGGAGGGAGAGAGGGCAAGTTGGGTGACTGAGCGTGGGCACACCTAAGTGCAAAGATGCATACCAATGTGAGAATCAGCAGCCCAGGAGACCCAAACGGATGACAAACACCAGCTATAGGGGTTGGAGATATGGAAGCAGAAATATGTGTACCAGATCACCAGCTGCCTGCCTATCCTCACCTCCAAACGAGTCATGAGTTCCAAGAGGTAGGAAGCTGGAAGCTGACCAAAGCTGTGTACAACCATTGAGTCCACTCCCTGCAGCTGAAAATCCCAACTGTTTTTATTCATTGCACCATGCCACATGAGCCAAACTCTTTTACCAAAGTTATTATCTCAACTAATCCCCACAACAACCTTTCAGGGAATACATTACTGTTGCTTAAATAGGTTAAGTAGTTTTCTTCAGGTTAGACAGTTAAGTTGGTGGTACAGCTAGGATTTGCACCCAGTCTTATCTGACTCCAGAGCCTATATTAGAAGCCAGAGTTTGGGCTTAGGTGATAGGATATGGAGAGGAAAAATTGCAGGTGTACACACAGAGGTGGAGGGAAGAAAATGGATGCAGAACTTGCTTTCAGGCTCTTACTGAGCTGCCCTTAGCCTGGGGAGGCACAGCCAGATTGTTAGCCCAAGGATGTGAGTGGAGGGCTTTAGAATGTGGTAAAGTCAACTCATGAGACCTAGCAAAATAGAGAGTAGCTGTGAGTGGAGGAGAAGGAGAGAATAGCACTTCCTTCAGCTGCACATCAGCACCTCTGATTTTAGAAAGCAATTTTGCACCTTGCAATCCTCATGTGAATGCCATGAGGTAATGAGGGCAGATATTATTCTTCCATTCTTAAAAAAAGGAAGCAAATGGAAGTTTGAAGAACCCAAACAACTTATGAAAGGTGACACAACTACTTAAATCTGAGGCTCAACTCTAAAGTCTCAGGGCTCTTCAGTGCAAGTTTCTTCCCCCAGTGCCACAGGAGGTATGGGAGGAGAAACAGATGGTGAGATGAAGGACAGCAGGACACACAGACTGAGGGTGATGCCGATCTACTGTAGCAAACGGAGCCCAACAGCATTCCAGGCAATTCCCTAAGGCATGTGTTGCTAGTGCCAGGCCTTACCGGAGATTGTGAGACTTCTTCTTGATTTCATTCCAACACAGATTCATGGTTGCTGGTTCCAGGGGTCCAGCAGCACCAGAAGACCCGTTCAACAACTTTGGGCTCAAGCAGGGAACCCCAGTGCCATCTTGAGGAGGGGCAGGGGTGGGAACAGCAGCTCTAACCTGGAGAGAAACACAGACATTCTGTGATCCCTGGGATGTGCCACTGCCTGATCTGCATCAAACCAAGAGAGGGGTAAGAGCGAGCAAGAAGAGACAAGGGCTGCTCTCAGGGCTCAGAAAGCCTATTCTTCGGTGTGTGTGTGTGTGTGTGTGTGTGTGTGTGTGTGTGTGTGTGTGTGTGTGAAGGGCATGAGATACAGAAACAACTCACAGTTCTGTTTCCTGCAAGGTTGCCCTTGGTCCCCCCATGCATGGCATAGGGCTGCTGACAACTATAGTAGTGACTCTGATTAGTGCAAATTCTGTCAAGACAACTGCCCAGGTGGGTTCCTGGAAGTTGGCGTTCAGTAGAAGATTGCACAAGATTTACCAAATACTAGTAACCATGGCAATCCAAGTGAACTGCAAGCTCATACTTCCCACAGTTTATTCAGCCTTCCAGCGACAGTTGAGAGGCTGCCTCACAGAGATCTAGAGTGGGAGCAGATCAGCCAGAGTAACGGAGATCCTGCCTCTTGAATGTTCCGAGGCCTCACTGTCCCTATCTTTTCCCACTCATACTTCCCACCACACTTAGAAGCCTGGAAATAGCCCTGAAAAGCATGAAGTATGTGCCATGGGTGAGACAGGACTAAGACAGCATTCTGGATCCTGCTTCCCGAAGGATTCTGACCAGAGCCCACCAAGATGTCAAGCCCTGAAGCCTGCCTGAGTATAGGCCTGCAGGCTTGCAGCCCATCGCCTTTCTCTCTGGCACTGGTAGGGCTTTTTGGGGGGTGGGGTTGTGGGGACTGAGTGAATGGCAGTTATGCCAGTGAGCCCTTAAGAAGATTGTTACAGCACAGTGCTAGGGCTGCCAAGGCAGGAGGCAGGAGCAGGTGGAGAGAAGAGAAATTGGAGGGAAGAAATCAGCTTGCACTGTTGCCGTGCTCCTGCCTAGGGAGACCACCCATTCATCTGCTTGCTTGTCCACCTGCATGCCTTTGTACACAAAGAAAATAGAGCCACCAGTGGCCGGGACTTTTGTTGTCTGCTAGCTGTTGCAAACCATACTTTCCCCACACCCAAGACCCAGCAAGTAATTTAGGAAACCCATTCCCCCATTGGAACCATAGCTCACAGCCATACTGAGAAAGGACAGTGAAGCTGCTGCCAAGCTCCAGGCAAAACTCAGAGCTCAACCACCCAGCGGTCCCACTGGGCTGACCTACCTGTGCTGCCAGGGGAGTCCAGGGCAGGATCTGGCAGCTCCATGATTTCCTCCTGGCAAAGATCCGGACCCAATGCCTGGGGAACCTCAAAGAGGCGGCGTCCTGACAATCTGTGAGCAAGGCCACTCTGGGATGCAGGCAGAGCTGAGCCAGACCAGGAGGCAGGGGGCAGGTCCCCTGTTTGTTTACTGACCCCCCAGGAATCCGGAGGGGGTGGCTATGTCAGGGCCTGGCCAGTGAATCACAGCTTTGTCCCTGGGGAATTCCGGCCTGCTCGCACCCAAGGGCCAGGGTGGCCCTGCCAGGCTGGCAGGGACGGCGGGTGTGGGAACACAGCATTCCATGATGCTGAGGAGGACCATGCAGAAGGCAGCTTCTGTTGGCATGTTTGCCCTTTCCAGGATGACACATAGGACACCTTCCACCTCCAGATCCAGTCCTCCCAAGGTGGTGAAGCAATCAAATTACCCTGTTGACAACCTTCTGGCAAGCAACTTACCTGGACCTGGCAGGAGGGTGGGTTTGCAGAACAAACCTGTGTTCCATTGAGTAAGGCCCCTCAGGCAATGAGAAACCTGAGTAGCACTGGGGACAGAGACCCCTGGCATGGTAGCATTTCAATATCCTTGAAAGACTGAAGGACGGGGGTGGCTGAGGGTGGCCAGAAGATTCATGGGAGCCCACTGTGAGCTGCTCTGACTACATCAGAGCTCAGGCATAGAAAAGGCACAACCTGCAAGCCTCTTGCTGCTGCTGAGAGCTAGAAGGAAATAAGTGATGGCATCCCCAGGAGCTCTGTGGGGGACGGAGTGAGCACAGGGCAATGCTCTGGACAGGAAGGCATCTGTGCCCAGCCTCTGCTCCCAGGGACCCCGGGGAGATCTCTTTCCCATCAGCCTCTGCCCCTCTTGGAAACTATCTTTCTTTTCCATCAGTGCTTGCCTGGAGAAAGGTTAACATTCCCGAGCCAGTTCCCCCCACCCCACTCCAACACCGACAGCAAATAACGCCTTTTTTTTTTTTTAACCAAAAATGGCTCTGTCCCCATCCTCATGTATCTCCCACAGCTTTCTGAACTTCTGAGCTTTGTACAGCTCCACATTGTTTCCATGCTGAGCCCCACCTACAGGAATAGTTGTAACAGCTGCCTGACCCTTTCTCCAGGGCCTAGGGTGGAGGCAGCTGGCGGGGTTAGGGAGGAGGGGCGCCTGGAGAATGGCAGGGGAGGGCAGGTCCCAAGAGAGCACAGTGGCTTTTGCTCCCTTGCTGGCTGCCGCTTCACCCGTGCTGGCATATCTGGGCATGAGTCAGTCTCAATGTCTGGACTGGGGGTGCCCCAGAGTGAGAAAGAGCACCTTGTGGCCCAGCCGTGACCAAAAGTACCCCCAGTGAGTTGGACCTTATTCATGTTAGCCTTTCATTTTTTCTGGACTTGTTGTGAGTTCCTTATCCCCGCCACCCAGCTTCCACGCTGCTCTCTGTGCCTCAGTCCCCCAGGCCTAGGTTCCGACTTACTCTCAAGTCACATCCAGCAAAGCTCAGTGCACAATGGGCAGAGCACGAATAGTGGCTGCCTCTTCTCTTGTTCCTGTCAATGCCTTCCACAAGGCTGTGTCTTACAAACAAAGGTTTGCCTCAGTTCCTTGAACCTCACAGCAGCAGCGAAGGGAGAGCACCTGGGTTGTGGCCAAAGAAAGAGGTTGGGCCAGACTTCGCAAACACAAAAGAAGCCCTTCAGGTCCCTGCTGGGGGTGAAGTGTGGATGGAGTGTGCAAGAAACAGAGTAACGCTTTGGGGAGGGGTTCAGGAGGCAGGTTGCTGGGGTCTCTAACTTGACCATGACTTGGAGAGGATATAAGAGGCAGGAATTCTTGGCTACATATGGCAAAGGGTTCAGTAGCGCCTAGCACTGGATCTTTCTCTCCTTTTCCAAAACAGGTGCCCAGCACCCACATTCTCAGTCCTTGATGCTATCCTTTGCTCTCTCCTCCTCTCTGTGGATTCGGTCACTGCCTGCTCTGCTTGTAGCGACACGGGATCACAGCCTGTCTGTGAGATCCCAGGAGACACAACACTGTCTAATGCTCATGGTCCCTGGGTCCCAAAGCACTGCAGGGCACCAGAGGGTATTGCTGATATGTTTCCTTCCGCCAGTCACCTTTTTCCTGCCCTCCCTCCTGGTCAGGAAAGGGGGTTGCCCACTCCAGATCACTGCCTTTTACAGCTGCTCCACCCACTCCCTGATATAGCCAGGCCCACAGCCACCACCACTGCACTCTTGAGGGAGAAGAGACAGAGAGGCAGGTGGGAAGCTGGAGAATTCTGAATGAGGCTAAGGCAAGATTTGTAAGGGAAGACTAGGCACTGGAGTGGAAGAGCCATTGGCAATGTAAGGTATGTCATAGAGAAACCAAGCAAAAGAAGCTCCTACCTCAACGTGGGCCATGCTCTGGTAGACCGTGCTTTGCTGGGAGCGAGTGGCTCACATCTGGAAGTCTTTGAAGGCTAACATGGAACCACCTCCCTATTATGGCTCATAATAGGTCCCATGCATGATAAGGGACAGGCCTGGAGGAGGCCCCATATTATCACATACAATTAGTGCCCCTTTGGAAGCACGGGCATCCCAAGGGCACACACTGATCCAGTATCTACTTTGTTTTCTCCACAGCTCTTTCTTTTGCTATTGGTGGACTCTTACCTGAGGCTGGGGGCAGGTGTTTCGGAGGCTGCTGCTATGATGAAACTGGTCAGCTGCCCTCCACTCATGACATCGTGGGAGGGTGTAAGGGCATCCCTGCATGACCATCGGTTGCATCAGAACAAAGGCTCATGGAGAGTGAGAATGGGCACTTCACCTACTGTTGAACATTAAGCACCTAGAAGAGTAACAAGGAGAACTTCAGAGACACAATCTGGAAAAGATGTCCCAGAGGTGCCCTGATGTGCAATTAGATACACATGCAAAGTTTACTAACTTACCCAATAATTCTTTCCAGACCACTACACACCATGAAATACTTGTCTTAATCATTCATAGACAAATTATTTCTTGTTCACCTATAGTGGCTTGTGCTGGAGCCACACAGTGGCAGTGGAGGTGGGGGACATGGATCAGGTTGGCAGTCATGTAAGCTATTGATTCTAATAGATGCTTACGTGGCAAATGCTATCTTCAAAGTTTGACCAGAAGGCTTGACGAACACTGAGTGGGAACAGCTAGCGACCTAATAATGTACACAGACTTGCATTTGAAATGAGCCCCAAAGGATAAACAGACGTTTGTCTGTGCAGAGAAGGTCATTCCTGGCAAACCAAGCCACCTGTGCAAACGTGGGTGTCTCAAAAGGCACAGCATGTTCAGAGTACAGTGAGTTGAAAATGTCTGGATTGAGGAGGCACACAGAGATGAAAAAGACTTGGGGCCTACCCCTGGAGAGTTTGCATACAGAGCAAACAAACATGGTATGGGTAGAGGCCATAAAGTGTCATTTGCATAAATAACATAAATATTTATATAACAGAGCACAGAGACAGATAAGGTAAATATAAGTCCTATCTGGACAGGTCAAGAAACGTTCGCACATGGGGCAAGTGTTGTGGCATTGGTTTGAGTCCTGGCTCCTCTATTTCTGACCCAGCTCCCTACTAATGTACTTGGGAAAGTAGCAGAAGATGATGATCCAAGTGCGTGGGTCCCTGCCACCTATGTGGAAAAACAAAATGGAGTTCCAGGCTCCTGACTTCAGCCTGGCTTAGTTCCAGTCATAGTGAACCAGTGAATAGAATGTCTCCCTCTCTCTTCCCCTTTCTCTGTCTCTTCTTAGCTCCCTCTTTCTCCTTCTCTCTCCCTCTCTCTATCACTCTCTTCAAATAAATAAAATACAGTCTTTAAAAACAAGTCTTGGCAGACAAAATGCACTTGAGGTGAATTATGAAAAGAAATGGAATGATGAAACAAAAAGAGCATTCCAAACACGACAAAAATCAAATGCATAGCAATGCTCGGTGTAGAGCTCAGGGTGGATGCCTTGGGGGAGCATTAGGAGATGGGGCTGGAAGATGAGACTGGCCAGACTGGGCCATGCCTTGAATGATAAGCAGAAGAGTCTGGGCTTTATCTTACAGACAATGGGAAAGCACAAAAGATTTTAAGCAGGAGAGTTATGTGGCCAAATTTGCATTGTAAAAGAGCCTTCTGCCTGTCTTGTGCAGGAGTTCTCCCAGGGGGAAGAATCCAGGCAGAAGCTGTTTACAAGAGGCAGGCAGGTGCAGTGAGAACTGAGCAGACTGCAGCAGGCAAACTGAAGAAGTAAAACATACTGGGCTCAGTGATTAGCTGAATGGAATGGCTGAAAGGGATGAATGAGTCAAGTTTTTCTCATTTGGGAGCTAGGTACAGCAAGGGAAGGAAGACAGGTAAATGTGGTGTAGTAGGAGGTGAAGGCAGTGTTTTGTAATAAGCTGTGCTTGAGACAGCTTTAGATGTTAGGAGCTGAAGTCAGCAAAGAGGAGATAAGATGTGAAAACTTTCTATGTGCAAACCACTGGATGGCTTGTTGAGACTGGATAACCAAGACAATAGTGCAAATGATAAGAATGAGCTTACTTAGCATAGAGCAAAGACATGCAGACCCTGATCCAAAAGAAAAACTGAGCATCATTGTCTCCTGATTCTGGGGATCAAGTAGCCACCAGTTTCAGACTCTATTCCAGCGGTTCCACACATTTTAGATACAGAGCTCCTTCCGAAGGTGTGAAACAAAAAGCAACAAAAAACTTACCCCACCCACTCAGACTCACCGCAGTAACTGTACTTTGAGAACTAATAGAACGAGGAGCAAGATATTCCTAGATTAAGGAATGATGGACTTCTTGCATTAAGTACCCTTTCCTCTTCCACAGGGGGCCATGGTACAAAGATTAGGAACCATTACAGATTTTGTGGTAGTCAAGATCCCTATGTATTACACAGCCACACAACTCCTTATCCCTAAAGGACAGCTGAGAAGCTAGCTCCTCTGTGATTGGGCACGAACGAACGACCGAACTAGTCATCCAGATCAAAAATGAAATATTACTATGGGTATGTTATGAGCATATAATTTACAAAGGCTTGCTTCCGACCCTTTTTTTGTATCACTACTTTTATTTTTGCTGATTACACAACCAACACAAGTTCTTTACAGAAAAATTAGAAAATACAAAAAAAAATCACAATAAAAATAATTAATAATATGAACACCCAGAGATAACTATTACTAGTAGATGTAAAAGTTTGAGATTTTTCTGCAAAAAAAAAAATGCATACATAAGTACACGTGTATAGAACTTTCAAACACTGGACAAATGAGGTTAAAGGATGAGTTTATTATGAAGCCAGCACTGGCAGTAAAGCCACTGCCTGTAACACCAGCAACCCATATGGATGGTGATCTGTGTCCCAGATGCTCTACGATCCAGTTCCCAGAGAACAACCTGGAGAAAGATCAGAAGGTGGCTCAAGTGCAAGTTCTCTCTCCTGGGAGACCCTGAAGAAGCTCCTCGCTGCGGGCTTCAGCCTGGCCCAGCCCTTCCCTTTCTTTGTCTCTTCCCTCCACCACCACTTCTCCATCTCTCTGTAAATCTACATTTCAAACAAACAACTAAATATTTTTTAAAAACGATTCTTATTTTGGTTTAAAAATCTGAAATTCAAGGATTTTTTTGTAATACGCATTTTTCATAAACATTTATACCCTGCTTTTTTACTTGCTATGATAACATGATCTTTTTTCTCAAGTTTTTAAAAAAGATTTATTTTTATTGCAAAGTCAGATATATGTAAAGAGAGGAGGAGAGACAGAGAAGAAGATCTTCCGTCCAATGATTCACTCTCCAAGTGAGCGCAACTACCGGTGCTGAGCTGATCCGAAGCTGGGAACCTGGAACCTCTTCTGGGTCTCCCATGCGGGTGCAGTGTCCCAATGCATTGGGCCGTCCTCAACTGCTTTCCCAGGCCACAAGCAGGGAGCTGGATGGGAAACGGGGCTGCTGGGATTAGAACCGGCACACATATGAGATCCTGGCACGTTCAAGGTGAAGACATTAGCCACTAGGCCACTGTGCTGCGCCCGTTTTTCAAGTTTTAATTATTTATTTAAAAGGTAGAGTTATAGAAAAGAGAGATCAGGCCTGGAGCAATAGCCTAGTAGCTATAGTCCTCACCTTGCATGCATCAGGATCACATATGGTCCAACTTGTATCCTGGCTGCCCCACTTTCCTTCCAGCCTGGAAAAATAGTAGAGGACGGCCCAAAGCCTTGGGACCCTGCACCTGCTTCAGAGAACCAGAAGAAGCTCCTGGCTCCTGGCTTCAGATCTGTTTAGCTTCAGCTGTTGTGGCCACTTGGAGAGTGAACCAGCAGATGGAAGATCTTTCTCTCTGTTTCGCCTTCTCTCTGTAAATCTGATTTTCCAATAAAAATAAATAAATCTTTAAAAAAAAATAGAAAAGAGAGATCTGTGTACTGAGTCCCTCCCCAAATGGCTGAAACAGCCAAAGCTGGGCTGGTTTGAAGCCAGGAGCCAGGGGCTCCTTTCAGTTCTCCCATGTGGGTACAGGGGCTCAAAGCACTTGGACTATCATGTTTCTCAGCGTCATTTACAGGGAGCTGGATCAAAAGCAGAATAGCCAAACAAAGCCAACGACGACATCTCAGAAATATCAATATCATTGAAGGAACACACTTGGAAGATTCCTCCCACATTGGGGTCTGTAAAGTGTCATCAACTGACTGGCCCCCCCATCCCTGGGTGCTAATATCATTTGACTGCAAGGAGCAGTCCCCACTTCCCGCAGCATACAAGGAGGATAAAAAGGAAAGAACTGAGACATTTCTCCCACTCACCTTCCTTCATACCTTGACCCATCCTCACCCTAATTGAGGTCCAGTGGGCATGCATCCTTCTCAAATATGTAAACAATATTAAAAATAAAATGTAAAAAATGTTAAAAAAAAAAAAAAGCAGGTCTCAGCTGTAGGCATTGTATCTAGGCAAGTGTTCCACCGCTGGGAGAAAAGCAGCAAATAGCTGGCAGGCATCCTGGGCCTGGCCAGCTTAGTCACCTGTTCTATTTTTTTTTAAGATGGGAGGGGGCAGACGCTGGCATGCCAACAGACAGGGTCTGGGGACCCACGTGTGAGTGTGTGTGGGCCTTGGGTAGGCAGGCATGACCCTAGGCAGGCACAGCACAATGCCAGAGGACCAAGCATGGGAGGCTATGGGTTGTTCAGGGAAGTGTAGCTGGAGATGTGTGGGAGGGAGGACTGCTCAGGCAGAATGCAACAGGTGAGGAGTGACTTCTGGGGAACTTTCACCAAGCTGGCTATTGCACTTGCAGGTAAATGCAAGGGGTGAGACTGTGTGGTCTAGAGGAGGGAAACCAAAGGACTTTTAGAGACCAAACCCACGTGGGAGACCTGAACTGGGCTTGTTGGTATCAACTACTGCCTACCAGTACAGATGCAATCCATGGCTGGGGATCCTGCCTGGCAGGGCTCAACCAGAGTACCCATCAGTGAGTCAGAACAGGTTAGGCTGGGCTATGACACTAACAAACTCACGAGAGAACTGGGTCTGGGAGCAGATTCTGTTGGGGATTGTGGGCTCACCACTGTGGAACCACCATACTAGCTGATTTGCTCTAGGGCTAGGATGGTAATGGGTTGAGCTGGGCATGACCATGGAACTCACCAACACTCATGGGCACTGGAGTTAGGAACAGGTCAGGCTGGTACAGGCTGTAATACCTGTAGGTGTACCTGAGAATATGGTGTGCAGTGGACTGGGCCACAACCTCCACCAGCACACACAAAGACTGACATTGGGGACAGACTACTGGGGTAAGGACCTAGAACCTGCTGGTAAATGTGAGATCTGGGTCTGGGAGTGGGCCTGGTGGGGGAACTTGGGGAACTTCCCTGGTGGGCTGTTGCTCCTGCTGGTAAGCATGTGAGTCAAGGCTGGGTGTTGGTCAGGCCTGGAAGGGCTGCTTCATTTGTTGGAATGTGTGTGAGTTGGCTCTGTAGGGGGGTGGACTGGTCAAGGGCCAAGACTGTCAAGTGCAGGAACCAGAATGGGATATGGGCCATGCTGAGCTAGGCTAGGCTATCACACCTATCAGTTTGCATGAAAGCCAGGGATGGGGGCAGGCTGGGCAGGACTAGGCTGCAGCTCCCAGCAGCGAGAGTTGGGACTGCAGCATCTGATGGCATAGGCCAAGCTGGGTGATGGGTTATGCTGGGCTGCATCGGAGCAACCAATGGCATGCACAAGATCTGTGCTTGGGTACAAGCTTGCTTGGGGACCTAAGGAGACGCCCCTGCTGGGCTACAACTCCCACTAGTGAGTGCAAGAACTGGAATGGGGGCAGTGAACTGGGTTGGACATGGCTGTAGCATCCCTCAACATGGGTGTGGACTGGGTCTGCAATGTGCCAGACTGGGCTAGGCTCTAGTACCTGCTGTTGGTCATAAGAGCCAGGGTAGGTGTAGGATAGGCTGGGATAGGTCTCTGCACCCACAGACCATATGAAAACTGGGCCTGGAGGTGGACCGGGCATGGTTAGGCTGTGGCACCCTACAGTAAGAGCTATAATGGATATGGGTCAGTCAGGCAAGGCCTCTGTTCCTGCCAGGAAAGGAGGTGGGCCAAGTCAGGCTGGGCCAAGGATCCACCAGTGTGTGCAAGATCTGCCACTAGGAGGTACCCCTGATAGAGAAGCTTGGGGAACTCATCTATCAGTACAATTCCTGCAGGTGAGCACAAGTAACAAGGCTAGGAGCAGCCCACACCAAGCTAGGTTACAGTATCAGCTGACATATGTGTGGGTCAGGTCTGGGGCGGGCCAGGCTGGGCCAATTCATAGACTCACTGGCAGGTGTGAGAATCAGGGCGGGGTGCAGGATGGGCCAGTTTGGCCACAATGCCAGCCAGTTTACATTAGGGCCGGCAGGCACTGGGGCTGGGCTAGGCTGGGCTGGGCTGGGCTGGGCTGGGCTGGGCTAGGCTGTAACACCCAGGGCTCCCCTGCTGGGTCACAGCTCCCTGCTGGTGAGCTTGAGAGCTGGGACTGGGGGCAGACCAGGCTGGGCAGGATACAACACCCATTGACCTGCTTGTGAGCTGGGTTGGGGGAGAGCCAGGCTTGGCTAAGCAACTATACCCACTGGTACATGCATGAGCCAGAGTAAATGCAGGCTGGTTGGGCTTTGCTTTAGCATCAGCTAGCAAGTACAGGGACTGGGGGAAAATTCTGTCAAGCTGGACTTCAGAACCACCTGGAGAGTGAAAGATCCACGACTGGGAGTGGGCCCAGTAAGGAAACTGTGGGCATCTTTCTGATGGGCTGCAACTCCCACTGGTGAGCATGAGAACCAGGGCTGGGGACAGGCCTGGTTATATAGGTGGTAGCACCTGCAAGCCTGAATGTGGACTGAATGATGGGTCAGTTGTGTTGAGCTAGGCTCCAACACCTATTGTTCTGCATAAGATCTGAATGAATGTGGGATAGACTGGACCCTGGACCCAGTCTGTTACATATACCAACATGCACGGCAACCAAGGCTATGGGCAGGCCTAGTGCGGGTTATTGGGAGTCACTCCGACTAGGCTGCAGTTCCCATTTGTATATGTTGAGGGCAGAATATGTGGTCGCAGGGTTAGGCTGGGCAGCAGCATCCAATGGTTTTTGCATGAGATGGGGCTGGGAATAAATCTAACCAGGTGACTGCAACCACCAGTTTGTGTGTAGGTATGTATGGGTGATAGACTGAGCAAGACCCCACACTGGCTAGCACACACAGAAGCCTGACTGGGGCTACCTGTGGCAAGGTTTCTTTGAGGATGTCCACCACCATTACTAACTGGATCACTGGACTCAGAACTCCAACCACGGTGAAAATCACAGGATTGTGGTCTGACCATGGAGTGCATATGTCAGAACTGGGTCTCCACGGTTGCTGAGGCCTGAGCAGTAGATGGCATGCCCAGATGCTCATGGAGTACATAACAACCAATTCATTGAGGCCTGCAGAAGACATCTAGTACCATGGAGGGCAGAAAAAAATGAACAGCTCTCACAGACAAGTATCTGAGCAAATCGAGACTCTAAGGTGGACTACGTCAGCTAATGGACCTTGGATGGTCTTCTTCATGCTTGGAGCAATGAAATCAACATCTCAGAACTATCGAAACCACTTAAGCAATGTCCTCAGAACATGCTCCACATTGGGGACCCTTGGATGACATCGGGTGGCCTTCCCCCATTCCTGGGTACTGATGTGGTTGGATTGTTGGGAGCGGCTCTCTCCTCTTTCTCTACTTTCCCCAGATACCAGCAGAAAAAAGGATATTGGAGGCAGCTGACTCATCCACTTTCCTCCATTCCTCTACCCTCCTCATCAAAATTGGTGGTCCACAATGCCATGTATCCCTCTCAACTATGTAAATGTTATCAAAAATAAAATGAATTTATTATTTAAAAATGTAAAATAGCAGACTATGCCTGGCTTCCATATGCAATGCTGGAGTTGTGAGCACTAGCTTAACCCCCTGTGCTATAATGTCAGCCCCTATCCCCCCATGATCATTTTAGAACATGAGTAACTATTCCTCTTAAACATGACATCTAAAAGCTGCATAAGCGATACAGCGTTGAGATTGAGGCCATGGCATCTGGCATTGAACAGATGCAGAGTCAAATCCATATTTCCAATCCACCCCTTAGCAATATGGCCTGGAAAAGTTAAGCTCTCTGACCCTCAGTAAAATGGTGGTAACAGTAATACTGTCCTCTGATGTTAACAATGAGAAACGTATTTCAATAACAGCAGTGTCTAGCAATAATGCACAGTTCAGTAAGTGCTAGCTATGATCATTTTTGTCCACTGATTGAGTATACCACATGTATGTTAACAATTAGATGTATGTTTATAGTTCTGTTTTGTGAGTCAAAACGGTGAATATCCTTGTGCATATTTGAGTTTTTCCTTAGGCTAATTTCCTAGAAAGCTAAATTCCTGGATCAAAGGTGTAGAACCCGTTACCGACTTGTAATACATATTTTAATTGCCTAGAATATAAAGTTATTTCATTTTATACTACCACCAGCCATGTGTAAGAGTGCCAGTCTTCCAGCACACTTGTCACAGTATGTATTCTTAATTTATTTGCCAACTTTGTGAGAATAACACCTTGAAATTAGTTTGCATCTCCTTAATCGCCAGAATTAACTTTCCTCACCTTTTTAGTGACCACTTGTATTTTTCCTTTAGAAATCATCTCTTTTATCCTCTTTTGTGATTCATTTATTTACACACTGATTTCCTTCCTTCGCATTCCTCTAACTGAATGCCAGGCTGATGCAAGAACAAGATAAACATAGGAGCCTAAGGACTCAAAGGAAAAATAAGGTAAGCCCAGGAATGAGAGAATTCAGATCTTCTAATCCCTTCTGCGTCTAACATGACAATGCTGTTTTCAGACTTTGATCCTGACTGTGACCTTAAATTATTTCACCTCTCTAGGTCATAGCTGGCTAATCTGTCAAAAGTTAATTCTTAAGTACTACCATGCATAAAGACACTATCAATTCCCCTGCATTTTTGTAATAAACTTTTGTGGTCTGCTTTGCTTTCTTTCAAGATCCTTGTACAAAATTATAATCCCATTTCACAGATGAAGATGCTGAGACACAAGTGAATCTGAGCCTCCTGATTGGTGGATCAGTGCATCTTGTTCCACACGGAGAGATAATTCTACCTTCTTATTTATCTCCTTCTTGCCCCCAAATCACCACCTATATACACTAATGTGTTTCTAATTTTTTCCTTTTAATTCTCAGGGACTGTGGGGAATTGGATGTGAATGAGTATTGGGCTCCAATTGCTGAAATACAGGGACTAAGATATGTTAACAAAAAAGTATAATTGAAGAGAGAAAGTGACTCACCCCCTATGTAGGACAGAGAAATCATGCGATAGGAGGCAACAGAGGAAGCAGTTTCCCCTGCTGATTGGAGAGATTTGGGGAGTATTTCTGGAAGACTCTTTCGAGATGAAGAGAGGAAACACATGGAGACGCCTGGCAAGCTGTGGAGGATGCTTTGCAGTATAAGCAACTCCTCTCTGCTGTTCCCTACAGATACTGCTGGGTACCAAGCTAGGATTCTTTTTTTTTTTTTTTTTAAGTGTTTCTTTTTTTTAACTTTTTTTTTATTATTCATTAATTACATTGTGTTAGTTTCATAGGTACTGGGATTTCCCCCACCCCTCCCCAGACCCTCCCCCCATGGTGGATTGCTCCACTCTGTTACATGACCACAGGTTAAGTTCAGTTGAGATTCCCTCACTGCAAACATATACCAAACATAGAGTCCAGCATCTTACTGTCCAGCCTAGTTCAACGGCCTCTTAGGGAGACCCTTCCAATATACCATCAGCAAAAATTTACATCGTTATGGAATTAATTGACATGGCAATGAGTAACCAAAAAAATATGGAACGCTTCACGAATTTGCGTGTCATCCTTGCGCAGGGGCCATGCTAATCTACTCTGTATCGTTCCAATTTTAGTATATGCTGCCGAAGCGAGCACCAAGCTAGGACTCTATGCAGCCGGAAATATCCTTTTCTCAGTTCTTGAAGACATGCCTAAACCCTTCCAGGAGGATTCAGAGTGGAAAGACACCATTTCGCTTAGAAATAAATGTTTTAAAAACATGAGAAGGACCAGGGTACGAGCAGGAAGGCGGGACAAGATCCATACCTGATACTCATTGATATCTCACATATTTCACACAGGAATAGGCACAGAGCAGGCACTTCATAAATGTTTTCTAGCTTGATTTATTGAATTGAATTCCAATAGGTAAGTGCACAGGTTCTCAATTTTGTTGGTACAAATCTTAGCGGGCAAAAAGAGAAAGGCTGTGCTCGCTTCGGCAGCACATATACTAAAATTGGAATGATACAGAGAAGATTAGCCTGGCCCCTGCACAAGGATGACATGCAAATTCATGAAGCATTCCATATGCGAGAGAGAAAGAGAGAGAAAGAAAGGCCTTGGAAATACATGTGCTGCTTGCATTGGTGTGAAATGATGTATGTACAATATTAGTATTTGAAGTCAGGCTTGGAATGGCAAAAAAGAAAGTTGCAAATAGCCTAAATGCCTATTGCTAGAGGACAAGTTAAATGAAATATGGTGTGTCTATGCAGTGGGATTCCGTACAGCCATCCAAAAAAGAGTTTAGAAACTCTTTATGTGCCCATCTGAAATGATCCCTTGAGAAAAAAAAAAATAAGTACAAAGAATATCCTGAATAACCATGGCTCAATTTGAGAAATTATTACCTATATCACAAAAGTCTCCTGTCGCCACTAAGAGGTACAACTATTTTTGACTGAATATCATCTTATACTTTTAAAATACCTATTTATATATGTATCTATGTTATGAGGAAGGAAGAGAGACAAAGAGAAAGAAGCAGAGTAAAATCTTGTTTGTAGAATCACTCTCCAAATATTAGCAACATCTGAGGGTGGGCCAGGCCAAAACTCAATGCAGGTCTCCCATGAGGGTGTCAGGGACCCAATGCTTGAAAAAATCACTGTTGCTTCCTAGGGTGCGCATCAGCAAGAAGCTGACATCGGGAGTGGAGCATGGTCTAAAAACAAGACACTGAGGTGTGAGATGTTGGTGTCCCAACTGGTAGCTAAATCACTACGTAGAATGCCGTCCCGCTTTTATACTTTTTGCATTTGGAGCATATCAACATATTATGTAGTTAATAGCAGCTGCTTCCTCCCTCTCTCGCTGCTTCTCACCAAAATGCCAGGGAAGTCATCCACTGTTCTATGGAAATGTTGGTATGGTAGCTTTTCTAATAACAAAATAAATAATGACAGTCAAAATGTACTCTGTTGCACATATTCACTGAGAAACCGGCATATAACAACTCATTCCATCCTTATGAGCCTATGACATAGTTACTATTATCTTCATCATGTGGATAAGAAAATAGACACAGACAGTCAGTAACTCGTTCAGTCATAATGTGAACATGTGCTGAGGAATCAGGATGCATATTCAGGAAGCTGTACCCCAGGATATGTTCTAGAATTCAGTCGTGGAGGCACTTTAGTCACTGGCCTCTAACAGATGCAGATTTGTCTATGCGCCACAAGGTGGGAGCCTAAGCACAGACTCATTTACATAGCTACCTAGAAAAGAAACTAAGAATGGACAGGTTGCAAGGAGATCTAAGGTCTGGAGCAAAAGTCTGGCAAACCCTGCAAAGCATTTAGAAGACCTCTCAGAGGCATCTGAGAAGTCAAATTCTTGTGCATTCTGAATTTGAGTGCTCGATAAATTGTTTTTGAGTGAATGGATAAGTTTTTTCTGCTTAAAAACTGGAGAAGTGTAGGAACCTATGTTTTTTTTTTTTAAAGATTTATTTATTTTTATTACAAAGTCAGATATACAGAGAAGAGCAGAGACAGAGAGGAAGATCTTCCGTCCGACAATTCACTCCCCAAGTGAGCTGCAACGAAGCTGGGAACCAGGAACCTCCTCTGGGTCTCCCACATAGGTGCAGGGTCCCAAGGCTTTGGGCCATCCTCGACTGCTTTCCCAGGCCACAAGCAGGGAGCTGGATGGGAAGTGGAGCTGCCGGGATTAGAACCAGCACCCATATGGGATCCTGGCACGTTCAAGGCAAGGACTTTAGCCGCTAGGCCACGCTGCCAGGCCCAGGAACCTGTATTTTCTACAGGGAGACATAGCAGAAGTAGATAAGAGAGTCCACTGAAGTGTTTTTCTGCGATGGCAAAAATCTACAATCAACAATCTAGGAACAGAGGCCTAGTGAGTGCACTCTGTCAGGCAGCACAGCATGATCGTTTAAGGAAACGTGGTCTGAGCCAGCACACTTGGTTCTACACCTGGCTCCACCACTTACCAGCGTGGAGTTGGACCAGCTCCCTAATCTTACCATGCTTCGCTTCCTACAGGCCTAAATCACAAGTAACAAAAGCACCTACCTCATAGGCTTGTTGCAGGGAGGATATTTATAGTTTCTGGCCCTTAATAAGTGCTCAAATTTTATTATTGTTGCCACCCACCCATTGGAATACTGTGTAGCTGTTGAAAAGAATAAGGTATGTCTAGGGCCCTGTGCAGTAGCCTAGCAGGTGAAGTCCTCGCCTTGAACATGTCGGGATCCCATAGGGGCACCAGTTCTAATCCTGGCAGCCCCGCTTCCCATCTAGCTCCCTGCTTGTGGCCTGGGAAAGCAGTCGAGGACGGCCCAAAACCTTGGAACCCTGCACCTGTGTGGGAGACCTGGAGGAAGTTCTTGAGTTTCTGGCTTTGGATCGGCGCAGCACCGGCCGTTGCGGTCACTTGGGGAGTGAATCAATGGACGGAGGATCTTCCTCTCTGTCTCTCCTCCTCTCTATATGTCTGACTTTCCAGTGAAAATAAATAAATCTTTAAAAAAAGAATAAGGTACATTTATATATATTGTTTTGCACAGATAGCAAAGGTGGATATTTTAAGTCAAAGTTGTCAGAACAGTATGTCAGGTAGGACTCCAGCTTCATAAAAACATTTTCAAGAAAAGTATATGGGCAGAAGGTAAACCTAGACAAATACACAACTGTCCATCGGCATTCAGATGCTGCTGCTTAATTTTTAAAATAGCAAGCACACATCATTTGGGGGAGAAAGAAAACCAAAAAAGAAACAAGAAAGAAGATGAAGATATTGAGGGAAGAACAGGAAGTGAGAGGGAGAGCTCCTTCCCATAGGCTCTGGATTTCCCTCCCTAATGCAAGGTGACACTGAATGACCGCCCCCCTCTCAAGCACTGCCTGGCTACCCGATGACAGAATACTAAGAAAGGACACACACATTTTAGTGATTGCAAGCTTTGTTACCTGTTCCTAAAATAACTCCTGTAATGTAGCCAAAAACCAAGGTTCCATCTCACGTACATGTTTCTTCAAGAATGGATCAGAGAAACTCATGTTGTTGAACTAGAGGGAATCTTCAAGCTCGTGTTGGCCACTTTATTCATTCATGGATGGAAACAGGGAAATCTGCACTGGAGCTGCTAGCTGCCCAGCAAGTGTGAGAAATAAAATGCATTCTTTGCTAGGAAAAAAAAAATTAAAGGTGCAATCCCACGGGTAAGAAGGGTAAGAATTTTATTCTGAGAATCAATTAATCCAATACATCTGAAACTTTTATATAGTGCTGGAGGAGCACAGATTAGTATTCTGGAGATTTAACAATGTCTCCCCAAGATGATATGCTACACTTCGTGAGGAGATAATTCCAGCCCAAATATCTCCCCAAGAGAAATAGTTACCTGGGGGAAGGCATTTGGCACAGTGAGTTAAGCTGCCACCTGGAACATTTGCATCCCACATCACAATGCCATGACTTGAGGCCAGGTTTCTCTATTTTTGATGCAGCTTCCTGCTCATGTGTCCTCTGGGAGTCAACAAATGATGGGTCAAGTATTTGAGTTCTTGCGACGCCAGATTCAGTTCTGGGCTCCTGGCTTTGGCCTGGCTCAGCCAGCACTGTTGCTGGCATTGGGGAGTGAATTGGCAGATGGAAGATTTCTTTCTCTCTGAATCTCTCTACCCCCTTGTCTTTCAAAGAAAAATGAAAATGTACTTTTATAAATAGAAATGAAATATGTTGTTTTAACCCAAAAATGGTTACCTAAGAATACTCTAAGAATACTAATGCAAGAAAAATCATACTAGTCCTAGATGTGATAGCCACAAACTGGAAATTGCCTAAATGCTCACCATCCACAGAATAGGTAAATACACTGAGATATGTGTACAAAATAAATAAACAATAGTGAACAACCAGTCATCTGGAGTCACATGTCACAACATGAATGCATGTTACAATTGTAACTGAATAGAAAAACAAGTTTCATCACTTCTAGGCCTTTTGGCTAAGAACAAGTGTAGAAGAAAAACAAGTTGCAGAAGAATACATGTAATACACTATTGACCCAAATTTTTCAAACATAGAAAGCAATAGTATACAAGAGTTACAGTTCCATGTGCACATACAGAAAACGAGTGAATAAATGACTAGGAATAAGGAACACCACATCCAAAAAGATGGTTCTTTTTGCAGCGGGGGAGGGAGAGCCTTAATCAGAGGAAGATAGAGGGAGTTTTCAATGTTAGTGGTGATGTGTCTTTAAAACTAGATGATAGGTACTCTGATTTTCAGAATATTACTGTTCTTTATATCCTTTTCTGAATGTACAAAATATTTCATAACAAATCATTTAAATAATTGCAACGTATCCCATGCTGAAATAAAAGCTGATAAACTGTGGACATAACAAAATACTAAAAGCAGGTTTTTAGTTTAGCAGTTAAGACATCTGCATCCCACCTGGGATCAGCTTGTGGCTCTGGCTCCTGACTTCAGAATCCTGCTAACGCAGACCCCGGAGTTTTCTGATATCTAATTCTCACCAGCCCCAGATATTGTTGATGATATTTAGGGAATGAAGCAATTAATCGGTTCTCTCTCTCGCTCTCTCTCACTCGCTCTCGCTCTCTCACTCTCTGTCTCTATCTCTCTTTATACTCTCTTTCTCTGTCAAATAAGTGAGGGAAATCTAAAATCATCACAAGAAATGTCTCAAATAAAAATGTTGCATACAGAATAAGAGGAGTATTCCTGAAACCCGCTTCATTTTCCTAGGACTAGTTTGATGGGAAGGAACCTGCTAGAGAAGTAGCAATTGGATACACTGGGTAATCAGCAGACGATCTCAGATACTTGACAGCTATGGGAAGGAGAAAACTTGATTAATCTCTGGGTTTTGCATATTTAAAAATGTGGTGTTGAACTAAACTATTTTACACGTTTTTGCCATGTGACTAAGTACTCCATTTTTTTTTAAAATGAAAAGCAATTTAACAAGATGCTAAATTATTTCTATATGGACAAATGTTCCCTGGTCATATCAGTTTGGGATATACTGAGCTAAAGAGGATGTCCAAGGACAGTACTTCTCAGAGTCTTTTTTATTATTTTATTTTTATTATTGTTTGCATAGTTGAAACGGATACATGCATTTGTGGGTCTCCAACTAGGATGAGGAGGACACACGTTTCAGCTTTTTTTCCCTCCTGTCTCTACAATGAGGAATGGGAAAGGGGCCCCTCCTTGGTGTAAAATTACATTAGCACCGTGAGATTGGGGGAGAGACAGTCATTTAATGACACCTTAGAGACCCTCATTTGGGGAAGAATGTTCTAAGGGTATTACTTGAGTGGTTTTGATAGTTCTGAGATGCCATCAGCACCAGGGTTGAGAAAATTTTTCCAAGATCTATTGGCTGACCAAGTCCATCTTTTGCATCCACAGGCCCAGGAACATGTTGCAAAGCTTAGGCCAGGAGAGTAATCCAACCTGTTCTGCTTTGGCCCAGGAACATCTTGCAAAGCTTAGCCAGGAGAGTGGTCCAACCTGTTTTGCTTTCTATGATGAGGCACTCAGCATCCTCTGCTTGCCTAAATGAGTTGGCTGTCAGGTCTCCTGTATGCATCTGAGTATGCTGTCCACTGAACAGGTATGTGCATCTGAAGATGCCCAGTCCCGATACATGCACTCCAAGGTTAGACTACATAGCTTGTGATTTTCCCTGTGGCCAGGGTTTGAGTCCTGCACTCAAGTTGGGAAGTCCCCCAAGAAACCTTGCCTAGGATGATCTCAGACTTTTGTGTGCAACAACCGGTGCAGGGTCAAGTGCAGTCCATCATCTATACCAGCCAATGCGCATGCCAGTGGATGCAGCTGCCCGGTCAGTTCTACCCCTAGCCCCATCTCTTATACAAACTGTTGGGTATTGCAGTCAAGCCCAGCTCAATCCAACATAGGCACAGTCTTGATGCACACATGTTGGTGCCATGGCTTAGTCAGGGTGATCTCCAATAACCCCCACCAGGCCTGCCCCCAGCCCTGGTTTTTGCATGTGCCAACATGTGTTATGGCCAATCCAGCCCATCCACATCCCATCTGGCTCTCATCCTCCCATGGGTGTTGTGACTTAGCTCAACCCAACCTGCCCAAGACCAGATCTTCCCCCTGCACTCTCATGCTCACCAGTGGGAGCTGCAGCCCAGCACGGAAGTGCTCACAGTTTCTTTACCAGTCTCACTCTCAGCTCCAGATTTGTACCTGCTAGGAGTTACTGTGGTCCATCCTGAAATGATTTATGCCCAGCCCTGGAACTTAGCAGTATGTGTTATTACCTAGTCTCACCACCCCAGACCCAGTCTGGCTCTCTCCCATGCTGGCGGGTATGGCAACCTAGCCCAGCCTGGCCCTCCCCAAGACCAGCCTACCCCTAGTCCCAGCTCTCATGCACACTATTTGAAGCAGTAGCCCATTAGTAGAGTCCCCAGAGTTCCCCTACCATGCCTCCTCTCAGTGCTGGGTTTTATACATGCCAGCAGGTGTTGTGGCCCAATCTGAGATGGCCTAGCCTTAGTCTTGGTATTTACCAACATGTGCTACAGCCTGGCTTCACCTGACTCACCCCTAGTCCCAGCTTTTGCCAGTAGGCACAATAGCCTAACACAGCCTGGCTCACTTCTAGACCTCATGTGAACTGGTGGGTGTTACAGTCCATCCCAGCCTGTGGCATGTGCCCCATCCATATTCTCACTGATGCCAGTATGTACTGTGGAATGGCTCATCCTGGTCTGCCCCCAGACCCAGTTCACACATATGCTGATTGGTGCTATAGCCCAGCCTGATCTGGCCTACCTCCAGCCCTGGCTCTAGTGCTCCCTAGCAAAAGCTGCAGTCTATCAGGAGAGTTCCCTAAGGTCCTCTACCAGGCTCACTTCCAGCCCCAAATCTCATGTGTGTCAGTAGGTGCTGCAGCCAGGACTTATATGTCCAGCCCCCAGTCCTGGTACTCACCAAATGGCACTATGGCCTAGCCCATCTGGCCCACCCCCAGCTCCAGCTCTCATGTGAACCAACGGGGTCCATGGCCTAGCCAAGCATGTTCCATATTCATTCTGGCTCTCCTGAGCACCATTGGTTGTATGATCCATCCCCAAACCCAGTACACATGTATGCTAATGGGTGCTGCAGCCTTGCCTAGCTTACTGCTCCCCGAGACCTAGCTCTTGCACTCACCAGTGGGAGGTGCAGCCTAGCAAGGGAGTCTCCAAAGTTTCCTTGATAGGTCCAGTCCCAGCTGGTGGGTGATTCAACCCAGCCCAGCATGGCTCACCCGCAGTCTAAGCTCTCACTGGAGGGTGCTGCAGCTTAGTCCACCTGGGCACAGCCCATAGCTCTTGTGCATGCCAGCAGGTGTTACATCCTGACTCAGCCTGGCCTGCCCCCAGACTTGGCTCACACAAATGCTGACTAGTTCTATAGCCATGTCTGGCTGGGGCCATCTCCAGCCTTGCGTTTTGTGTTCCCCAGCAGAAGCTGTGGCCTATCAGGGGTTTTCCCAGTGTTCCCCTACCAGGCCCACTCCTAGATCCAAATATCATGAGAGTTGGCAAGCACAGAAGCCCTGCTTGGCATGGTCTGCCCTCAGTTCTAGCCTTGGCCTATGCCAGCTGAGCCTGGTCTAGCCCCCTCCCAGCCCTGGCTCCTATGAGTGTCAAGTGAATTCCAGGATCAGTCTTGGCTCAGCCTATCACTACCTCCAGCAATCTATGCAAACCAGTAAGTGTTTAAGTCCCAGAGGCAATCCCACAAGTCTTCTATAGAATCTGCCCCCAGTTCCAGTTCTTTTACATTCTTGTGGTGCTGCGGCCCAGTCTAACATGGACCACACCCTACCCAACACTTGCAAGTGCAGACACTGAGGCCTACCCCAGTCAGGCATGCCCCCCACCCCCTAGGTTTTGCGTGTTCCAGCCCAGGTTTCCCACATGGGCAGGTGCCGTGGCCTGACCCAGACATGCCTTCTAGTTTCCCCCTCTTAACCACTCCTTCTCAGCTTCCTTGCTATCTGCGAGTGCAGTGTCCTGGTCCGTGGAAGCCTCCAGAATTCATTCCTCCTCTGTCAAACATGCTTTCAGCAGCTTCCACTTCAATGTGTCTCCAGACTTTCCCAGGCAATCTGCAGCCCCCTCCCCCAACCTGGGAACCAAGGTGGCATGTGCCTGCCCTGGAGTTCCCTGTCTTACCCACATATCTTAAAAAAATTTTTAAAAATTAAAACTAAAAAAAATTTAAAAATCAAACAGGTATGGGGCCCAGCAGCGTGGCCTAGCAGCTTAAGTCCTTGCCTAGAACGCGCCAGGATCCCATGTGGGCGCCAGTTCTAATTCCGGCAGCTCCACCTCCCTCCCAGCTCCCTGCTTGTGGCCTGGGAAAGCAGTGGAGGATGGCCCAAAGCTTTGGGACCCCGCACCCATGTGGGAGACCCAGAAGAGGTTCCTGGTTCCCGGCTTCAGGTCAGCACAGCACCGGCCATTGTGGTCACTTGAGGCGTGAATCATCGGACGGAGGATCTTCCTCTCTGTCTCTCCTCCTCTCTGTATTTCTGACTTTGTAATTAAAATTAAAAAAAATCAAACAGGTAACTATGCTGGCACACTGGTATAGTCAACACAGATTTGGCATTAACCAGGCGCAGAATGTCCACAGGCTATAGGCTGCTTTTTTCCCAGCAATCTAACACTTGCCTAGGTAAAAGGCAACCCAAGCAGTTGCCTACAGCTGGGTGTTAGTCTTTAATGTGCTTTTCCACATTGTAACTCTCCACAAGGAGAACTCAGTTAACAAGCATTTCCAAAAAACTGTTGGACCATATGTGATACATACCACTTCCTGCCCCATACTCCTTCCAAAAGAATCTACTCATGATCTCCAAAAACAGTGTTCCACAGAAGCCTGGGCTGGTAAATGCTGTCCTAGAAGGCTTTAAATATCTATTTTATTGGCTGCTGCATGTTCAGGCTCTTTTGTAAGAAAGGAACGTAGTTTTGCAATACAGGTTCTACTGAGTGGCCTTCCTCTGCATGAATTTCTCTGGTACATGAAAAAGGCTATACTGCCTCTGGCTTCAATAATGGGACCCCATCCTAGCTGGCACTGTGGTAGGTCCAGCATCAGAAACTTCCAAGTAGCCAGAGTTAGAACGGCATCCCAGATTATGTGTGCTTTCTCTCTGCATCGAAGTTCTAGGTCTTCCGTAAGTTTGCCCTTTTGTGCCATACCCTCCTACTCCCCGTTAGGTGATGGCCAAACTGCAGGATGTTCCTCTCGGGAGCTCAGAGCTCCGTGGCTGGAGCTGGGTTCTTAGAGGCGGCAGTCTCGTGGGAAGAGGATGATCACTGTGGCCTCCATTGCCTGGCCGTGCTGTGCAGGCAGCGGCACTGCAGGGCACAGGCCTGCCCACCGGGGAGAGAGGACTTCAGGCTTCTCTCAGGGGCAAGACACTTACTTTGAGTTCCAGCTGCATCTTTTTGTAAGGGTTTCCTTAGAAAGCCCTGACACTTTCTGGAACCATCTCCCCACCCGAACCTCACAGGGAAAAGCTCCTGATGTGTGCGGTGGGTGGTCGTAGGGGTAGGTTCCATGGGGGCATTTCAAAAAGATATCTCTATTTGAGCACCTTCAATGTAGATACAAGGATTCCTATGGAAGAGTCAGGAGCTGAGGTGAGCTTTTCCAAAGGCTTTTATTCTTTCCAACAACCAAAAAGAAAACACAAGAGGAAAGTGTGTTCTTTCCCAGACAGCAGACACCAGGCTGTTAATGGAAGGTGGTGGCAGCAGCTGCAGTCTGCCTCCTGCTCTATGCTGCTCCACCCTTGCCAAGCGCAGGTCCAGCCCTCGCCTCCTGCCTGGATCCAACACTCAGCACTCCCCAAGCAAGGCTAAAGCTTAACCACTGGTAAGATCTCAGGCCCACTCCCAGCTCCTGGGGCTCAGAATGGTGGGGAGTGGCAGAAGCCATCAGAGTGCTGGACTCCAAAGAGAAGTGAGCCCGATTTCAAATCACTCCAAGAGTCCAGCAATGCCTCCTGCTTCCAGGGCGCAGAAAGGAAACTGAGGAGAAAACCTGGGCGGTGATGCTGGAGGTGGGGGGCGGGGGCGGGAGAATGCCACAGGGCAAAGGAACAGAGCCAGGAAAGCAATACTGAAGTGAAATGAGCACTTCAGCCCCAGACTTTTAGGTCAAAGCCCGATTTGTTTCCGGGCAGAACTCCTGGGTCCCGTTTATGGCCAGAACAGTCCTTTACCCTGAAAAGCTGCTCCCAGCTCTCGCCCCCGCCCCCGCCTCCCCGCTCCTCCTTTCACAGCCAAAGCTTTCCCCACACCGTCCCTTGCCTCCCGCCAGGAAATCTACCCGTGGACAAAAAGCCAGTCACTGAGCACCTGAAAGAAAGAAATAAACGCCCCTCTCGTCTCCAAGCCACACACTGTGATCCTTCCTCTTATCCAATTTTATCCCATAGTTGCTCAAATTGGCTTGAGTTTCAATGCCTGGGAGGCTTGTTTTTCTTTATGAACCCAAGCGGTGACCACTTCATAGTGAGCATTTTTTTTCATGCAAGTTTTCCTGCAAAGGCACACACAGGCAGGATAGGCAGGCACACTCACACACGCACAGACACGCATACACACATGCACACACCCCGCGGCCACACAGCACCACCAGCGCTTCCTCTCCGTCAGTGATTCCCTCTCACTCAGCTGAAAAAGGGCGAGGCTTCCATAGGATTTCTCTGTGGCCTACCTTCTGATTCCGGCAGGTCTGGGGAGCAGGCGGTAGCAGGCAGTTCGGAGACCAGGGCTGGGCTGCCTCTGTGAATCAGCAAAGAAGTCCCTGAGATGCCGACAGCTGCTGTGTGCACACTCTCCCTCTGGCTCTCCCACCTTCCTGCCCTCCTTCTCCTCCTCCTCCCTCGCAGAGCTGCTCTGTGTTGCTATGCAATCGTCACCAGCGCTAACAGCATCCCCCCCATGACCTCAGGCGAAGACACCCTTGACTGGGCAAATGCAGGAAGAGCAAGGACAGTTCTTGCACAACTACCACAGCCGCGGCGGCAGCGGTGGCTCTGGGAGATTTCAATTCATCAGAAGCAGAGGAGGGAAGCGGAAGAAAGAACAGGCTGAGAGGGGGAAGTGGGGGAGAGGCTTCCACTGGGGAGGAGGAGACAAAAGAGCCCTGGAGATCAATGCGAGCACTGAGCTGAGTGAGGAGCCTGAGCCCAACTTGCACAGATCCCATCCAGAGCCAAAAGCAACTTGAGAGCCAGGAGCTGGCAGGGCCCTAGGGAGGCAGCCCTAGATTCAGACTTTGTGCTGGGGGTTGAAGCACTGGGCTCCAAAATTGTCACTGGTACTCCAGGGGCAATAGCTTGGACCTAGGGCAATCTAACCATCACCCCCACATATCAAGTCCACGAAGATTTTCACCCCTTTTTAGCTGTCACATGTAGGAAAAACAAAAACCTCAACAAGTGGGGTGGGCAAAATAGACCTTGAATGCATGCAAGCTCCTCCAGGCCTCCTTCAACATCAGCTTCTCGTCAATGTCGACCTTAGTCACCCTGCCTGCTTTTGTCCACACCAAATCTTACATGCTTTTCACTGTCATCCGTGTGAAAGAACCGAGGGTACAACTGCCAAAAGCCCCAACGGTCCTGGGAGAAGACCTTAATAGAATGGGTGTTATTGTAGCCCTTCACAGGGTGCTCAGCACATAGATGTTGAGTGAGTACATAACATGGGTGGAGAAAACCCCTAATCCAGTGCTCCCACACAGCAAAGGATAACCAGAAGCACTCTTTCCTCTCTACATTTCTGAGACCAGAGGGTGAAATAAGAGAGGGAGACAGGTTTAGGTGTGGGTTGGTTAACTTCACTAATTTCTCTCTACATCCACTATAGAATCGTACAGCCCTGGAACTTACAACAGAAAATAGTTTTTGGCCCACAGGATCTGGGACTAGGGTTTACAAAGTATCTACAGTATTGAGAAATATTATTCAAGTCGCATTTTTAAACTGCCCAAAAGAAAATATTCTTGGGGACCAGTGTGGTGGCCTAGTGGCTAAAGCCTTCATCTAGAATGCACTGGGATCCCATATGGGTGCTAGATCATGTCCCGTCAGCCTCGCTTCCCATCCAGCTCCCTGCTTGTGGCTGGGAAAGCAGTGGAGGACGGCCCAAACCCCTGGGACCCCGCACCCCCGTGGGAGACCTCGAAGAAGTTCCTGGCTCCTGGCTTCGGATTGGCGCAGCACTGGCCGTTGGGGTCACTTGGGGAGTGAATCAAAGGACAGAGGATCTTCCTCTCTGTCTCTCCTCCTCTCTGTATATCTGACTTCGCAATAAAAATAAACAAATTTTTTTAAAAAAAAACCTACTTCTAGCTTAAAAAATATTCTTATTACCCACTTTTTTCAAAGATCTGTTTTGTTGATTTGAACAGCACAGTAACACTGAGGGAAAAGAGAAAGAGATCTTCCATCTGCGGTTCACTCCCCACTGTGACAGTCAGGGATGTGTCAGATTGAATTCAGGAGCTTTGAACTCCATCCTGGTCTCCCACATGGGCACAGGAGCTCAAGCATTTGGGTCATTTTTCATGGCTTTCCCAGGCAGCTTAGCAGGCAGATATATTGTGAGTGGAGCAGCTGGGCCTGCAACCAGTGTTTACATATGAGATGCTGGTGTCAAAGAGGGCAGTTTAACTCACTGTACTACAGTGTGGGCCCCTATTATTTACTCTTAGTTGACAAATGATAATTATGTATGTTTATGGGGTATAATGAGATGTTTTGCTCTGCACTTAAATGAAGAGTTAGTCCAGCTAATTAACAATCACCTCACCAATTTACCATTTTTTTGTGTGTGGTAAGAATATTAGTCAATTAACAGATGAAAAATCTCTCTCTGTAGCTCTGGCTTTCAAGTAAATAAATAAATCTTTAAAAAAATCTATTCTTTTATGAATTTTGAGGCACCTATGTAAAATGCAATGTTGTTAATTGCATTTATTTTTATTAGGCAACAATTAGTGGGTGCACCTGTGTGTGTGCTTCTTTTTAGACAACATTATAAAAACAGCTGCTGCTGGTTTTAATAAAAAGCTAGCAATAAGGCCTGATTTCCTTTCCAAAATCAAACTGGCCCCTTTGCTCAGGCTTCCAGAGCTGCACGAGTGACTCCTCTTGCCTGCAGCGGTGGCAGCAGCCAGATTCCAGTGCAGTTTCAGCAAGGATCGCTGGTTTTTAAATGGGCTTTAGGAAACACATGCAGGTTCTCAGTGACCCAGTATAGACCAGGCCTGACCCTGAATCTTGGCCCCAGTCCTAGCTCTGGTAGCTTATGGACTTGAAATGACCTGGAAGGGAGAGTTAGCTGGAAGCAAGAGCAAAGGGAACATTCTGAGAAATTGGACTGATGCAGACATCAAGTGTACAACAAACACATGGAAATCTAACTTACTGTCCCCAACCCCTTGCCAAGCTCTGCCGGTACCAGCCAACCAACAAACCCAACAAAACTAGGGTCTAGGCCTAGGTGAGGGAGGAAAGACAGTGAACTTCCCTCGGCACCTGGACTTGCCAAGAGCTCAAGGATCACCTAGAATAAACCTTTGCCATTCCCCCCTCCAACCCATCTCTAGAGAAGGAATTCAGACTGGGGATGCAGAAATACTGTACCAATTTCTAGGAAAATAAACCCTCAGTTCATCTTTTGAAGTACAAGAAAAGGCTTGTCAGAATGTCTGCCCACAGACTCAGCCATGCAGGAAAAGATTTCCCCTGTTTTTTTTTTTTTTTTTTTTTTTTTTTTTTTTGTGTGTGTGTGTGTGTGTGTGTGTGTGTGTGTATTGGTTTTTTTGTTTGTTTGCTTTGTATATTTTTGCTTAAGGCATGAAGAGGCCCTGTAAAAATGATCATATGAGGGTACTTCAAAATATGGGAAAATGGGACAGGACTTGAGATTCAGTAGGTTAAGCTGCCTCCTAGGACACCTGCATTTCATACTAGAGAACCAGTTTGAGTCCCAGCTGTATTGCTTCCAGTCCAGCTCCCTGCTAATGCCCCTGGAAATGCATCAAAAGATGTCCTAAGTCCTTGGAATCTTGCCGCATGTGGAAGACTCAAATGGATTGCCTGGATCCTCATTTCGGCCTGGCCTGGCCAAACTCTGGCTGTTGGAAGTATTTGGAGAATAAACTAAGGTATTAAAGATCTCTCTTTCTCTGCCACTATGTCTTTAAAATAGCTATGTAAATTAAAAAAACAAAAGCATGTTGTGGTGTAATGGGTTAAGCTCTGTATGGGCTTGGGTTCAAGTCCCAACTATTCCACTTCTAATCCAGCTCTCTGGGAAAGCAACAGAAGATGATCCCAGTGCTTGGGTCCCTACACGTGGGAGATGCAGATTAAGCTCCTGGCTTTTGCCTGGTTCAGCCCCAACTGTTTCAGCCATTTGGAGAATGAACTAGCAGGTGGAAAATCTCTCTCTCTCTTTTCTTTCTCTTTGTAACTTTGATTTTCAAATAAATAAATCTTTTTTAAAATAAGCCCGTGTAAAATGGAATTGAAAACTTATTTTGTGCAAAAAGAATTGAAATTTCTACATAATTTTCTAATATGCATTCTTCATGAACTTTCTGAAGATTTCTAATATAACAGTGTAAGGGAGAAAGACTAGAAGCTTGGCTACCTGGTTGGGCCTCATCTGATGAGGACCTGAAGCATGGCAGTGAGGAGCAAGGGTGAAAAATGGGCATTTCAGTTTATCTTGGAAGAATGAGTCTCATCTGCTAATGAATCTTGCTCACATTCTCCTTTCCCTGTATTGCTTCTTTCTAACTTGAACTAATTGTTGAGTTGCCAAAGGGGAAACAAAGCACGGGTAGTTAAGGGTTGGAGAAGTTAGGGGTATGTAGCTCCCATTGCTGTTTTGCTATTCTACAATCTTGTTCATTGGCTACCTGACATTGTTTACCCTAAGTCCAACCTCAAATCACATCTTCTCTTATTTTTATAATGTGTATATTTATCTTTTCAGAAGGCAGGATGACAGAGAAATGAAGAGAGAATAAATAAAGCCTTCCATCAGTTGGTTTATTCCCCAGATATCTGCAGTGGCCAGGCCTGATCTAGGTTGAAGCCAAGAGCCTGGAACTTCATCCAGGTCTCCCATGTGGGTGGCAGGGGCCCAGGCACTTGGACCACTATCTGCTGCTTTCTCAGACACATTAACAAGAAGCTGGATCAGAAATGGAGCAACCAGGACTCGAACCTAAGCTCTGATATGGGATGCCAGTGTGGCAGACAGCAGCTTAGCTCAGTGCACCACAATGCCAGCTCTCTAGGTGCCCTCTTCTTAGTCATCCAACTCCAAATCACTTACCTCAGCAAATAATCTCCTTTAGCAGTTTACTGAAGGGGCAGATTCTATTCCTGCAAACTTTTCTACTTCAGAATTTCTTCCCTCTCTACCAAACACCACATATTATTCTCACTCAATCTCCTCTGGGACCCTCTTTATGCAGTTTCTTTTGCTTGCTTTTATCTTCAACCTTTTTGTTGCCCCAGTTTCTCTGCTGCCCAAACACACGTGAGGGAAGTTTTCTGACTCATGAGAGCTGGGAAGTGGGAAGAACATTTCCCGCTATAGAAATCTCCCTCCCAACCCCCCACCCCTCCACACACAAACACAACCAGGTCAAGATTGTGTTAGTGACAGGGTGGAGGGAGCAAAGCAACATCATCAGGGTAAGGAATGCTCAGGGTTTCGGAAAGGCTGGGGAGTCAACAGTAACATGAAGATGATGCAGAGGACCTTGAAAATCAATCTTTGCTGGTTATTTGCAAAGTGTCTTCTGCTGTTATCAAGTTGGTTAGCACTAATGAGACGGGACTCTCTGCAGCTAGCTGAAAGGATTAATGGAGGAACGCACAGAGGTGAAATGCTTCTGGACAGGTAAGATCAGTATCAACTGGGATGGGTGAAAGAGTCGGACAACAAGAAGGAGGGATTTTCACCAAGCATAAATGACATACATGGAGGAAGCTGAAAGTAGGGAGATAAGTCAAGGCTCCGTTTTATCACTGGAGTTGATAAGAAATGCCGTGAAGCTGTGTACACGAAGGGCTGAAGAATCCGTGTGGTCCTGCCTAGTGCTCTGAGCACTCTCTTGCTTTTGCTGAACATCCCAAAATGCGGAGCTCATTTTACATACTTCGTTACCTCCCACCCTTCTTCCAGCTTCTGCTAAACCAGACCCAACAGCTGGGACGTTATATAACAAAATGAAATGTTCTATTTATATTTGCAAGTATGTATGCCACTTAGATCAAAACCATTAGAGCTATAAAATGGTACAGTGGAAAGAATGTTGAATTGAAAGTCAGAGGACAAAAGTTCTAATCCCAATTTTGCTCCTAAATTGCTAACCTTTTTAAGCTTTGGTCTTCTCCTTTATCAGAAATGGAATAATATCTTCCCTGTTTACTTCACTTCATTAGACTGAGAATCAGACAGGCTAATGTGTGTGAACATACATTGAATATGTTGAAATTATGAAGTACTCTTCAAATGTAAAAGATTATTACTTCTATTGCCGCTGGGTCCTGGTGACTTCCCTAACTGCAGAGGACATAAAGACCCAGAATAAATTACAGCAGCTAAGCAAGCCATGCCAGGAATATAATTAGCTCCCTGTTTCTATGCTAGATCAAATGCTATAGTTTTTTAAGTCGACATACTGATGACACGATTCACTCTCTCCTATTGGCCATCCTTCAAGTTTTCAAACTTCCCATCCTCTTTCCAACTCACACAGCTAGATGTAGGCACAATTGCCAGCAATCATTCACATATGAGCTACCAGGCTAGGATGTACAACTTGGTAAGCATTACTGACTTTCTAAGCTAAAGAGCACTGTTACTGATTTGTACTCCTGTTAGATTTATGTTGTGGGGGCTAGCAAAGTGGGCTTGTAATTTGCATCAAGAAGGGAAGAAAACTAACATTTTAAAATATTTATTTGTTTGAAAGACAGAGTTGCTGAGAAAGAGGGAGCAGAGAGAGATTTTCCATCTGCTGGTTCACCACCCAAATGGCCATAACAGCCTGTGTAGACCAGGACAAAGCCTGGAGTCTAGAACTCCATCCAGATCTCCCATGTCAGTTTCTTGGACTATCTTCTGCTGTTTTTCCAGCTACATTAGCAGGAAGCTGGATTGGAAGTAAAGCAACTAAGACTCAAACCAGCACCTACCTGCCTGGAACCGTGGCATTGCAGGCGATAGCTTAGCCTGCTGTACCACAATGTCATGCTTAGTGTTAGACATTTTAGACAAGTTATTTCACTTATTTGAAAGGCAATGAAACCTAGAGAGGGGGAAATTCAAAAGAATAAACAGTTTTTCCATTTGCTAGTTCCCTCACCAATAGCCAAGGCTGGGCCATGTGCAGGCTAGGAGACAGGAACTCTACCTGGAACTTTGACATGAATGGCAGGAGCCAAGTACCTTAGCCCTGCTCTGCTGCTTTACCAGTAGCATTAGCAGGGAGCTGGGTCAGAAGTGGAACTTTCAGGACTTGAACCAGCACTTTGATGTGGGGTGTTAGTATCATAAACAGCAGCTTAATTTGCTGCACCACAATGCTGGCCTCAACATTTTTTGAGGTTCTACGCTGTACCAAACATGATATAAGGCACTGGACATCCACTACTGCTTGTTAACATCACAGCAATTCGGTGAGAAAGTTATTCCAGAGTCAAAGCAGTGACATAACAATCTAATCCCCTGCCTGTGGTGCCAGTATCACATATGGGTGCCAGTTCAAGTCCCAGCTGCTTCACTTCCAAAAGTTATTATTTCCAAATTTACAGGCAAATAAACTACAGCTCAAAAATGTTATATCAGTTGTCCAAGTATAAAGTTAATAAGAAATGCAAGCTAGGATCCAATCTCAAATCCATCTGACTGCAAGGCAGACACTCATCCCACTTCTATCTCTGGGCAAAGCTACAATTTTAAAAATAGGACATGCCAGGGGTGGGCGTTTGGCTCAGTTAAGATGCTGCCTTGGGGTTGGCCTTCTAGGCAGTACATTCAACTGCTGTTTATGATGCTGATATCCTGCACAAGAGTGCTACAGTTCAAATCCTGGTTACTCCACTTCCAATCCAGTCCCCGTGCTAATGTGCCTGGGAAGTCAGAAAAATATATGGCCCCAATACTTGAGCCCCCACTGCCCTCATGATTGACTCTGATGGTGTTTCAGGCTCCTGGCTTCAGCTTAGCCCACCCCCAGCCCTTGTGGCCATTTGGGACAATGACCCTGCAAATAAAGATCCTCACTCCTCTCCACACACACACATCCCACTATGACTCTGCCTTTCAAATAAACACATGAGCAATTTTTTTTTTTAAAGAAGCTGCTTGAGGCACCCACACCCCATATCAGAGTGCTTGGTACGTGTCCCAGCTCTGCGGCTTATTTTAGTTTTGCTACTGTGCACCCTAGGAAACGATAGGTGATGATTCAAATGCTTGGGTCCCAGCCACTCATGTAGGAGACCCGAAATAAGGTCCAGGCTCCTGGTTTCAACCTGGTGCAGCTTCTGGGTGTTGTGGGCATTTGGGAAACCTCACTTCACAATCATTGACATATTCAAAAGCACGCATTTGCATTGCATCTGACAAGTAGGTTGGCCCCCTTCAGAGCTTTCTTGACTGAAGTTACATTGGAAACTAAAGCATCTCTGAGTCTAATGGCCAAGAGCTGTCTCTTACACTCACAAGTGAGCCCTGTACATCTTACAATAGAAAGACAAGATATTTGCAGAGGCAAAGTGACAATTTCAAAATGAGACTATCAGTGCAATGCTGCCCAGGCAATAACCAACTAAATCCAGAGCTACCATGCTAGCCACTCCTTAGATCCAAACTTAGATTCAGTCTCATAGGAATGGGTAGAGTTGGAAGCTATCTACTTGGCATGATTTGAGGGGGAGATTGAAATTCCATCACTAATCCAAATGACTTCTCCCACCAGCCCTGCCATGGTGCCTGAAACTCTCCATTAATCACTTCCTTCAGGTTAAGGCATCTGTCAAAATCTAAGTGCTACCTTCAGTCTTTATACATTACACCCATTATTTTGTCACTTTCATTCTAATCACCACACATATGTGGGGCACAGGGCAAATGAGTTTGAAGAAAAAGGCAGAGGGAAAAGTTCAATGTTATGCCTAATGCACAAATGGTGTCCAATAGGGCCTGCTTAAGATATTTAAAGATTGGGCCCAGCGACGTGGCCTAGCGGCTTAAGTCCTCGCCTTGAAAGCCCCGGGATCCCATATGGGCGCCGGTTCTAATCCCGGCAGCTCCACTTCCCATCCAGCTCCCTGCTTGTGGCCTGGGAAAGCAGTTGAGGACGGCCCAATGCATTGAGATCCTGCACCCGCGTGGGAGACCCGGAAGAGGTTCCAGGTTCCCGGCTTCGGATCGGCGCAGCACCGGCCCGTTGTGGCTCACTTGGGGAGTGAATCATCGGATGGAAGATCTTCCTCTCTGTCTCTCCTCCTCTGTGTATATCTGGCTGTAATAAAATGAATAAATCTTTAAAAAAAAAGATATTTAAAAATTCCAAGTACCAAAGAGATAATGGCGTACACTCTACATGCACATATACAATCCAAGATAAAAATAACCACCAACCAGAGTGAATACTTGACTCAGTAGTTAAAATAGTATTTAGAATCCCTGTGTCCTATATTAGAGTGCCTGGTTCGAGTTCTGATTCTGCATGAGTGCGCCCCAGGAGACAGCCAGTGGCTCAAGTTCTTGAATCTCTGCCTCCCACATGGAAGACCTGGATTAGATTCCAGGCTTCTGGCTTTGGCCTGGATCAACTCTGGCCATTGAAGGCATTGGAAAGTGAACCAGTGGATAGAAGATCGCTGTCTCTTTCTCTTTCTCTGTCTCTCTTTCTCTTTCCCTCTCTCTCTGCCTCGCAAATAAAATGAAAATAAATTTCAAAATAGTTACAGTGTTTAACTATAAGACTACTATTTAAAAATAATGTCACCAATAAAACAAGCACATGTAACCAAATATATCTTTCCCATTACTATAACCCTTTTTTTTTTCAAAAGATTTATTTATTTTTATTGGAAAGACGTATTCAGAAAGAGAAGGAGAGACAAAGAGCAAGATCTTCCAACCAATGATTCACTCCCCAAGTGGCCACAACAGCCAGAGCTGAGCTGATCCGGAGTCAGAAGCCAGGAACTTTTTCCAGGTCTCCCACACGGGTGCAGGGTCCCAAGTTTTGAGCCATCCTCTACTAGTTTCCCAGGCCACAAGCAAGGAGCTGAATGAGAAGTGGAGCAGCTGGGACACGAACCAGTGTCCCTGTGGGATCTTAACACATGTAAGGTGAGGACTTTAGCCACTAGGCTACTGCGCCAGACGCTGAAATCCTTCCTTGTTGCCATCATATTTGTTCTTTATTTTTTTAAAAGATTTATTTATTTTTATTGCAAAGTCAGATATACAGAGAGGAGGAGAGACAGAGAGGAAGATCTTCCATCCGATGATTCACTCCCCAAGCAGCTGCAACAGCTGAAGCTGAGCCAATCTGAAGCTAGGAGCCAGGAGCTTCTTCTGGTCTCCCACTCTGGTGCAGGGTCCCAAAGCTTTGGGCCGTCCTCCACTGCTTTCCCAGCCACAAGTAGGGAGCTGGATGGGAAGTGGAGCTGCCGGGATTAGAACCGGCGCCCAAATGGGATCCCAGCGTGCAAGGCAAGGACTTTAACCACTACACTATCTCGCTGGGCCCATATTTATTCTTTAAAAGTGTGTAATTCATTGGCTTTTAGCATATTTAAGTTTAACCATCACCACTATCAATTTTAGAATATTTTATCACCCTCTCCAAAAGCTTCAAATTCATTATCAGTCACATTCCCCATTTCCAACCAGTCCCTTCCTAGCCCTAGGCAACTACTAATCTACTTTCTCTCTTTATGGGGTTTCCAATTTTTATGGAGTTTCCAACATTTTACTTAAATAGATTCGTGGAAGATATGGCTTTTTGTGTCTGGATTCTTTCACTTATCCAGTTACTAAAGGTTCTTCCATGTTGTAGTTGGTATCAGTACTTCATTCCCTTTTATGGTTAAACATCTTCTGGTGTATGGATATATCACGTGACTTATCCCTTCATTCATTGACAGACGTCTGTGTTGTGCTTGCCTTTTGACTATTATGAATATTGCTGCAAAAAATATTTCTGTGCAAGTTTTTGAATGAACATATGGTTTCAATTCTTTTAATCATATACCTATGAATGGAATTGCTGGGCCACATGCAAACTCTACATTTAACCATTTGAAGAATTACCAGGCTATTTTCCTTCTCCTCCTTCCCTCCCTTCCTTCCTCCATTCCTTCTCTCTCTCTCTCTCTGCCTCTTTTTTTCTTTTATCATTTATCAATGGCTAGAACATTTTATATTCCCACCAGCAACGCACAAAAGAGTTCTGATTTCTCTACACTCTCGCTGATACATATTATTACCTGTCGTGTTTATTATAGCTATCATCAAGTTTAAATTGGTATCTCATTATTTTAACATTTTGTTTGAATTATCAAATATCCAATTCTTAAAAAAAAAAAAAACAAACTATGATGCCAGAGCTGGATATAATTCAAAGGATTAAAACAATGAGAGACAGCCTTATACTGCATGATCTCTATACTAAAAAGACAAGCAATAACTCAAATCACTGAGGATGAAGACATCAGAACGAGCTGTTTTCTTACGCGTTTGATTGATCTGCCTCCAACTAGGTCAAGAGGATGGGGACCATCTTGAAACGAGTAGGTTCCTGGGATTGGATCGTGTATATAAGGGAGGGCCTAATCTCTATCAAACATTTCCAACATCAAATCAAGATTCCAAAATGACTACATGATAGTCCCTACCCAACAATGGGAGGCAGGCACCTATTAGACAACTACAAAGCAGAATGCAGTAAGTGCTATAGTAAGACCATGGAAGCACAGACCGGGCACTGAGGGCAAAACAGATGTGATTTTTCCAGAGCACAGGGTAACCAGTCCTGCATGTCACCAGAGCATCCCAGCTCTTCACCCCTACCTAGCTGCAGTTAGAATCTTGTTGGAAATAGTTACAAAAATAGGGGGCATGGTTCTCACAGATGGACTATGGTGGGCCTGAGAGATGTTCTTGACACTTTCTCCTTTGAATGATTACACGTACTTCCTGCCCTCTGGTTGGCACCTTTAGGGTTGGCTGCATTACTTCCAGTCATAGCTCAATTCGTAGGATTGTAGTGAATAATGGCTGGAAAGTGCTAATTCTAAACTGCAGTTTGGTTTTTCTTTTATTTGAGAATCAGAGAGAGGGGGAGAGACCTATCTTTCTCATCCCTGGTTCACTCTCCAATTGTCCATATGGAGCTAGACTAGGGCTGAAGCAAAGAGCTAGGGATTCTACATGGATCCCCCATGTGCAATGGCAACAACTCAACTGCTTGAGGCCTTACCTGCTGCACCCCAAGGTGCACATCAACAGGAAGCTGTATCAGAAGTGGAGATATGATCAGGCCCCCTGATAAAGAATGTAGGTGTCCCAAGCAGCTGCTTAACTGCTACACTAAATGCCTGCCCCTGATGCCGCATTCTGCTTTAAAAATACACTCAGCCACGGATGTTGCCCCCATTGCATCAAGGGAGACACTGCAGCACATGGAGATTACATGACCTTATAATTAAAAAGGAAATCACAGAAGCAAGTGTTTGGTGCAGCACTTAGGATGCTATTGGAACGTCCATATTTCAACTTGGAGTTCTTGGGTATGAGTCTTGTCTCTGGTCCCAGTTCCAGCCTTCTGTTTACATGTACCCTCAGAGGCAGCACTGAAGGCTCCTGCACTTGGGCTCCTGCTACCCACAAGGGTAATCTAAATGGAGTTTTAGGCCTTGGCCTTTGACCTGGCCCAGCCCTGGTTGTTGTGGACATTTGAATGATTGATTTTCTCTTTCTCTCTCTCTCTCTCTTTCTTTCTCTTCCTTTTATGTATAAAGCAGGGCCCAGTGTGATAGCATAGTGGCTAAAGTCCTTGCCTTGAACACTCTGATTCTAATCCCGGCTGCTCTACTTCCCCTCCAGCTCCCTGCTTGTGGCCTGGGAAAGCAGTCGAGGATGGCCCAGAGCCTTGGGACCCTGCACTTGTGCGTGAGAGCTGGAAGAAGTTCCTGTCTCCCGGCTTCGAATCGGGGCAGCACAGGCCGTAGTGGTCACTTGGGGAGTGAATCATCAGATGTAAGATCTTCCTCTCTGTCTCTCCTCCTCTCTGTATATCTGACTTTACAACAAAAAAATAAAATAAATTTTTAAAAAATAAATTAAGAAAAATAAAGTAAAAAAGAAATTCTGTGGGTCTTCCCTGTCTTACTCTCATCTCTATCCATGATGAAACTACAGCTTATTAATGTTGTAGACTTGAGGTACCCACTGCCCGGTTCCTAGCCTTTCTCCATAGAGTACCTAGGAATGAGCAGACTACCAGAGAACAGTGAACTCATATTCAACAGACCAGAGAAGGTAATTTCACTTTTGAACTGCTCTCTACTTCCCTGAAGTGGGACTCAATTGTGCTTGAAAATGTTAAGCACAACCTCATTGCCCTCAACCATCTGTCTACACTCTCCTCAGATAAATGGACCCAAACCATGTGATTCGGCCTGCTGGAGGCCTTGGGAAAGCCCTTTGGAAATGAGAGACCTCTAATCACTTATTTTGCAAATATTTATGAACACTTATTATTTTTATTTATTTGAGAGGCAGAGAGCAAACGAGAGAGTGCAAGCCCCCATCCAGCGGTTAACTTCCTCAAATGCCTGCAATGGCTGAGACTGGAATGGGCAGAAGCAGAGAGCCAGCAACTCCTTCTGAGTCTCTTATGTGGGTGGCAGGTGCCGAGGTACTTGGAACATCGTGGCTGCATCCTAAGGTGTGTGTTAGCATGTTGCTGTAGTCAGGAAGCAGAGTTGAGACTTGAACCAGGCACTCTGATGTGAGACACGGGTATATTAACAGCTAGGCTGCCTGCCCACACCCCACTGTTACCAATTTCAATACTTCAGAGTGGTATGCTGCAGCCTAACAGGTGCCAACATGAGATCTGAAAGCCAACTGGGCTCAAAATCTGACTGTACTGCTTGCTTGTTAACGTTTGTTTTCCTCTTGGTAAAATGCAGACTAAACTTTCTCATTCAAGAAAGTGGGTGTGAGGGTGAACTGAAATGCATACATGAAGTGCTTGGCATGTTGCCTGGAACATGGAAGCCTTCCAGAAACATTAGGTGTTACTTTTACCCATGCTGCTGCAAAGCAAACCAGTCAGGGGCTAAAGTTCAATTGCCCAACATTTTACAACCCTTCAGGCTATTTCACGGACCAACTGCTGGAAGTGCTCTATGGAGGAAGTGTGTGCTTTAAAGAGTGATGGCAATGGTGTCATGATCAGAACAGGTAATGTAGTAACAACACTGAGATGCCAGAGAACAACTTGTGGTCTTCCTGAGGTCCCAGAGTAGCATGAACACCAGAGAGGCTGTTATTGCACAGGGATGCACTCAGCACCAGCTAAAGGCTTCCGGCGAGCCCAGCCCTGCCCCTCACAGCCTGACAGCCCATCACCCACCAAGGAGCACAATGCACACTGAGGGCAATAATTCTGTTTTAAAAAGAAAAGCACGCACACACACACACACACACATACACACACGTCTTTCATGTGTTGAATCACTCCCCAGAGGGCCACAGCAGTCATGGCTGCACCAGGCTGAAGCCAGGAGCAAGGATCTGGGTGCATCATCCAGGTCTCCCATGTGGGTGGTAGGGGCCCAAGCACCTGGGCCATCTTCTGCTACCTTAGTAGGAATATTAGCAGGGAGTTGAATGAGAACTAAAGCAGCTGGGACTAGAACTGGTACCCATATAACATGCAAGCCTTTGCAAGTGGTGGCTTAATCCACTGTTCCACAATGCTAGTAGCCCCCAAAGGGCAGATTTCTTAGGTGTAAAGGCCAGAATCCAACAAATCACTCCAAATGTCTCTCAACAATACTTTTCCTGAATTAAGTCCTGTGAGTTCAACTGGCATCAAGACAAAGTTGAGGCAGAGAGCAAAGCCCATTGGAGAGCATACCAAGGAGAGGATTAATTTAGGACTACCTCGAAGGCATCTCTCCTTGTCAGAGAGAGGCTCAAAGGGGACAGCAGGGTGGGAAGCGATGATCACGAGGGCTAACACGATCCTCAGCCTCGGTCCCAGCGTTGCTTTTTGTTGTGCACCCACTCTATGCACACCAGTGCTGAGAAGCGCAAGGACTAGAAAAGAAGCGAATGAGCTCCCTGCTTCGGAACTGTGACTATACTGACAGGGGGTTACATTGTCCGTATTTTCTGCCTGTAACTTCACTCCAGATTGGAGAATACAATGGCAGCAGCTGCAGCAATTGCTTTCATTTCACATACAGCATTTAGACTTAGGGCGTCTTTGAACTCAGTCCCTAAACTGACATAAAACCATGCGTGGGCACTTCTGTTTGCTAGCGGATGGCAGCCAGAACTGCACCATTCTGCGTTTATGTTCTCTGCGGCACTAGGTTCTCACTGGCCTGACATTTCATAGTCCTGAAACAATCACCAGCCCAGCTCAGGGCTGGAGGGTACCAAGGGCATCGGCACAGTGGCCTCTCATCATCTGACATCCCTGTGCCAGCCCTATTGCTTTCTCCCCAGTCCCCATGCCATTTGGAGGCCTTGTTTTTTGTTTGCCACTCCTGATGGGCTGATTCTCAGAAACAGTGGGCTGGGGAATAACCATTTGGGAACAATCTAATTGTGCAGAAAGCAGACAGAGCAGAATGAGCCCTAAGCCCATCGCGCTCTCAGCCCACACAGCAGTGCGCTCTCCACATTCCTGGGTCACAGCTCTGTACAGCTCCCACAGTGGGGGGCAGTGGGAGCCAGGCACAGACAGACCATTTTCAAGGCTGATTTTTCTCTACTGTACGACACACTCCAAAAGTCATCTTAATTACTCTGGGAGGTGGAAAGGATGGGGTGGGGGGTGCGTGGAGTTCTGCCTCCAAGCAAAGACATGGCCTCTTCTGGCCGGGCAACTCTCTTCTTGCACCTCCTGACTCCCACACAGGTGAGTCAGCTCCAGCACCCATAGCTTCTACTGGCTTAGCTAGCTAAACTTCACTAGCTTAGTGAAGGCTAACCACTATTACTAGTTTTTATCACGATTCTTGCATCTTAGAGACCCTTGGCCTGGTGTCACAGGGACTGAGAAATTAAGTCTAATCTCAAGGGGACAGTGTCTGTGAGACCTCCAAAGAGGGACTGATATTAAGTTGATCACCAGTCAGAGAAGGAAGTTTCAAGCTGGAAAAAGTGGCATGAGCAAGAGGACAGAAGCGTGCAGGCATATTATTCTCAAATTCAATTTCAACAAAAGTGAATAGCTGAGTGTGGGTACAGTGGAAGCTATAGGGTAGTGAATAATGCCAAAAACACTAATGAGAAGGTATGGCGGTGGCACATTGTGAAGGGCATTGAGTGCCATTTGAGGGGTTTGTGTTTTTTTCTCTGGGGAGTGGGGTGTATTAAACAAATGAAATACAATCTAAACCACATTTGCCAAAAGAACTCTTGGACTGGTGTTGTGGCACTGTGGGTTAAGCTGTTGCCTGCAATGCTGTCATACCATATTGGAGTATCAGAGTATCAGTTCAAGTCCCAGTTGCTCTATTCCTGATCCAGCTCCCTGATAATGTGCATAAGAAGGAAGCACAAGGAGATCCCTGTCACCCACATGGGAGACCTGAATGGGGTTCCTGGTTTGTGGCTTCAGCATGGCCTAGTCCTGGCTGTAGCAGCTATATGGAGAGTGAACCAGCAATGGAGGAAACCTCTGTGTGTGTGTGTGTGTATCTTTCTCCCCCTCTTCCTCCATCATTCTGCTTTTCAAATAAATGAGTGAATCTTTTAAAAAAAAAACAAAACAAAAATGAATTGTGCCAGTAGTATGGAGATTTGTTTGGGCTTCAGCTAAGGAAACAATTTAGGAGGCACTAGCAGCAATCTAGCATAAGAAAAGAGAGCTACTCTCAGGTAGTCGTAGCAGGAGCACACCGGTGGGAGTTATGAACAACTCTGAGCAGTGGTGTGTTGGTGAGCAGCTTGACTTTCCAGAGAAGAAGAAACAACAGCCCTGATGTAGAGCACTTACCGATTCCCGTGGTGTACATACCGCCCTGTGGCTGACTTCAAGCTGCTGGCAGAGTTGGGAAAAGACTGTGCTAGACTGGTTCTTGAACCAGCTTGAACCAGCGGCAACACAGCACCAAACGGAGAAAGAGAGCCGAATCGGAACTGACTAATGTGTTCAACTAGAATGACTCCTTGAATGTTAATGGGGAGAGGGAACCAATGAGTAAGAACACATTTGGTTGGGAGGATTAGGAGGTGAGAGACTGCCCAGGAAGAAATTATGACTTTGGTTTCAGAACGTTGAGCTGCTCATAGTAGACTTGCAATTCAATTTTCAGTAAGCCGCTGCCTTTCAACAATTACTAACATTAATGAAATGCATTATGCTAAGCACATTATGTATTTTTAGATCCTTATGCTTCATAATAAGCCCGTGGTGTCTACCAAAAGAGCTGAAATACAGTAGCTGCTGGACAATTATCTACTAAGTGAATAAATGGAGTAAATACTATTGGGCTTTTTTGTTTTACAAATAAGAGAGCGAGGCACAAATAATTGAAGCACTTGGCACAAGGTCACACAGCTGGGACTCCAACTCAAGTCTCTGTAATTCCAAAATGGCTTTGTTAGACTAAAAATGCCTGCCCTGAAGACTAACCACGGCAAGGTGCTTTCCTCCCTCAGCCTTCTAATGCTAATCTACCAACCTGTATTTTTTGAGACTTTTAAAGGTCTTGTAGGGGGTAGTAAGGGCTGGATGAGGTCCTAAAGATTGTGTCCTGATATAATGGCCAGTGTCCTTGAAGAAGAGGAAGAGAGGAATGACTGCATGGGGACACAGCAAGAAGGTGGCTATCTGAAATTCAGGACAAGAGTCCTCGCCAGCAGTCAGGTAAGCCACCATCGCCACCTTGAACGTCCCAACTTCCAGAACTGTAAGAATATACATTCTTTTTTTTTTTAAGATTTATTTATTTTTATTGGAAAGGCAGATTTATGGAGAGAAGGATAGACCGGCAGAAAGATCTTCCATCCACTGGTTCACTCCCCAAGAGGCCACAATGGTCAGAGTTGAGCCCATCCAAAGTCGGGAGCCAAGAGCCAGAAACTTCTTCTGGGTCTCCCATGCAGGTACAGGGTCCCAAGGCTTTGGCCCGTCCTATACTGCTTTCCCAGGCCACAGGCAGGAAGCTGGAAGGGAAGTGGAGCAGCTGGCGCCCATATGGAATCCCGGCGCACACAAGGCAGGACTTTAGCCACTAGGCTACCACACTGGACCTGAGAACATACCTTTTTGCTGTTTAAGTCATCTAGTCTAGGGCTCCTTGTGGCAGTCTGAGCACTAATATGAGAGTACTTAAAAGATTCATGGAAAATGGAATGGAAAGCTCATTTTGCTGCAAGAAATTTTTGAAATCTATGCATATGAAAGATTTTTAAAAAGTTAATCGGCAGTACATGTTATGGAAAATGCATAGGGGCCAGGGATAAGGGTGTAGCAGATAAATCCACTTCCCTCTGATGTCAGCATCCCATACGGGTAGTAGTTCATATTCTAGGCACTCCACTTCTGATCCAGCTCCTTGCTAATGGCTGGGGAAAGCAGCAGAGGATGCACCAAGTGCCTAGGTCCCTCTTGGATCCCTGCATCATGTAAGAGACCCAGAAGAAGCTCCTGGCTTCTGGCTTCTGATCAGCTCAGTTTCAGTCATTGCGGCCATTTCAGGAGTGAACCAGGAGATAAAAGATCTATCTGTGTGTGTGTGTGTGTGTGTGTGTCTGTCTGTCTCTTTGCATCTCTGACATTCAAATAAATGAATCTTTCGAAGACTGCAAAAATTTCACATTTTTGAAGCAACTTTGCAAATATTACACAAAACTACTAAGTATTTCTTGGATGAAGACTGATTTATGGTGCAGCAGGTTAATGCCACTGCTTTGGGAACCTGCATCCCATGCTGGAGTACCTAGGTTCAAACACTTGCTCCCACTTCTGATGCAGTTTTCTGCTCATGTCCACCCTGAGAGGCAACAGTATCAGCACAAGTATTTGGCTGCCTGCCGCCTGCATGGGAGACATGGCCAGAGTACTTGGCTCCTGTCCCTGCCTCAGACCTCACTGTTGTATGGGCATGTGCGAAATGAACTAGAGACTGATTCTCTGTCTCTCTGTCTTTCTCTCTCTCTCTCTCTGTCTCTCTCTCTCTCTCTCTCTCTCTGCTTCCCTTGTTGCCTTACACTTTTCTTTCCTGCAAATAAACAGAAATTAACATTTTAAAGATTTTTATTGAATGACTGAGGACTGATCCTAGAATTTTTATCTGAAGGACTAGTTTTCAAGGTAAGGTTTCTCACCTGATTTTGCAACAGTATCACTAGCCAAGCTTCCTGAATTTAGTTTCAGAAGGATTATCAATTTCTTCTTCACCTTTTACTGATTTAATTATGGGGAGTTAAAAAAGTATTTACTAGGCCTGGCGTGGTGGCCTAGCAGCTAAAGTCCGCACATTGAATGCACAATGATCCAATATGGGCGCCGATTCTAATCCCACAAGTCTTGCTTCCCCTCCTGTTCCCTGCTTGTGGCCTGGGAAAGCAGTTGAGGATGGCCCAGAGCCTTGGGACCCTGCACCCACGTGGGAGATGTGGAAGAGGCTCTTGGCTCCTGGCTTTGGCTCTGGCTGTTGAGGTCACTTGGGAATGAATCATTGGACAAAAGATCTTCCTCTCTCTCTCTTCCTCTCTCTCTATATATCTGACTTTGCAATAAAAATAAATAAATATTTTTAAAAAGGAAAAATATTTACCAACTCAACAAATACATATTTTGGTACCTATTGTGCTATAACATAGGTCCATTATCTTAATTTAACCAAAAACTTTGGAGGTAGTTAATATTACTCTCGTTTCTTCAGTTGAAAATATGGAGGTTAGTAAAGATGAAGCAATTCTTTCAAAGTAATCTTATAAGTGGTTTTTTTATTTCAAAATCTATTTTCTTGCAGCCAAAACAGTAGAATTAACTGTACATAATAATCTATTATATATATACAGATATATACATATATATTTACAGTTACAGGGTAATAAAGTTTATTTTGGCAGATAAGTGTTAAACAAAATTAAAGTTGCATACATTAGTAACGTAACTCAACATCCTTAATTTGGTATAACAAATTTTCTTGCTGTCCTGCATTCTGCTAAATCACCATACCTAAACTGTTTTATAAAACTGATACACTGAAATTTAGTTTAGTGCTTTCACTTACTCTCTGATTCCATGCAAAATTTTTTATAAGCTTCTTCTATCTCTGGGTGCATCTCATCATCAGTCTTGTAAGATTATCATCATCAAATTCATCTCCTACTAAAATTTTTTTCCCATTCCTTATTAATTACAATCAGTAGGGGGCATCCTCTACTCAAAAGATCTTTTCTGCACCTCTTAGATTCTGCTTGTTTCCACAAGGGGGCACTGTGACGATTGCTTTATATTCATTCTCTTTACCACAAGCACCTAGCATTTGGCATCTAGGATTCAGTAAACATTTTTGGTAACCATGTACTAGTAACTACCATGTATTTAGTGTGGGGTCAGTAGAGAAGCTGGAGGGAATGGTGAAAGGTGGATTAATGCGTCCTAAGTTAGCTTGGAGTAAGAAGTTCTGATACTCTATTGTAAAGCAGGGTGGCTATAATGACAATTCATTGTATATATTTTAAGAAGATTTATTTTTAACGTTAAAGGCAGATTTACAAAGAGAAGAGAAGAGACAGAAAGAGAGAGATCTTCCATCCACTGGAGAGAAGAGAGGGGAGGGCTGGGACTGGGAAGAGAGGAGGGGAGAGAATTCTCATATTTGCTGGTTCACTCTCCAAAATGCCCACAATCGCCTGGAGATAAGACTCAAAGCAGGTACTTGAAGGGAAGGACATAGGTGTCCTGGGCAGCCCGCTAATCCCTGTGCCACATACTTGCCTCTCCCTTCCCCAGAGTATTTCAAAATGGTCCCCACAACACTGAGTTGACAAGTGTCTTAAGTTCCATTTATAGATTCTCCTCCCTCTTTTTATTTTTACTGTGTGTATGCCAGTAAAACTGAGTGTCCACTTAGGTTTGCCACTTTTAGATTTTGCAGATTATTTCTATAATATAATTTACCATGTTCATTGGTTCTCTTTAAAGTAGTTCATATATATATATATATATATATATATAAAGATTTATTTATTTTGATTGGAAAGTCAGATATACATAGAGGAGGAGAGACAGAGAGGAAGATGTTCCATCCAATGATTCACTCCCCAAGTGAACGCAATGGCCAATGTTGTGCCGATCCAAAGCCAGGAGCCAGGAACTTCCTCCAGGTCTCCCATACGGGTCACGGTCCCAAAGGTTTTGGGCCGTCCTCAACTGCTTTCCCAGGCCACAAGCAGGGAGCTGGATGGGAAGTGGAGCTGCCGGGATTAGAACCGGCGCCCATATGGGATCCTGGCGCGTTCAAGGTGAGGACTTCAGCTGCTAGGCCACCGCACTGGGCCCAAATAGATCATATATTTTGACAAGAATATTTCATATACAGTACTGTTGACTTCTGTCATGTTCTCTGCATTTTTGAGGCTGGATTTTGGTGCTCACAGCAAGGCTACACAAGTTAAGAAAGACTTCCTGTTCTCTCTTACTTCCAATGCACTCCCTCCTTCAAACAGACATTTGCCCATCCTCTCAGTGATAAAATAAATTATTTCGAGGAACAAAAAAGTAATCTTTTCTCCATCAAGATGTCAGATTTTTTAGTGTTAGGTTATCACCACTATCAAAAAGTTTAGAGCAGATTTTTGTTCAGTATTTTTAGATTTCTTAAGCCCAGAATCTAAGACTTGTTGGCCATAATTTCACTGTAATTTTTAAAAAATGATACATATCATCTCGCAGCTTAAGAGATTATGTAGTTAACTTTCATCTGCATTCTTCAGTATGAGAGCTATTTTTATAATAGTCTCATTTTACAAGTGGAGAAACTACATGCTCTGAGAAACTAAATAACTCACACACAGTCGCTCATGATGGAGTCAAGTGTAGCCATCATAGCTCCTAACAGAAGATTCTGTGGTTTTCTCATTAGATGATATTCACAGTAAAATTGTGCGATGTTGTAATGTGATTTTGGCATTCTCCCTTATGAAAAAGATCTCTTAGCAGCTCCACAAAATTTAACGCCTAAAAGGGGGAAGTGAGGGCAGTGCAATTCTGCCCTATAGCATTATAAATCACACCAAGGAACAGGAAATTGAAGATTTGTCTCCACTTAATGCTTTAACACTACCAAATTAGTGTCATCTTTAGTGATCAACTTCCCCACATGATAAAATTGAAGCCAAACATCATACGTAACCCAAACATTCTGAATGATTGCCTTGAGCTAAAACTCAACTGGGAGCTATTCTAATGCACTAAAATTTTCTTCAAAGAAAAAATGTGTTTGACATTACGGAATGTCAAGGTGAGGTTACCTGTACCGGATGTGACCACAGCGCCCAACCAGCACACGTGAGAACCAGGAAGGGAGAGGGCGGAGCTGGCAGGGGGAATATAGGGGGGTTCCCTTGCTGGACAGCTACTCCCACTGGAGAACGTGAGCTAGGATGGGGGCAGACCAGACTACGCAGGGCTACAACACCTGTGGGCCTCATGTGGACTAGATCAGGGAAAAGTCAGGCTGGGCTGATTGTTCCTACTGGTGCAAACAAAACTAGAGTGGGTGAGGGTTGTTTGGGCTTAGCCATAGCAGAAGCTGGCAGAAGCTGGCACTGGGGGCTAATTCTGTCAAGTTAAACCACAGAACCACCTGGAGAGTGCATAATCCGGGAGTGGGAGAGGCCTGGGAGGGAAATAGTGGGCTCCTCCCTCTTGGGTTACCACTCCCATGGGAGGGCACAAAAAACTAGCACAGGGGTTGGTGTGGCTAGACAGAAAAGCACAACATCCGTGAGGGCTGGATAGTTGAGCTGGTTAGATGGAACTAAGTAAGCTTCATTACCCTTCGACAAGTACAAGAGCCAAATAGGATGTGGGACAGACTGGACTTGTCTGCTACACATACTGGCAAACCAGGGTAGAGGCAGACCTGGTGGGGGTTATTGTGGGTCGCTCTGACTAGGCTGCAGCTCCAACTGGTTTATGCAAGGGCTGAGTGTGTGCTGGGCAGAACCAGGCTGGACTGCAACACCCATTGGTTCCAGTGGAAGTCAGGGCTAGAAACAGAGCCAACCCAGCAATTGCAACCACCAGCTGATCGGGGCGATGGACCATGCCGGGCCCTGTACTTGCTAGTACATACAAGAATCTGGTCTGGGAACACCTCAGACAAAGTTTCTTTGGAGATCTCCCCAATTGAACTGCCAGACTCAGAACCTTAACCAGGAAAAGATAGAGGACAGAACAAGTCAGTCAACTACCTCAGCCATATGTTGGCAATGTAAAACTGGGCAAACAAAGACTCTAAGATGGACTATGTCAATCAGTGGATTCTTCAACGACCTCATTGTGCTTGGAGTGGAGAGACTGGCAGCAAATCATAACTGTTGAACTATCAAAACCACTTGAGTAAGTCCCTCGGAGCATGTCCCAACTTTTGGGACCTGGGGTGGGTGGGAGACTGGGTGGGGCTTCTCCCTTAATATCCTCCTTTACCTCAGATACATGAAGGAAACAATGTGGAAATAATAGTCTTACCCACTTTCCTGTAGCCCTTGAACCTTTTTGCCCTAATTAATTATGTAAAAGATTGTCAAAAATATAATAAAAAATGGAAAAAGTTAAAAAAGTGTGTTTGAAAACTCTGGATAAAAATAGTTTCATCTTTTATTCCAAAAAGATAAACCTATTCTTACAGGAGCAGAGAATAAGTGAGTGCCTAGTTTTATAAGACATTATCTGGTTCTATCACCCAAACTCCAGCACATGCTTCAGAAAGAAAACAAGCCTAGATACTGACAAGGTAACCGGGGACATGAAGTAGGATCCTAACTTAATTAGGATAAAGCTTTCCTTGCTCATCACTAGGAGAAAAGGATCAGTGGCCCCTTCAAGCAAATTAAGGCTTTTCCCTTTGTCCTGACAATTAGTCCTTGTGATTAGATCAGCTTCCCAAAGGCACACTTTCTAAAATGGGGATGAGTCCCCGCACAGAAATGCAAAAATGAGAGGGAGGAGTCGGAGCAAGTCTTGTGAAGATCATATCACAATTGGATGGCATAAAACATTTGGAAAAAGGAATAAAACACTCCCTTCTGCTCTGTTATATTGGATATCACATCCAAAAAGAATGCTCTTATGAGTAACAGAAAAGCATTGTTTAAAGAAAATCTAATGGACAACAATAGCCTTTTCCGCATTCAAGAAATCTGAAGGAGAAGCAATTATTTTACTTATTAAAGTCTATTTTTGTGGATCGCCCTCTGATGCATGCATTAAGCCTTGGCTTGCAGTGCTGACATCCCATATGGGTGCCAGTTCTGGTCCTGGCTGCTCCATTTCCAATCCAATTCCCTGCTAATGCACCTGACAAAGCAGCAAGAAAATAATCCAAATGTTTTTGCCCCTGCCACCCACATGGGAGGCTTAGAAGCTTCTGGCTCATGGGTTCAGCCTGGTCCAGATTTGATCCTTGTAGCCATTTGGGGAGTGAACCAGTAAATGGAAGCTCTCGTCTTTCCTCTCTGTAATTCTGTCTTTCCAACAAATAAATCTTTCAAAAAGTCTAATGTGATAATAGCATACTTTTTAAAAACAATGACCTTTCTATTAAAAACATTTTTTATAAAGTTCAAAGACCTTAGTGTAACTCATTTAATTTTCATACACATACACACACACACACACACAACTGTGTAGCACTTAGATCAAGATGTAGGATTTTTCTAGCGCCTCAGATGTTTACACGCGCCTTTCAATCAGCACTTAAAATGGAACCACTGTTACAACTTCCGTATAATTGTTACAACTTCTGTCTCCTTCCACCATCCAGCTCCCTGCTTGGCACCTGGGAAAGCAGTCGAGGACGGCCCAAAGCCTTGGGACCCTGCACCCGTGTGGCAGACCCAGAAGAAGCTCATGGCTCCTGGTTTCAAACTGGCTCAGCTCCGGCTGTTGCGGCCACTTGGGGAATGAATCAGCGCACAGAAGATCTTTCTTTCTGTATCTCCTTCTCTCTGTAAGTCTGCCTTTCCAATAAAAATACAATAAACCTTTTTTTTTTTTAAATTGCAGCTGTATTTGTAGTTCTAGCATAGGTATTTAATAGTATTCTTTCATTTCTATTCTCTTCCTCTAATCTCAAAACAAATATTTCAAACATCTACTTGGGTTTTTACTGGATATGAGCTTTTCTTAAATATTGTGTTCTTTGTCTCCAATTTCCCTTATTCACGCCTCACTCACCCCCACACACATATATACAATGAGGCATACTATTATGGCTAATAATAAATTGAAAGAGGTAAAATCAAAACCATTGTACTCACATTATTACAAACCCACTACCTAAATTTTGAAGGCTCTGAGATGGAGAGAGAGAGAGAGAGAGAGAGAGAGAGAGAGAGAGAGAGAGAGAGAAGCAGAGAGACCTTGTATCTGCTGGGTTCATTCTCTAGAGACTTTCAAAAAGCCAGAAGCCGGGAACACAGTCCAGGCCTCCCATATGGTTATATTAGCAGGAAGTTGCAACCAGGAGCTGGAATCGAACCCGGCTACTCAAGACATGAGAAAATCCTAACCTGTGTCTTAGCAGATAGGACAATTGCCTGCCCCGGGAATATTTTTCCATCCTGGTATTTCCTACTAACATTACAGTCCATGCCTCTTTCTTCAATACGCTTAATTTAGAGGAAGGCATTTGAGCAAAAACTGTTTTGGTTATCAGTCATTTCTGCAAGCCATAAAAGGAACAGCCCTGACAGCATATTTAAAGAGGTGGCAGACTAGATGCAGTGTTTTGTCAGCAAAGTTTTGACCTGAGGGCCTGAAGTCTAACAGGATATCCTATTGTGTTTAATCTTTATTCCTAAAATGATCTCCCTCTCTGGAGCTGAACTATTATCTTTAATTCTGCTCAAGTTCGAGGAGCTTCGCTTCTTAAACATTATTCAGCGTCAACTTTGGTGTGGAACTTCATCCTAAACCCTCTGCGGTGTCTTGGAAACTCCATTTGCTTTTACAAGTTCATCTTCTGGCTGACTGCATCTTAGACTTAGTGTAGTGCTTATATTTACCTTACCTGGATTGAACTTCATAAGCCTCAAGGGCAGAAAGGGCACACTTCATAAGCCTCACTTCCCACCCCCAAATCCTGCCACACATACACTCTCACACACGCTCAAAGAAAGTTTTGCTCTTTTCCCTCTAGCTTTCTAGATCAGCTTTTCGTTGGAACAGTTTCTGACATGACATAGTATAGGAAATAATATTTATGATGAGGTAAAACCCCAATGGCATCCTAACTTTCCCGAAGTCTCCACGTTCTTTAGCACTCATGATTCACAGTCAGATGTCACCTACCGTAGTGTCTACCCTCTTTTCTATTGATTGGCCTCTCCTTGACCCAGGTGAAAAGTGCTTCTCAATGCAAAGCTTGAAGAGGATGCTGAGGATTATTTCCAGAACTACCTTATTGTATTTGGAAACCTTGGGCTCAGGCAATTAGTCACAAAGATCACTTTAATTTATTTGTGTTGAGTGCTGATGAAGCCCGTTCAACTGATCACAGTATCTGGAGGAACTTTTATGGGATAAGAACAGTATGGTTACAAGATGACTGAAATATGCTTATTAATACCACCTATCTGTTCATTCTAATCCTACTCTCTGGACATTCAGCATAAGTTCAATTCATCTTCAACATCTCATTTCTTTAAAATTGTTTTTAAAGATCTTTTCTTCCATTTATTTGTTCATTCTCCACATGGCCACAACGGTCGAAGTTGAGCTGCTGCAAAGCCAGGAATCAAAAGCTTCTTCTGGATCTCCCACTTTGATGCAGGGTCTCGAGCACTTAGACCATCCTCTGCTGCTTTTCCAGGCACATCAGCAGTCAGCTGGATAGGAAGTGGAGCATCCAGGACATAAATGGGCACCTATATGTGATGTTGGCACTGCAGGTATCAGCTTTATCCTTTATACCACAACACTGGCCCCTAACTGGACGAATCTTACAAATAAAATGTGGACTGTAAGAGGCCAGACACAGAAGTATGTACCTTGTTTGGTTACATGTAGATGAAAGCTCAAAAAATAGTGAATTATATGTCATTAATGTTTAGGGATACATGTGTAAGTGGCAAAGCCAGGTTACCTGTGAGGAAAAGAAGAGCTTAGTGATGGACAGGGGAATTTGGGAGTGCTAGTGGTGTTCTCTTTCATGGTCTGGGTGTTGGTTACATTGCCATTTGTTTCTCGGCAAATTACTGAGCTGTGTATTTCTATATGTTCACTTTTTTAAAAAAGATTTATTTTTATTGGAAAGGCAAATTCACAGAGAGAAGGAGAAAGACCTTCCATCAGCTGGTTAACTCCACAACAGCCGCAATGTCTGGAGTTAAGCTGATCTCAAGCAAGGAGCCAGGAGCTTTTTTCAGGTCTCTCATGTGGAAGCAGGCTCCCAAGGCTTTGACCCATCCTAGGCTGCTTTCCCAGGTTACAAGCAAGGAGCTTGATGGGAAGTGGAGCAGCTGGGACACAAATCAGCACCCAAATGGAATCCTGGTACATGCAAGGCAAGGACTTTTAGTCAGTAGGCTACCATGCTGGGACCTATATCCTCACTTTTCTGAACTTTACCTTGCAAAGCGTTAAAGAATAGTATGATGCTTTCCTGATTTCAGCTTTCTGATGCTATTCCTGTAGTCATCACTGTTGCTCAATAATTGTCTAAGTAAATTCAGCAGCCTCGTTTGCAAGTTCTTTGGTGTTCTACTCGTGGTCCAAGCAGGTAAACAGAGATTACTCTTGGTATTTCAAACTCAGAATTTAACAACAACAAGAAAAATTTACCATAAAAGTTGGGGATAGGAGCATGGCATTGTAGCCCAGCAGGTTAGGACTGCCACCTGCAACACTGTCGTCCCATATCAAAGCATCCATTTGAGTTCGAGATGCTCTGCTTCCAATCCAGCCCCCTGCTAATGCACCTGGGGATGTAGCAAATGATAGCACAAGTACTTGGGCACCTTCCACCAACACGGGACACTCAGATGTAATTCTAGTCACCTAGCCCAGCCCTGGCCTTTTGCTGCCACTTGGGGAATGAACCAGCAGATGAAAGATCTCAATCTATCACTGTGCCTTTCGAACAAATAAAGTAAATCTCTTAAAAAGGGTGTTGGAAGGAATGGTATAGCAAAAAGGAGAAGAAATGGGCAAAAGGAAGATAACATAGTACTCACAAATCAGAAACTAACATATGAGGTGGAACCCACAAACTTCCTCAGTGCTGGAGACATTACCACAGTCAGAACCAGAGCTACTAAAGTAGACTCAACTTGACTAGGGCTGGAGACTATACCACTGCTGCCACCACAGCTCTTGTAAGCAATGGACACAATGTGAGAGTCCAAAGCAGGAAGCATCTTCCTCCCGCATTTGGATCTCCTGCCAGTGCCTCCTGCTGGTAGATCCCGAGAGGAAGTCAAGTTGGCAAGAGGGCACCTCGATTGGTCTGATGTCCAAGATGGTTCATTCACATCATGGATGGTTGATGCTGATTACAGGCTAAGAAGCCAGCTGGGGCTGTCAACTGAACACCTACACAGGCCTTCTCCTGATGGCCTGGCTTTATCATAGCCTAACTAGCTTTTGGGGGAAGGGGTGTGTCAACAGTCCAGGTGGAAGCTGTAAGGCTTCTTTTGACTTGGCCTCAGTGTTCATACTGCATCATTTGCATCTATTGGTCAACGGGGCAGCCAAGATCTCAGGGGACTTAAGGAGAGAGGGATGATATGGAGAAGTTATGTAGGGTGTGAGTATAGGGAGGCATGGCTTACTGGGAGGCCACTCAGGAAAAATAATACACTCATGGGTACCATTTGGCTCATATAGAAGAGTCAGCGACAACAGAGCAACCTCCATACTGTTTTCCACAATAGCTGGACTTATTCACACTGCTACCAATGGTGTTTGAGTTTCCTTTTCTCTATATTTTTGGCAGCATTTGTTAGCTTTGTCTTTGATAATAGCCAAACTCACTAGAGTGAGCTGGTATCACACTGTGGTTTTTAAAAGATGTATTTCTTTATTTTAAAGGGAGAGTGACAGAGAGGAAGTGACGGGGAGAGAGACAGAGAATCTTCCATCTGCTGTGTCACTCCCCAAATGCCCCCCAACAACTCAGGCTGGTGCAGGCTGACACCAGGAACCAGGTCTCCCATGTGCCTCACAGGGGACCAAGCATATGTTTTCCCAGTTTATAGGTCGACTATTCACTCTATTGCTTTCTTCGCTGCGCAGAAGCTTTTGTTTGATAAAACTCCATTTATTTTTGCTTTTGTGCCCTATGCTATCGGCTATGCTAGTCCAAAATAAATAAATAAAAAGAGAGAAAAGAAAAAAGAAAGTCAAAACCAAAAGCACACAAAAGAAAACAAAAACCCTTGCTCATTACAATGCCCTAAAACATTTACTCCGATTTCTTCCAGTAGTTTTGAAGTTTGTGGGTCTGTAAGTCATTCTGAGTTGACTTTAATACAGGGTAAGATATATGGGATGGAGAAAACTAGCACCGCTTACTGAAAACGCTGTGTTCTAGTCAGTGTTCTTAACAGCTTTTGCAAAGATGAGCTGGGTGTGGATACACGCATTTACTCCCAGCATCTCTGTTCTGTTTCACTAGCCTATGCGTTTGTTTTCATGTCAGTCTCATGCTGTCTTCATTACTGCTGTTTTGTAATGTGGATTAAAGTTACTTAGTGAATCTAAAAATACCAGCTCAAACAAATGTTTAAGACAAAGTTTGAGGAGATGAATGTATTTGATTATATTAAGAACAAACTTAGTTTTTAAAGATGTAATAATGATATTAACAGTTTTTAAACAAGAATCCTTGAAATCATATAAGAACCCCTCTTTCCCCCTAGTTTACTCCCCCATAAAACAAAAAGAAAAGCCAAGTAAAGTTGGTTAAAGTGAACATTTTCAGGACTGTGAACAGCAGTCAAAGGTTTGCAGAAACTGTGGAACATTTACTTAAAAAAAAAAAAAAAAACCTGTGAAGTTCTGAAATAGTAAGTTTTCATTTCTCCTAGTTCTATTTTTCACTCTCCAGCTCCGTAGTAACGTTTAAACATTGCAACCCACAGTTGTAAAGAAAAGCATCAGCCCTGCATACACAGGAGGGAGCAGGACGGAGTTGGAGCTCTTCCAGAGCCTCATTCCCAAACCACTGATAGTGTTTGGTGGTTCCCTGGAAGACACCGTTTGTAAAGTTGCCTCTTATTGGACCTGATTCAGACGTAACACAGTACAAAAGGCCTTCTGCAGTGGAAGTGTTGTTTAAAAACAACTAAAAGGAAGCGTTTTATCTTTGCAGGTGTCCCAGGCTGTGGATAACAACTAAGCCATACAACAGACTAATCAAGAAACGTAAAAGTTGGGGAAAGAGATACCTGTAAGCACTTTAAGAAGCTCCTACATATTCTTGCGAATCTAGAAGAACGTATGCCTAGGTGAGGGGGGTGGCTGGAAGCCCATTGGGGCCTGTGGATGCGGGCTTGGGGAAGAGCTAGAGTTAGAGCACCAGTGGGCATGTGGGGACCTGGGAGCTCGCCTCTAGGCAGCTGGAGCAAAGCTGGGGATTTACCCATGTGCTTAGTCACAGGCAAGGTGAGGAGAGGGGAGGGGAGAGCCCCCAGATCAGCATGCTGCCCTAGTATGCTGTTGAATCAGGCCGAGGGAACCTAAATGGGCCTGGAACTTGGGTGTCTGGAGTGGTAAGGCCCCAGGCCAGCACATGTGCCAGCAGCTTGGGACACTGGTGGATGGGGAGAGCTTTGGATCAGCACACCAATCACTGGGCTTCCAAAGGCTCAGCTGAAGAACCCATGCACTCCTGGGTACAAGGATTGTGGATTGATTAGGAAAAGGGGCAAGGGGATATTGTGTAGGGAGGACCACTGTGGGAGTATCTTGCAGGTGAGGAAGGATTCCTGAGGGGTTCCCAACGATAAGGTCACTGTACTTGCAGGTAAGCGAGGGGACTGAGACATGGCCTTTTGGAGGGGAGAGCCCAGAAGATCTTTATGGGTCAGAACGATGGACCAGCCCACATGGGAGACCTGAGCTGGGCTTGTTAACATGGATCATTGCTAACTACCACATGCCAGTCCACACAAAAACTAGGGCTGGGGGCCTAACAAGGCCAGAACCCAGCACCTGACAATGAGTGTCAGATCAGGGTACAGGTCACAGTAGGCTGGGCCATGACACTAACCAGCACACAAGAGAATCAGGTCCATGGGTAGATTCTATGGGGGATATAGGATATATGGGCCTAATCTTGTAGAATTACAACTCCCACTGGTTAGCTTAAGAGTTGGGGTGGTGATGGGTTGAGCTAGGCATGATCATGGAACCTGCTGACACTCACAGGTTCTGGGGCTGGGAACAGGCTGGGCAGGTCCAGGATGCAGTACTTGCATGAGCACCCTAAAACAGGGTGTGAGGCAGGCTGGGCTGCAACATCCACCAGCCCATACAAAGGCCAGGACAGAAGGGGCAGGCTACACTGGGTAAGGGCCTAGCACCTGCTGGTATGCATGAGATCTGGGTCTGGGAGTGGGCCTAATAGGGGAACTTGGAAAACTCCTCAGGTGGGCCAAGCTCCCTCTGGTTAGCATGGAGTTCAGGCCTGGGTGTTGGGCAGGCTGGGCAAGGTAGCTCCATCCATTGGCAAGTGTGTGGGTTGGTTTTGGAAGGGGGTGGACTATGCAGGGCTGAGCAAACCTTAACCACTGGTAAGTGCAGAAACCAGGCTGGAGTGCAGGTCATGTTAGGCTAGGGTATCAAACCTACTGGTTTACATGAGCCAGGGATGGAAGCAGACTGAGCAGGGCCAGGTTGTGGCAGCCACCAGCGAGAATTGGAACTGAGGGTTGGCCAGGTTTGGCCATGCTGCAGCATCCAAAGGCAAAGGCCAATAGAAGTGAGGGGCTAAGTCAAGCTGGGTCAGAGCAACCACTGGCATGCATGAGTTCTGTGGCTGGGAATAGGCCTGGCTAGCAAGCTAAGAGGATGCTGTGGCCGGGTTGTGCTTCCTATGGTGAGCATAAGGGCCGGAGTTGGGGCTGCAATCTGGTCTGGACATGGCTGCAGTGTCCCTTGGAATGGGTGTGGACTGGGTCTGGGATGCACCAGATGAGCCTAGACTCCAGCACCCACTGATGCTTGTGAGAACCAGGGTGGGTGTATGATGGGCTAGGCCGTCTCTGCCCCTGCGGAGCCACACATGAGCTGTCTAGGTGTGGACCAGGCTTGGCTGGGCTGTGGATTGCAACAAAAAGAACTGGAATGGGTAAGAGCTGGTGAGGAAAGGCTACTGTTCCTGCTAGGACAGGTGAACTAAGTAGGGGTGAGCCATAGACCCACTCATGGATGTGAGATCTGGCATTGGGAGAGATTCAGATGGAGGAGCTTGGGGAACTCCTCCATTGGGACACAGTCCCTACAGGTGTGCGCAAGAACCAAACCTGGGAACAGCCCAGATTAGGCCAGGTAATGGTACCCACCAGCATAAATTTGGCTCAGGTCTGGGGCGAGTCAAGCTGGGCCAATTCATATCATCTGCTGGCAAATCCAAGAACCAGAATGGGGTATGGGTCAGACTGGGTTGGGCCACAACACTAGCCAGTTCATATTAGGGCCAGGACTGGGGGCTGGGCTAGGCTGTAGCTCCCACCAGATTGAGCTGGAATTTGGGCTGGGCTGGGCTGAGCCGGCTAGGTTACAGCACTCACTTGCAAATGCAAAGGTGAGGTGGGCCATGTCAGACTGTGACATGTGAGATCCGGGCCAGTGGGGTGGTGAGGTGAACCAAGTAGGGAGCCTGCAGACCCCCTGCTGGACACTACTCCCACTGGTGAGCATGAGAGTTGGGAGGGAGCAGACCAGGTTGGGCAGGGCTACAACACCTGTTGGTCTCATGTGAGCTGGATCAGGGGAGAACCAGGCTGGGTTGACTGTTGCTGCTGGTACATGCACAAGCCAGAGTGGGTGTGGGTTGGTAGTGTTTTGCCGCAGCATCAGCAGGCAAATGCTGGCACTGGGCGCTAATTCTGCAAAGTTAAACTGCAGCACCACCTGGAGAGTGCAAGATCCAGGAGTGGAATGGGCCTGGCAGGAAAGAGTGGGCACCTCCCTCTTGGGTTGCTACTCTGACTGGTGACCATGAGAACCAAAACTAGGGGCAGGCCTGGCTAGACAGAAAATGGTACCTACTAGCAGATGTGTGGTCTGGATAGTGGGGTTGGTTAGGATGAACTGGGCTTCAATGCCCATTGATATGTATGAGAGCTGAATGGGATGTGGGACAGACTGGACTAGTCTGCTGTACATACTGGCAAGAACGTGGGTCAGGGCAGGGGGTAGGACTGGTGGGGGTTATTGTGGGTCACTCTGACTAGGCTGCCACTCCCACTGGTTTATGTGAAGGCTGAGTGTGTGGTGGGCAGGATCAGGTTGGACTCCAATATCCATTGGTTTGTGTAGAAGACAGGGCTGGAGACAGAACTGACATAGCCAATGTATGTGCATAGGCTGATTTAGGTGACAGACTGTGCTGGACACTGTACTGGCAAACACACATAGAAATCAGGTCTGGGATCACCTCAGATGAGCTTTCTTTGGCGATTCCCCTCCAACTGAACTGCTGAATTTAGGATGAAGAACCTCAGTATCAAAATCCCAACCATTTGTTCATGGTTCATTGCTACTAAGAAACTGTGGGCTTACAGGCTAAACGGCCTATGTGACCTTTAGCAGTCTATGTGATCTTTAGCACTGATGGGTTCTAATTCTTATGAATCAAGGACCACCTAAGTCTGGTTATCTCACAAGTGGCTCCAAGTAATTAACTGGGTGCTTCCCTTAGTTGCTGGAGGCATGATAGGTAGGGAATGTGTGGTATTTCCCCTCACCTTCCAGGCTATTGTGAATTGCCCCTTTTCAAGCTATTGTGAACTGCCCCTATAAAAACCCTATGAATGTTTTGTTCGGGGCCACACTCCAGTAAGAGGTGTTGGTCCTGGCCAGCCGGTAGGTCAGCCAGCTGCCTACTCTCAACCAAGAATCCAGGCTCGGATGTGCCAAGCTTGAATAAACCATCCTTGTGCACTTGGATCGATTTCAAACTCCTGTTATTTCTGGGGATCTCAAAATCTGGGCACAACAAGAACTCCAGTCATGGAGAGAATTGCAGGTTCCATGGTCTGACCATGGAATGCATGTGCCAGAGCTGGGCCTCCTCAGTGGCTTAGGCAGAGCAGTGGACAGCATGTCCAGGTGCACATGGAGGACATGGCAGTACATTGGAGCCTGCAGAGGACACATTGCACCACGACGGAGGATGGAGGACAGAGCAAATTGATGAACTACCCCAGCCAAGTGCTGGCAGTGAATATTTGCTCAAGTGGAGTCTCTAAGGTGGCCTATGTTAGCCAATGGATTCTGGAGAAATTTCATTGTGATTGGAATGGCAATATCAATAGAAATTCAGAACAGCTGAACTACTGAACCCACCAGAGCAGTGCCCTGAGAGCTTGCCCCACACTGGGGATCCTGAGATGGTTGGGAGGCTGAGTGTGGCTTCTCCACTAATCTCACCCTTTCCCCCGGATACAGGAAGGAAAAATGAGAATGTGGAAACAATGGTCTCACCAACTTTCCTCTAGCCCTTGACCCTCAGCACACTAATCAACTATGCAAAAATCATCAAAAAAATAAAATTAAAAAAAATCAACAGGAAAATGGGGAGGGACAAAGAGGAAGGGGAGAGATGAATCCCTATAAATATAAAACATTATCAACAATAAAAGAAAGCATGACCTATATACAGGAAAAAAGGAACTGATAGAAACTGAGAAAGATCCGATCCTGGATTGATTAGGCAACAATTCAAAATTAACGTTATTAAATATGGTCAAAGAACTAAAGGAAACCATGGCTGTAGAACTAACATAAAGGATGAAAATACAGTGGTGATTCTAATCCCAAAAGCCAATCATGAAAACCAGCATTCTGAACACTGGAATCTTAAAAACTTTAATCCCCAAAGTCCAAAATAACAAACTGTAAGGACTGAAATCCAAAATGTTGAAATTCACAATTCACACTGGTGAAAAAAGGGCTGTTATATAAAATAATGTTTAAGTCCAGGGAAGAGATTTGTGCATTTTTGATTGTACATGTGACAAATATATAATGAATACTTTGAAAGCTGGTAAAGCGTTACTTTGTAAAAGGTGAAAGATTTATATGATCTGAAGAGAAATCAGAGTATAAAATGTTACTTTGTGTATGTGTGTGTGTGCATGTGTGTGTCCAACTGAGGAAAGTGATGAATAAATCTGAATGGGAGGTAGTAGAGAAAATGAATGTGATCTTATTCTTCAAGGAGTCAGGCCCCAGGAGAAAAAACAAATTGCAGCTATTTATCACAATGTCAGACTTGAAAAGATCATGAAGGCCAGCCACCTCTCCCAGACTGCCTCCATGAAACTGAACACGCTCTACCCATATTTCACAACCGCAATTTTTTTTTATTTTTTTCCACCATAAAACTGTCAGCAAGGGTCATATATTTGACCTAGAGGTTCAGACGTCACTTGGGAAGCATGAACCCCACACCAGTGTGCCTAGGTTTGAGTGTTGAAACAAAAGGCTACCTGCTGTGTGATTTATATGAAATACCCAGCACAGCAAATCCAGAGGCCAGAACACACACTGCTGACTGCCTGGGCTGGAAGAAAGGTAGAAGTGGGCTTCTACCTTAATGGGCTTGGGGGTTCCTTTTTAAGTGATAAAAAGTTCTGGAACTAGATATAGCAGTAGGTATACAGTGCTGTGAATATACTTAATGTCACAGAACTGTACACTTTAGGATAGTTAGATTATTATGTGTGTATTACCAGAGTAAGAAAAAGTAACAAAGTGTTAAACAAGGTTACCGTACTAAGAGTAGCCTTGAGAAAGCCTCTAAGAAACCTTATAACAGGATCTGGAACAATGGCTCAAACGCTAAATCCTCACCATGCAAGCTCCAGGATCTCATAAGGACACCAGTTTGTGTCCTGGCTGCTCCACCTCCCTGTTTGTGGCCTGAGAAAGCAGTAGAGGATGGCCCAAAGACTTAGGACCCTGCACCTGCATGAGAGGCTCTTGGCTTCAGATAAACTCAGCTACAGCTATTGTGACCATTTGGGTAGTAAACCTGCAGATGGAAGATGTTTCTGTCTCTCTTCTCTATAGATCTACCTTTCTAATAAAAATAAATCTTATACAAAGAAATCCCATAATACACAGCTATACATTATGACAGTATAAGCTATACATTATGACAGTATAAGCTTAAGTCTATTCTGAGTCAAATTCACTCACAATAGAATAAAACAAGTTGCTAAGAAAAAAATGCAATACTCAATAATGAAAAAGAAAAAAACCTGAGATCTAGGCTAAGAGTTTTTAACCTATGTGACTTTTCTTTTGTCAAGTGGCTTACTGGGTCAGAATTCTTTAAGAAGTATAGATCCTGAGCCCAGCGCAGTAGCCTAGTGGCTAAAGTCCTCCCCTTGCACATGCTGGGATCTGATATGGGAGCCAATTAGTGTCCTGGTGGTACCACTTCCCATCGAGCTCGCTGCTTATGGCCTGGCAAAGAATTTGAGCATGGCCAAAAGCCTTGGGACCTGGCACACACGTGGGAGACCTGGAGGAAGCTCCTGGCTCCTGGCTTTGGATTGGCTCAGCTCTAGCTGCTATGGCCACTTGGGGAGAAAATCAGAAGATGGAAGATCTTTCTCACTGTCTCTCCTCCTTTCTGTATACCTGACTGTCCAATAAAGATAAATAAATCTTAAAGAAATGAAGTATAGATCCTAGAAAGGCTCAGTTACTCAGATCTCTGGGAACTCAGTGATACAACTGAGAATCCTTAAGCACTTTTCTTCATTTCTAAACACAAGGGAAGTGATGCTAAGATGTGGGGAAGGTACAAAAATTAGAATTGTACTCTAGCTTCTCATTGAGTTCAATATGCTCCATCACTGAGTCCCCTACTCCATGTGTGGCTGCACCAAGTTGCAGAAGTCAAATTCTTATTTCTTTATAGTTGAGTAAATACCCATCGGGGGGAAGATAAGTTATCCTAGATCACGGGTAAGCAATTTTTAGCCTGCAGAAATCATTTGGTTTGGCCCTAATAAAAGGACTGAAAATTCAGCAAATCTACAGCAGGCTAATTCTTAAACTAATAAATTTATATGGCTTTCAAATGATGCTATAAATATCCAAATGGTCCTGGGCAGAAAAAAAAAAGTTCCTCATCTCTCTCCTAGATTCAGCAGTAACACTGGAGACTCTAAACACTGCTAAGACAGTTTATACAGAGTACCTTCAAAATTAGACTATTTTTGAAACAAACTTTATCTTCACAATTCCTACCCTCAAGTAAGTAGCCATTTTTATATGAAATTAGCCATTAAAACATGGGTAATTTTCCTAATTCTGTTTAAAACATCATTCACTCTAGCTGCACTCCCATTCTGAATTGGGGGAAATGAAGCACTTTGTCAGAACTTTCATTGTGCTTTATTTGTCAGAATACAGGCATTACAGGTATAGGTTTAGTGTTGGAAGAAAACTGTGCTAATGTTGGTAAAATTGGTCAAAAACTTTTTTTTAAAAGATTTATTATTATTGGAAAGCTGGATATACAGAGAGGAGAAGAGACGGAGAGGAAGATCTTCCATCCAATGTTTCACTCCCCAAGTGAGCCGCAACGGCCGGTGCGCGCCGATCCGATGCCGGGAACCAGGAACCTCTTCCGGGTCTCCCACGCGGGTGCAGGGTCCCAAAGCTTTGGGCCGTCCTCGACTGCTTTCCCAGGCCACAAGCAGGGAGCTGGATGGGAAGTGGAGCTGCCGGGATTAGAACCGGCACCCATATGGGATCCCGGGGCGTTCAAGGCGAGGACTTTAGCCGCTAGGCCATGCCGCCGGGCCCTGGTCAAAAATTTCTAAAGAGAAAGAGCATTACTGATTTTTACCTACAAGCAATTTCATAACCTACTTCCACCTACTGTTTGCATTTGAGAAAATTATTCCAGTGCATGTTTTCCTTGTTGAATCTAAAGTGTCTCAAATATACAAATCTGATATTTAAGGATTCCTACAACTAGGGCAGAGATTATAGCACAGCAGGCTGATCCAATGCTTGCAGCTCCAGTATCCCAGCACAATCTGAGTCTCAGCTACTCTGCTTCCAATCCAGCTCCTTGTTAATGTACCTGGGAAGGCAACAGATGACGGTCCAAGGACGTGAATCCTTGCCATCCATTGTGAGAGACCTAGATGCAATTTCTGGCCCCTGGTTTCACCCTTCCCCAACCCTGCATCCCTATTCATTCTCTTCCTCTCTCTGGCACTCTGCCTTTCAAATAAATAACTAAATAACTAAATAACTAAATAAATATTTTTAAAAATAAATTCCTACAACTATTTGATAGTTGAATAATTGCCAAATAAAATTCTTTGCAAGCTCCAAACTTCTTAGACTGAATAAGGGCAAGGTATGGTACAACAGAATCAAACCATGATTATGACTACAGTTTTTTTCAAATTTGTTACTATACAATTAAGATTCTATGGGTCTGGCATCATGGCCTAGCAGCTAAAGTTCTCGCCTTGAACGTGCCAAGATCCCATATGGGTGCCTGTTCTAATCCGAGCAGCCCCACTTCCCATCCAGCTCCCTGCATGTGGCCTGGGAAAGCAGTCGAGGACGACCCAAAGCCTTCGGACCTTGCACCCACGTGGGAGACCTGGAGGAAGTTCCTGGCTCCTGGCTTCAGATCGGCACAGCACCGGCCATTGTGGTCACTTGGGGAGTGAATCATCAGACGGAAGATCTTCCTCTCTCTCTCTTTCCTCCTCTGTATATCTGCCTTTCCAATCAAAATAAATAAATCTTTTAAAAAAAGATATTATGTAAACTGGAAATATTTGATTACACATCTCATCCTTTTCCAAAGACTTGAAATGGTCCTTACAAATTTGTTAACAGCTTTATCCATATGGTTCATGGAATATAAAATGCGTCCATTTGAAGTCCACAATTGAGTGGGTTTTGTTCTATTTTATAGAATTTAAAACACTTTCATTTCATCAGACACTTCATTTCTGTTAGCAGTCAGAGCCCATTATCTACCAACCCACCTCCATCAGCCCTAGGCTCCTAGGCAACCAATTAACTACTCTTAGAAAAAAAAAAAAACAACAACTTATTTTTATTCAAAAGGCAGATTTATGGAGAGGAGAAACAGGAAGATCTTTTATCCACTGGTTCACTCCCCAAATGGCTGCAACAGCCAGAACTAAGTTGATCCGAAGCCAGGAGTCAGGAACTTCCTACGGGTCTCCCACATAGGTGCAGGGTTCCAAGACTTTGGACTATCCTCCACTGCTTTGCAGGCCACAAGCAGGGAGTGGAACGGAAATGGAGTAGCAGGGATACAAACTCGCACCTATATGGGATTCCAGTGGTTGGAGGTGCAGGATTAGCCAACTGAGCCATTGATTGGTGTCCAACTACTCCATCTTTATGGATCTGTCTATGGTAAACATTTTCATACAAACGGATGCAAACAATGTGTGCTCCTTTGTGGCTGTTATTTTACGTAGCATGTGTTTGAGGCTTGTCCACTTCACCATTCTTATTTTGCCAATTAGTTTTCCATTACATAGAAATAGCATATTTTAGTCATTTATCAGATGACTATTTGGGGTATTTCCAACTTTTGCCTATTAAGAATGCTGTTATGAACAGACAGGAAACGGTCATTGGGGATGCACTTATAACTCACTGGGTGGGACACAAAGATTAGTTACCCCTCACTGGGGTATGGAAGACTTCTCTGCACACCCCTCCTAAACACGTTCACCTAAACTGTTGACATATATCCTGTTAGAAGTAGAGAGTTAGACCACCCGAAAAACAGCCAGGCTCAGCGAAAACATGCTTCAATGCTATAAACTGCTAAATACTAAAATTAAAATAGGCATGAGACAGCTGAATAGCAATCTAAGCCATTTTAAGGTGTATAGAACATGGTTGAATATAAACCAAAATTGAAATGTCTATGAAGAAGTCACAGGTTGTGGTTGAGAACCTGCATTTTCCTATTAACATATTGGTTAATCAATACCATGTCAATTAATGCCATAATGTTGTAAATGGTTGGAAATATTATGTTGGGACTTTTAATTGATTGGGATGATACTCTGTCGGCTCTACCTTCAGACCAGAGATGGTATCACCAAGAAACCATTGAACTTACCAGAACAATAAGATGCTGGACTTTATGCTTGGTAAATACCTCCAATGAAAGAATGTCAACTGAATTTGAACTATGGAAATGCAACAAGGTGGAGCAATCCGCCTTTGGGGGAGGGTGTGGGGAGGGGTGGGGGGGAATCCCAGTGCATAAAGAATGTATCACATAATGCAATGTAATTAATTTTAAAAAAATGAAATGCAATAAAAATATATGTTTAAAAAAAGAATGCTGTTATGAACTTCTATATTCAAGTTTTTGAGGGACACATAAGGATACTTCAAAAAGTTCATGGTAACTGGAAAAAAAATTGGAAGTTTATTTCAGTGTGAAAAAACCTGAACTCTTCAGAGTTTTGAGAGGTCTTCAGATAGGTGTATAGGGAAAAGAAGAGCCTTCCACCACCATCTGGAGATAAGTCTTGGAAGACCTGAGAGAAACCAAGCAACAGGCTTTTGTGACTGGAAACTTAACTTTCAAAGACAGGAGTCAAAACAGTCACTGTTCAATGCCTTATTTGCATCTCTGAACAAATCATAAGAACCTTTTTTTTTAAAAAAAAAGATTTTTAATGCAAAGGCAGATCAGATTTACAGAGAGAAGAAAAGACAAAAAGATTCTCCATCCACTGGTTCACTCTTCAAGTGGCTGCAACAGCTGGAGCTGAGTCCATCTGAAGCCAGAAGTCAGGAGCTTCTTCTGGGTCTCCCAAGCAGGTGCAGGTTCCCAAGGCTTTGGCCCGTCCTATACTGCTTTCCCAGGCCACAAGCAGGAGGCTGGATGGGAAGTGAAGTAGCCAGGACATGAACCAGTGCTTATATAGGATCCCAGCACTTGGAGGTGGAGGATCAGTCAGTTGAGCTACATCACTGGACCCAAGAACTTAGCTTTTGTAGCACGTAAAAACCCCTAGACATAATCTTTTATTTGGCCACCCAATGAGAGCCCTCTCAGGGCTGCCTGGAGCTTTCTTTCAATTTGTCTACTGCTTAATAAATGTTACTTTCTGCTCACCTTCTGCTGTCCACGTGCCTAAATCTTCACAGATATGAGACAAAGACTCCAGCAGAGAAAAATAGCAGTGCCATACTTAAAAACTTGGCAAAAAGACATAGCGATTGAAGTCCTCGCCTTGAACGTGCCAAAATCCCATATGGGCACCAGTTCTAATCCCGGCAGCTCCACCTCCCATCCAGCTCCCTGCTTGTGGCCCGGGAAAGCAGTCGAGGACGGCCCTAAGCCTTGGGACGCTGCACCTGTGTGGGAGACCTAGAAGAGCTCCTGGCTCCTGGCTTCGGATTGGCTCAGCTCCAGCCGTTGTGGCTGCTTGGGGAGTGAACCATCAGACAGAAGATCTTCCTCTCTGTCTCTCCTCTCTGTATATCTGACTGTACAATAAATAAAATAAATCTTTAAAAAAAAAAACTTGGCAAAAAGAAAAGCTTGTAGGTTTTTTCAAAATAGGCATGAAGATACATGAATATTTTGAAGACCCATCATGTTTTCATTTCTCTTGAGTGTCTGTCTATCTATCTATCTATCTATCTATCTATCTCCAAGAGTAGAACTGTTGGGTCATATAATAACTTTAAAATTTTGAAGAAGTGTCAAACTCTATTCCAAAGTGGCAGTATCATTTACAAACTAGCCAGTAATGTGTGAGTATTTCAAATCCTCCACATCCCAGACAACCCGTTGTTGTCTTTCATTGTACTGTTTCTCACCCATTGTGAAGTTCTGGCTTTAAAAAAATAAAATAAATAATAAATATTTCAGAAGCAGAGTGACCAAGAACATTTCATCCACTAGATCACCTCCCAGTGGCTGCAAATGGAAGGAACACAATGCAGGTACCCCTTGGGGGTAGCAGGAACCCAATTATTTGAGCTATCACTGCTGCCTCCTGCAACCAGCATTAGCAAAAAACTGGAGGCAGGAGCCCAAGGTACACATCAAATCCAAATATTTTGCCAATATCAGATGCAAATGACTTAACTAGTATTTTAACACTAAACTAAATATTGCCTTTTGTTTTCATCTGAATTTACCTAATGGTGAACTGTGCTCAGCATCTTCTCCTGTTGCTATTAACCACTCATATGTATTTCTGTGGAGAAAGTCTAATGAGATCCTTAGACCATTTATTTTTTTCATTACTGAGCTGAAAGTGTTCTCATGTTATACATAACAGTTCTATCAGATACACGATTCACAAATATTTTCTCCCCTTTTGTGTGTTTTCACTTTCTCACTGGTCTTGCTGGAAAACATATTTTAGAGTTTTTTATAAAACTCATTTTCTCCTTTATTGTGTGTGCCTTTGAGACCTGGTTAAGAAATCGGTGCAAAAAAAAAAAAAAAAAAAAAAAAAAAGAAAAGAAATCGGTGTCTAGCAGGTCTCAGGTTGCATGGCCCGGGGCCTTGGGTCCTGTCTGTGTGTGGGTGCTGAACCCGTGAGCCCCAGGGGGTGGAGGGTCTGGCTTGGTCCAGGTCACCTGGCTCAGGTCTCTGAGTCTACCCAGGAGAACTGGTCCTCCTCAGTGTAGAGGATGGAGTCCTGGACAGCAGACCATGGTGCACATGGAGGACATGGTAGCTCATTGGGACCTGCAGAGGACATTTGGTACTATAGCAGAGAACGGAGAACAGGACATATGGATAACTACCCCAGCCACAAGATCACAGCAAATATCTGAGCAAATGGAGACTGTAAGGTCGACTGTGTCAGCCAATGGACATTGCAAGGGATTTCTCATCCACAGATCAGTGAGACTGACAGCATTTCAGAATTATCACATGCACCTGGGTACAACCCTCGAAGCATGTGCCACATTGTCACCCTTGGTTGATACCGAGTGATCTTTCCCCATCCTCAGGTACTGGGATGGTTGGGAGGTTGGGTATGGCCTGTCCCCTTATCTCCCCCTCCCCCCAGAAACGGGAAGAAGAAATAGAAAGTATGGAAAGAATGATTATACCCACTCCTCCCTAACCCTAGAAAATTCCCAACTTGATCGACTATGTAAACATCACCTAAAATAGTAATAATAATAAATCTTAAAAAAAGAATCTGCCTGTAAAGTGGGTGCTGGATTCGTGAGCCCCGGGGGTGGGGGATCTGGTGGGACTTGGGTCGCCAGGCTGGGGCCCTTGGGACCTCCTGCAGGGGGTGGGATGTGATGGGTTTGTGAGCCCCAGGGGTAGGGGAATTGGTAGGGCTCAAGTAGAATGGCCCAGGGCTCTTGGCCTGCCTGCAAGATGGGTGTCAGGTTCATAAGCCCTAGGGGTGGGGATCTGGCAGGGCTCGGGTTGCCTAGCCCAGGTCTTTGGACTTGCCTACAAGAATATGCCCTCTTCAGAAAAAAAGAAAAAATATATATATGTAATAAGAAAATAAGAATATAAAAAAAAAGAGTATGCCCTCCTCAGTGAAAAAGGTGGAGCAATGGACACAGACCCTGATGCACATGAAGAATGTGGTAGCCCATTTGGTACCATAGCAGAAGAAGAAGAAAATTGGATGAGCAGCCCAGCCAAATGATGTCAGCAAGGATCTGGGTGAAGGGAAACTTCAGGTTGACCATGTCAACCAATGGACATTGGGAGGGTTGCGTCATCCTTAGACCAGAAAAATTGACAGCATTTCAGAACAATCCAAACCACTTGGGCAGAACCCTTGGAATATGCACAAATTGGGACTCAGGACTGATATCAGTTGGAGGTTCCCCATTCCTGGGTACTGGGACATTTGGGAAGCTGATTGTGTCTTCCCCTTTTCTCTCTCCCCTTTGCCCAGACACAACAAGAAGAAATAGCAAATGTGGAAACAATGATTTCACTCATTTATCCCTAACCCTCAATCCTTTCCATCTTGATCAACTATGTAATTACCATGAAAAATCAAAATTAAAAAAAAGAAAAAGAAAAAAAAAATGGTGCCTGGGTGCCAGTGCTGTGGCACAGGTTAAGGCACTGCCTGCAGTGCTGGCATCCCATATGCGTGTTGGTTCAAGTCCCACCGTTCCACTTCTGACCCACTTCCCTGCACATGTGCCTGGGAGAACAGCAGCTGACGCTTCAAGTGTTTGGGCCCCTGTACCCATGTGGAAGACCCAGAAGCTCCTGGCTCCTGCTTTTAGCCTGGTCCAGGCATTTGGGGAGTCAATCAGTGCATAGCAGACCTCTCTCTGTCTCTCCCTTTCTTTGCAACTCCTGAAAGTGATTAAAATAAATCTTAAAAAAAACAAATCATGGGCCCGGCGGCGTGGCCTAGCGGCTAAAGTCCTCGCCTTGAACGCCCCGGGATCCCATATGGGCGCCGGTTCTAATCCCGGCAGCTCCACTTCCCATCCAGCTCCCTGCTTGTGGCCTGGGAAAGCAGTTGAGGACGGCCCAATGCATTGGGACACTGCACCCGCGTGGGAGACCCGGAAGAGGTTCCTGGTTCCCGGCTTCGGATCGGCGTGCACCGGCCCGTTGCGGCTCACTTGGGGAGTGAAACATCGGATGGAAGATCTTCCTCTCTGTCTCTCCTCCTCTCTGTATATCCAGCTTTCCAATAATAATAAAATCTTAAAAAAAAAAAAAAAAAAAAAAAAAAACAAATCAGTACTTACTCATTATTTTATCCAAGATCATGAAAATTACTCCTGTTTGGTACTAGTGATTTCATTCAATGTCATGTTATTTCCTGATGAGTCTCATTTGTTTTTCAGTCCAAAATTCTACCCTGAAGTGCAAATTCAGATATCCCCACTGCCTCCTCGGCATCTTCAAGTCACCACCCCAAACTCTGTCATACTTGTCCATGTTAGCTCTCTGTTATAATGAAATGTCTAAAAGCAAGCTATATACCAATAAGCTTTATCTCAGACCCTGGTTTTGGAGGTTCACAGACCAAGGCTGGAAGGCCCTACTGATTTGACATCTGATGTCGGAGGCAATGGTGCACCAGCAGAAAGCTCACATAGAATCAGGAAGCAGAGAGGGCAACTGGGCCTAACTATGGCTTTTGTTACCAATCCTCTCATAAAACCTTCTGAGGGTACACGCTAATGTCCTAAGCAAATCTGACTAGGCCCACATCCTGAACACCATGATATGACTAAACGTTCACCCTCCTGCATTCCATTCATGTATGACTTTGGAAATTAAATGTCTGAGTAAGCTTGCAAGCCAAATCCTGTTCAAACCATAGTACCTTCTAAACCTGCTCCTCCTCCTGCTTGTCTCATTTGAGCATCTAAGAACACAGCTTGAAAAAAAATATTTTATTTCAAAGACAAATTTACACAGAGAGTACAGACAGAAAGATCTTCCATTTGCTGGTTCACTCCCCAAGTGGTCACAATGTCTAGAGCGGAGCTGACCTGAAGCCAGGAGCTTCCTTTGGATCTCGTAGGTGCAGGGGCCCAAGGACTTGAGCCATTCTTTGCTGCTTTCCCAATTCCAAGCAGGGAGCTGGATTAGAAGTGGAGCAATGCATTGGGACATGAGCTGGCACCCACATGGGATTCTGGTGCTACAGGCAGAGAATTAACTCACAATACTACTGCGCCGGCCCTAAGAATTTAGTTTTGTTAGTTTAAAAAAAGAAAAGTCTAGGAGTCAAATTTTACTCCTCTTTCTTCTTCACAGTCAAGCAACCAGCACATTCTAGCTTTTCTGTCTTCAAAAAGAGCCTGATAGTCAGCATCCCATTATGGGCATTAGTTCAAGTCCCAGCTGCTCCACTTCTGATCCGGTTCCGGCTTATGGCCTGGGAAAGCACAAGAAAGTGGACCAAGTCCCAGGGCTCCTCCACCCATGTAGGAAACCCGAAGAAGCTCTTGGGGTCCACCTTCACACTGACCCAGCTCCAGCTGCTGTGCTCATCTGGGGAGTGATCCAATGGATGGAAGATCTCTCTCTCCCTCTCTTTCTCTGTAACTCTTTCAACTTACATTAATAAATCTTTCTTTTTAAGATGCATTTATTTTTATTGGAAGGACAGATTTTAGAGAGGAGGAGAGACAGAGAGGAAGATCTCCCATCCGTACAATTACTCCCCAAGTGGCTGTAATGGCCGGTGTTGCGCCCATCTGAAGCCAGGGGCCCAGAGCCTCTTCTAGGTCTCCCACACGGGTGCAGGGTCCCAAGGGCTTGGGCCGTCCTCGACTGCTTTCCCAGGCCACAAGCAGGGAGCCGGATGGGAAGTGGGGCTGCTGGGATTAAAACCGGCGCCCATATGGGATCCCAGAGCGTGCAAAGTGAGGACTTTAGCCACTAGGCTACCATACCGGGTCCACATTAATAAATCTTAAACAGAGCCTAAATCCAACATCTAACTACCCCTTCCTCATCTTGCAGACAGCTGACACTCTGAGATAACAGCTGACACTGTGCTTGTCCCCTTACTCTTTCTCAGCTAAACCCTCATACAGCAGCTCCATATTTCATACAGCTATGTCAAAACACGCCATTCCTCTTCCCAATCTCCCTAGTGGTTTTCCCTTTACGTATCCATGCAGGATATAAGGACAGGTCACAAATTTATTTCTGGCTTTCTCCTCTAGTTCATTTCTTATTGTTCTTTCCTATGTTGTAACCTATCATCCTCACTGCAATTTCTCACACATGCCAAGAAAGTTAACATTCTAGGGCATTTTAATTTGTATTCTTTCCAAAGCACTCTTATCTGAAACAGTCACAAAGTTCCTATGCCTATTGCCATACAAGGTTCCATATGCTTACTGCCTACATCACCTCCTTAAACAGGCCCTCCCTAACCACTTTAAGTATTAGTTCTTCTCACATTCTTCCATCTTCCTTACTGATAAATTTCCTGTTGTTGTCTATTTTCTCCATTGAGACTTAAACTCCATAATGTAGATACTTTTTATTGGTCATAACAGAATAAACAGTCTACTGAGGAATACCCGGCACACAGTAAAAAACAAAAACAAAAACAAAAACAAAAACTCAGTAAAAATTTACCAAACCAATAGATGAATGGGGGTCAGCACCATGGCACAGTAAGCTAAGACTCTGCCTGCAGAGCCAGCATCCCATATGGATGCCGCTCAAGTCCCTGCTGATCCATTTCCGGTCCAGCTCCTTGCTTACGGCCTAGGAAAGCAGCAGAGGATGGTTTAAGCCCTTGGGTCCCTGCACCCATGTGGGAGAATTGAAAGAAGCACTTGGTTGCTTGCTTTGGATTGGCTCAGCTCTGGCCATTGCAGCCATTTGGGGAGTGAACCAGTGGATGGAAAATCTGTCTCTTCTCTCTCTCTGTAACTGTCACTTTCAAATAAAAATAATTCTTTAAAAATAATAATTCTTTAAAATAATAAAATAATAATAATAATTCTTTAAAATAATTCTTTTTAAAAAATGATGTGTTCAAATTGTATGAAAGGCCCTTGCTTTGATGATGATGGTCATGGTTTTTGTTTGCCAATTTGTTATGATAATATTTTTGTTGATTAGATAGGTATTAGAAGATGAACTAACCTTCCATTTAAGGGATATAAAATATATTGTCTTGATGTATTATCATTTTAAGTTTTGCCAGGCAAAACTTAACAACTTTTTATCAAGAATCTTTCTATCTTTATTTATGTGTTAAGCTGCTTTATAATTTTACTTCGTATGTTGCTTTTTATCACTTTTGGTATTTGAGGTATAATAATAAAATGTGTGAAATTAAAAAAAAATAAAATAAATGAACAAATGGATGAATAAGATTTTTTTGTCTGAACACTACCCAAAATAATAGACTTTAAGATTTTGCTTTACTAGGGAAAAAAAAGAATCACAAGGTATGCACTTAAGAAAAATTAAGCATAATAGCTTTTAAATGACATTAACTTTATTAAAAGGAGGATTTATTCAGTAGCACTGAGGTAAAATTTTATAAAATTTCAACACGACTTTATCTATTGTAAAATTTTTTAAAGGCTTCAGAATTACTCTGAAAGTTGCAATTAACTTATTTAGGCCTAAACACAACTGCATATATACATGTATATAAACACATATACACACAAACAAAATAGTGCAGTTTCATAAAGTCAAACTGACATAGACAGAAATGTCTTCCTTAGCCCACAGTATTTTCTGTTCCTTTTCTTAACAAACTGCTAACAGTGATGGCCTTGAAAGTCACCAACCGACTAGGGCTCTTAGAGTCATACATATTGTACTTTGCTAACTGGGTGCTAGTGCTGCTGTTTACAAAAAAATAATAATAATAAACTAAAGTTAACCCCAGAGGTTTCACAGAGGCAGCCAAGTAGTCTACGTGTGTGTATGTGTATGTTTATGTGTGTGTGCGTGCGTGTGTGTGTGTGTGCGCACACGTGGATTAAGTGCCACTGTACAAGACCCACTCCCTTCCGCTGGTGCACCTTGTAGCACACAGAGATGCGAAAAACCCTAGCACAAAACAGATGCACCTCTTCATGTGGTGGAAGGCGGAGCCTGATGATGAATAGACCATTTTTCATTAGCAGGCTAGGAAGCTAAGTCTTGAAATATAAGTTGGTGATATCCAAGCTTTTCTCCCCAGAAAGAAGGCCTGCCTGAGTACTCACTGAGGAAGGCCGGCAGTTATGGAAGTGAATACAGAAACTCAGGCTGAGCTACTTGGTCTCTCTAGCAATGAAGAAGCAATGCAGTCTGGAATGTTGTTTATGTCAACATCATTTAACTTTGATCATCACAGTTTGTGCTCTCTGATCAGGAGATAGAAGAACGACGAATACAACTTTGCATGAAATGTTTCAAGCCTTGAAACTCCTCTGAAAATAAATATTCCAAATACAAGTTCCATTTCTTTCCCTGCAGGCACAGAAAATGGAAAATTATTTCTCAAATAGTTTGCCATAGTTATTCTTTACTTCCTTTCTTTCTTTCGCAACACCTGACAGCATCCCGCATGCACATCCCAAGAGTTAGTTCAGAAGGCCCCAGTTCATAATTGGAGCTCAGGCATTAATATTCAAACTAGAAAGTACTCAATGTCCAGGAGCTAAATATCTCTTTAATATCCTGGCAAAAAAAACTTAGCTGTCTAACTAAACAATCTACTGTGAAATGAAAATTTGCCATTATTCCAACATTCTAACAAGTTAGTACCTAAAATATGTAACAGAGAAGACATATAGTCCCACCTATAATAAATATGTACACAGCAGTTTGTATAATTATCAGATAATTTGTAAAACTTTCCTAAATTAGTCTCATTACTTCATATATATGCAAACTTACACATATATTACAAACTTAGAAAATGCATGGTCACAACAGCCAGAGTTAAACTACCAAGAGTAATAGCCTTGAACAGAAAGAAGAGAGGACATGCCAATAAATTCACATAAAGTCACTGGAATGAATTCAGGAGATGTACAGTTCACTTTGAGTTTGTGGTGGAAACAGACTTTGGCTTTGGGAAGAAAGAAAATGTATAAATTTCCTTGATGAAATTAAGCTATTTTAAATGCCTGATCATGAAGAGAGTAAATTTGTTTACCTGAATGGAGCTCAACTCTATGGTCTTGTTTTCTGGCGCATCCTTTAAAAAAGGGGGCGGGGGCGAGAGTGGGATGAGACATGGGTTATATTTGGTTAGTAAACACCTCAAGCAAGTTAAGATGGTTCTTTACTGTTTGATTCATTTGCTAAGTTTAGCTCCTACCATCACTCCTGGATGTCTTCTGCACAGACATTCATCACAAAACTCCTTAGAAGCATAAATAGAGAGGAAATAAAAATCACAGCAGATAAAGCAACATTTAGCCAATCAATGGTCTTAGTTTTTGATTCTGTACTCAGGCACTGTGGTCAGAGATGGAGGATATTAGAGGAAGCTTTTTCAGAGGAATGTGATCCTCGAACTGAGCCTTGAGGAAGAGCACAAAGCTGGTGAGGCACACTATGCATACACACAGTAGATTCTATAAAACGCCAATTGTTTATTCATCTATTTCCTGGTTTAAACTATCACCTACCATATTTCACTGAATCTAAAATCTTCCCATTCTATGACATACCACTTTCAAAATCTCAGTACAAGAAAACTGTCGGAAACAATGTGATGGCACAATTTGCTAATCTACCTCTAGGCACCGGTTCATGTCTCAGCTGCTCCACTTTCCCTCCAGCTACCTGCTTATGCCTGGGAAAGCAGCATAGGATGGCCCAAACCTTTGGGACCTGCACCCATTTGGGAGACCCAGAAGAAGCTCCTGGTTTCGGATCGGCTCAGCTTCAGCCATTGTGGCCATTTGGGGAGTGAACTTGTGGATGAAGATCTTTCTTTTTGTCTCTCTTTCTCTGTGTAAATCTGCTTTTCCCAATACAAATACCAACACCCCCCAGAAGAATAAAATTGCCTATTAAACCACATATAACACCATCCTTTTTAACATTCAGAAGTTATATTTTAGGGGATACCATGATGGCTCAACTGGCTAATTCTCTGGCTGGAAGCACTGGCATCCCACATGAGCACAGGTTTATGTCCTGGCTGCTCTTCTTCCAATCCTGCTCCCTGCTTAAGGCCTGGAAAAGCAGTAGAGAATGGCCCAAAGCCTTCGGACCCTGCACCCATGTGGGAGACCTGGTAGGGTCTCCTAGTTCCTGCCTTCAGAACAGCTTAGCTCTGGCTATACAGCCATTTGGACAGTGAAACAGTGGATAGAAGATCTTTCAATTTCTCTTTCCATGTGTAAATTTGCTTTTCCAAACTTATTATTTATAAAAATAAATACTTTAAAAGATTTTTTAAGATTTTAAACAAGATGCCAAGTTATGCTTAGATGGAGGAAAAGCAGCTCTGATGTAGTGTTGCACAATGGGTGACAACAGATAGGAATAATGTACTGTATAATTTTATAAAAACAAAAAGCTCAAAGAGGGGATTTGAATGATTTTGTCCAGCAGAAATGATAAATGCTTGGAGATAACTACGCTTACCCTGTTTCAAACATTACACAGTACACACATGTATCAAAACATCCCACGGCACTATATAAACATACATAATTTTATACATAAGTTAAAATAAAAAACAAATTTATTTATAGTGTTTGGAAAAGTTGCTTTAAATAATTTAAAAAGATTACTTACTTTCAGTTTCTTTGAAAAGCAGAGACAGGGCCTGGAGCGGTGCCCTAGCGGCTAAGGTCCTCGCCTTGAGCGCGCCAGGATTCCATATGGGCACCGGTTCTAATCCCAGCAGCCCCACTTCCTATCCAGTTCCCTGCTTGTGGCCTTGGAAAGCAGTGGATGACGGCCCAATGCCTTGGGATCCTGCACCTGCGTGGGAGACCTGGAAGAGGCTCTGGCCTCCTGGCTTCAGATGGGCACAGCTCTGGCCACTAAGGTCACCTGGGGAGTGAATCATCGGACAGAAGATCTTCCTCTCTGTCTCTCCTCCTCTCTATATATATCTGACTTTACAATAAAAATAAATAAATCTTTTAAAAAAAGAAGAAAAGCAGACACAGAGACAGAAATGTGCCTACTAATTCTCTCTCCAAATGCCTCCAGCAGTTTAACTATTGCACCAAATGCCCACTCTGAAGTTTTAATGTCATTTTTACAAATGTGTTAAATAAAAACAACTAAACTGATGAAAGTATCTCTACAACTTCATATTTAGAGTTGCAGTCTTTTGACTCTTATTTATTCATTTATTTATCTAGAGAATGAGGTTTCCCACATAAGTAGCAGAGGCCAAAGCTGGGCCATCTTCCACTGCTTTCCCAATGGTATCATTCGGGAGCTTGAGCATAAGTCGAGCACCCAGGACTTGAACTAGTACTCTGACATGGTATGCTCATGTTGTAAGTAGCTGATTAAACTGCCACATCACACTATTAGCCCCTGAATTATTTTTCTACTCAATAGTTATAGAATGTCTATGTTTATTCATACTACATCATGCTCTATACTAAGAGAATGCTGCTGATGCATTATTTTTAGATTTATTTTATTTTTATTGCAAAGTCAGATGTACAGAGAGGAAGATTTTCCATCCGTCAACTCACTCGCCAAGTGGCTGCAATGGCCAGAATTGAGTTTATCTGAAGCCAGGAGCCCAGAGCCGCCTCTGAGTCTCCCACACAGGAACAGGGTCCCCAGGCCTTGGGCCTTCCTTGACTGCTTTCCCAGGCCACAAGCAGGGAGCAGGATGGGAAGCAGGGCCACCAGGATTAGAACCAGCGCCCAAATGGGATCCTGGCACATGCAAGACGAAGACTTTAGCTGCCAGGCCATGGCATTGGGCCCTGATGCAGCATTTATTGCAGATTTTTTTAAGGACTTATTTTTACTGGAAAGTAGATTTAGAGATATGAAGAGACGAAGATATTCCATCCACTGATTCCCTCCCCAAATGGCCACAACAGCCAGAGCTGAGTGGATCTGAAGCCAGGAGCCAGGAAATGCTTTGGGGTCTCCTATGCAGGTGCATGGCCTCAAGACTTTGAGCCATCCTCTGCTGCCTTCCCAGGCTACAAACAGGTAGCTGAACCAGAAGCAGAACAGTAAGGATACAAACCAACACTTGTAGGTGGAAGATTAGCCAGTTGAGTCATTAGGCCAATACAGGTGCAAAAGTTTATTGCTGCTTTGGTCCCAAACTACGTGAAGTTAACTACAGCTGGCCCTCGATATCTCCAGGTTCTACTCTCATAGATTCAATCAGATTATATACATACGGAAAAAAAGCTCTAGAAACAGAGTCAAGCATTTCACACAGTAGTTCAGCACCCATTTAGGTTACTGCATCACATACCGGAGTGACAGAGTAAGAGCCCTGATTCTATTCTCCATTACAGCTTCCTGCTATTGTGTGCCCTGGAGAGTAAAAGAGGATGGGCCTCAAGGTGATGGCGCACCCAAATGGGAGACCTGGATTGAGTTCCTGGCTTCAGGCTGGCCCAGCCTTAGCACTTCCTATTATTCTGTAAACAATGCAGAATAGCAATTGGATTAGGTATTACAAATCATCTGGAGATGATCTGAAGTACAGACAGATGCCAATTCATGATGGTTCAAATGATGTTTGCTTTTTCCTTTCATTCCAATTTTAGTATATGTGCTGCTGAAGCGAGCACTGTTTTTTATTTTCAAATGAGCTTAATCAGAATATTACTCCATCACAAGTCAAGGAATATCTATAAAAAGTTATTTCAAAAAGTTTGTGGAGAAAACAGGAATTAAAAATTATTTTATTTTAGTACAGAAACCTTTGAAATCCATGCACAATTTTATTACGGTATGCATTTTCCATGAGCTCTTTGAAGATCTCTTGTGTACAAGATGTGCATAGGCTATATGCAGATACTATGCCAATTTGTATTCAGTACCCATTTTTATTTTATTTGAAAACTAGAGACAAAGAATGACAAAGATCTTTCATTTGCTGTTCACTCTGCAAATGCAGGGTAGGACAGGCCAAAGCTAGGAGTCCAGAATTCAATGTGGGTCTCCCACTTGGGAGGCAGAAACCCAACGAAGTACAGAAGCATCTGCAGGAAGCTGTCACTGGAGGCAGAGCTACAACTTAGAGCCCAGATGTTCCGATGACATGCAGCAACTATCATGCCAAACGTCCACTGGGACTAAGAGATTTTATGTAAGAAAATTGTGTACTTGCAGACTTGGGTATGGGGTAAGGGCAGGACATGAAATCAATGTCCTGTGGATACCAGAGGAGAACCACACTTTTGGTTCCTGTTTCAGGAAACATCCATACTGTATATAGTTCTCTGCATTTGAGAGTTAGAAAACTGTTCTAATAGTGTCACCAGATGTTCTCTTCAGGCTGCTGACATTCATTCTGCAAAGTTTGGTTCCCACCAATCTGTCTGTGAATACTCAAACAGCAAATGACAATTATATTATGATTGCTACCTGTCTGGCAATTATTCCAAGATACAACCTCAGCAAAGTGATACACTGTATGCTGATGAATTCCATGTTATATTTATTTCTCTTGTTGTAACTTCTCTCCTGAGATTCAAGCTCCTATCTTCAAACTATTTACATTTCTTCTTGAATATCTAGCAAATATCTCAAACTTAACTGGGTCCAAATATAACTTGGTTCTCAATTTCCCCTCTTTCCAAAAATCCTTAAAAAAAAAAAAAAAGACTTCCTCTCATTCCCACTCTGAATCAAGTCATCCGGGGTGAGTCCTGTCTATTCAACTTCTGCAGTATACCTCATCTCAGTTTTTTTTCTATTCATTTACACTGCTGCCATTAGTTTACAAATCACTACTGATATCCCCTGTCTGGATTCCAGCCATAACCTCCTATTTGATGTCCCTGCTTCTAGGCAGGTCTCCTTTTATAATTATCCTGCACAAAGAAACCAAAGTGATATCTGTTAAACATCAACTTGGACTATAACCCCGTTTAAAATCCTCCAACTGCTTCCCACTATAGTTTTAATTTTTTTAAAGATCTGTTTATTTATTTGAAAGTCAGAGTTACAAAAAGGAAGACACACACACACACACACACACACACACACACACCCCACAGTGAGGTGGCGGAAGGGGCAGGAGGGAAGGAGACAGGGAGAGAGAAATCTTTTTCCCACTGGCTCACTCCCCAATAGTCGCAATGGCTGAAGCTGGGCCAGGCTAAAGCCAGGAGCTAGAAACCTGTCTTCTGGGTATCCCATTTGGGTGGCAGAGGCCCAAGCACTTAGGCCTAGTCCTGGTTGTTGCAGAAAATTTGGGAGTGCCAACAGATAGTTTTCTCTGTCTCCGTCTCTCCCTCCCTCCCTATCTCTTCCTCTTCTTTCTTTCACTTTCTCTCTCTCCTTCCTTCTCGGTAATTCTGCATTTCAGACAAATAAAATAAGTCTTCAAAAGATACCACTTAGGACACTGCCATGTCAGATTGTCTGGATTGTATTTACTCACCTATTTCTTAAAGATTTATTTCTTTATATGAAAGGCAAATTTTACAAAGAGAAGGACACAGAGAGATCTTCCATCTGCTGTTGCACTTCCGAAATGGAATGAAAAAGTCAAATAACCCAATTTTAAAAAGAGCAGAGTATGAAAAGATATTTCTCCAAAGAAAACAAGCAACTGGCTGGTACTAAGCACATGAAAATATGCTTAACATCAATAGCTAAACTGGAAATGTAAATTAATACATGGAAATATAAGTTAAATGTAAATTAATGAAAGGCTGATGCAGTGGCTTAGGAAAGCACCAGAGAATGGCTCAAGTCCTTCAGTGCCTGCAGCTACAGAGAGACCTGAAAGAAGTTTCTGGTTTTGGACCAGCCCAACTCTGGCCATACTAGTCATTTGGAGAGTGAACCAGAAGATGGAAGATCTCTCTCTCTTGCTTTCTCTTTCTTTTTTTCCCTCTCTCTCAGTAATTCTGGCTTTCAAGTAAAATAAATCTTTTTAAAAAAATACCTGAATGAGCCTGTGCAATAACTCAATGACTAATTCCTCATCTTGCAAGCACTGGAATCTCATAAGGGTGCTGGTTTGTGTTCTAGTTGTTCCACTTCAGATCCAGTTCCCTGTTGTGGCCTGGGAAAGCAGTAGAGGATGGCTCAAAGCCTTGGGACCCCGCACCCACATGAGAGACCAGGAAGAAGCTCCTGGCTCCTGGCTTCAGATCAGCTCAGCTCCAGCCGTTGTGGCCATTTAGAGTCAACCAGCAGGTGTAAGATCTTTCTCTGTTTCTCCTCTCCATAAATCTGACCTTTCCAATAAAAATAAATTAATCTTAGAAAAAAATAACACAAGGAAACACTAAGAGAGCTAGAATCAGGAAAACAGACAATAATAATTGCTAAGAAGATGTGAATAAAATGAAACATGCACCGTTGGCTTCAAAGCAGTTGATACAGCTTCTTTAAAAAGTTTGAAGGTCGGGCCTGGTGCCATGGCCTAGCAGCTAAAGTCCTTGCCTTGAACGTGCCAGGATCCCATTTGGGTGCCGGTTCTAATCCCGGCAGCCCTACTTCCCATCCAGTTCCCTGCTTGTGGCCTGGGAAAGCAGTTGAGGACGGCCCAAAGCCTTGGGATCCTGCACCCATGTGGGAGACCAGGAAGAGGTTCCAGGTTCCTGGACACTGCACCCGCGTGGGAGACCCGGAAGAGGTTCCTGGTTCCTTGCTTCAGATCGGCGCTGCACTGGCCGTTGCACTCACAGACGGAAGATCTTCCTCTCTGTCTTTCCTCCTCTCTGTATATCTGACTTTGTAATAAAAATAAATAAATCTTCTAAAAAGAAAGTTTGAAGGTCCACTAATGGTTTCATATAGTTAGCACATGACCAAGCATCTAGTCCTAAGAGAAATGAAAACCTGTGTCATATAAAACCTTGTACATGAATGTTCACACATAATAACCAAAAAGACCATCACCTGATTAACCAATACATCAAAGAACTGAAAATCCTGATATGCTTTTAATACCCCATGTTATTCCACAATGGGTTGGGAGAGCAGAGAAATCTTCCACCTTTTTAGAGTGAGTGAGGAAGATGTTAAGTATAATCTATCAAGATTGTTTTTTTTAAAGATTTATTCATTTTATTACAGCCAGATATACACAGAGGAGGAGAGACAGAGAGGAAGATCTTCCGTCCGATGATTCACTCCCCAAGTGAGCCGCAACGGCCGGTTAACGCCGATCCAATGCCAGGAACCTGGAACCTCTTCCGGGTCTCCCACGCGGGTACAGTGTCCCAATGCATTGGGCTGTCCTCGACTGCTTTCCCAGGCCACAAGCAGGGAGCTGGATGGGAAGTGGACCTGCCAGGATTAGAACCGGCGCCCATATGGGATCCCGGGGCTTTCAAGGCGAGGACTTTAGCCACTAGGCCACGCCGCCGGGCCCAATCTATCAAGATTGCAACAGGTAACTTACAGACAGCAGACTCGAATCTTCATTACACATTAGCAAAAACTGTAAAGACATACAGTGGGTTCCAAGAGCAATCCTGACAGCCTCTTAACAGGAGGTCATATGCACAGAGCAGGAGGGGACCCCAGAGTGGAGCAGGAAGACAGGAGGAGGCTTGTATCCTAACCCAGGACACTCCTGGTACCTCACCAAGGACTATCAGTATGGTACCAAGGACTATATCCCAACTGCCAAGGAAATTACAGGGAATTGGAGTGCCATCGTAGGCTGAGAACTCTGAGGTCAACTATTCCCCATCGGATCTCCCATGTGGGATGGAAGAAGCCCAGATCCTTCCTCATAGGATCTAATGTCATCGGAACAACAGCCAGGAGCCCTGGGCAGTCATGAGAAGCAGAACAGTAAACTCCCTTCGGGACTTGGGAGAGGAGCTTTCTCTGGTCCTTAATTAGTTCCAACTCTGGCTCTCCACCCTCTCTTGCAATGATCATCAGGGTCACTCTGGTGCCCCCAAAATTAGATCAGATAGACAAACAGAGACCAATAAGGAAAAGCTTAGAACAGACAGGAAAAAGTCAGCTTGGACTACCATATACCTTACTAGGTATGACACAAAGATCAGTTACTCCTCACTAAGGTATTGTAGATTTCTTTGCACACCCCTCCTAAAACTGTTCTGCTCCCCAATTATTAACATATGACTTGTTAGAGTTGTAGGCCTGTTTGGACTATCCTAAAATTTGCGAAGTTCAGTAAAAATCACGCTTGAATACTATAAGCTGCTAAGTATAAAAATGAAAATAGACACGAGACAGCTGAATAGTACCCTATAACCATTTTAAGGTTTATAGCAACCAGTTGTGTATAAACTAAAATTGAGATGTCAAGGAAGTAGTTACAGGATGTGGTTAAGAACTTGCGTTCTCTAACACATCGGTCACTCAATACCATGTTAATTAACTTCATGATGTTGCTAATTTCCATGTTTCTTCCTGTTGTTGAAGTTGTGTAGTGGCATCTCATTGGAGGGGATGATATTCTGCCAGCTCTACTTTCAGACCAAGGATGGTATCCCAATGAAACTGTTGAATTTATCTGGACAATAAGATGCTGGATTCTCTGCATGGTCCATTCCCGCAATGAAGAAATCATGACTGGTTATGAACTATATTATTGTAACAATATGGAGGAATTCAATATGGGGGGAGGGTTTGGGGAGGGGGTGGGGGAATCCCAGAGTCTATGGAACTGTGCCATAAAATGAAATTAAACAAACTTAAACAGACAAACAAAAAAACCAAATAAGCAAAATGTGTCAAATCTATTACACAAAAAAATTGTGTCAGTAAAAACAAGTGAGGTGTTGATACATGCCACAACAGATATGAACTTTGAAAACACTGCGGTTCTGCACAACAAGCCAACCACAAGGAACCACATAGTCTACAGTTTCATTTATATGAAACTTGCAGAATAGACACACAGATGTAAAGCAGATTTGTGTTTGTCTAGGATGGAGGGGTTGTGTGAGAGACTAGATAATGCTAGCTAAAAGGAGAGGGGGTTTTTTTTGAGATAATGAAAACATTTTAAAATTGATTATGGAGACAGATGTACAACTCCAAGAATAAACTGAAAGCTACTGAATTGTATACTTTGAGAGGGTAAATTGTACATGTATTTGGATTAGCTTAATAAAGCTGTTTACAGTGAGGAAGAGTCTAACTGTTTTTGAAAGTCCCTATATATTTTAGAAGTATATAATCAAATATTTCCAATAAAACTACATAATGTCTGGCATTTGATTCAAAATAATTGTGAAAAGAGGTACAAAGGGGTTGGGAGTCAAAAATCAAGCTTGGTGACAGCTATACGTGATTTATAATATTATTCTCTCTTATTTGTTTGATACTTTACATAATAAAAATTAAGTAACACAGAGCTAAACTCCAGAGAGAAATCAAGTAACTCAAAGTCACTTTTTGGTCTGAGGGAATCTGCCAATCTCAAGAAATCAGCTGCAAAACTAAGCTACAATTCCAGAGCCTTATAGGTTGGATTACAAAAGTCATAGCATAGACTTTAACAAAGACTTTAAGGTGCCAGTCGGGACATCCATATCCCATATTGAAGTACCTAGGTTTGGGTCCTGGCTCTGCCCTCAATTCCTGCTCCCCACAAATGTGCTCCTGGAAACAACAGGTGACAACTCAAAACGTTGAGTCCTTGCCACCCATGGGAGACCTGCATTGAATTTCCAGCTCTCAACTTTGATCATGGACATGGGCTAAATCAGTAGATGCAAAGTGTTTCTAATAAAAGAAAAATCAGAACAGTGTAAATGTTTTACGTATTTCAAAAATAAAATTGGGCCTGGTGTGGTACCACCTGCCTTGCAAGCACCAGGATCCCCATATGGGCGCCAGTTCGTGTCTGGCTGCTCCACTTCCCATTCAGCTCCCTGCTTGTGGCTGGGGAAAGAAGAGGATGGCCCAAAGGTTTAGGATCCTACACCCATGCAGATGACCCAGAAGCTGCTCCTAGTTCCTGGCTTCAGATCAGCTCAACTCTGGACATTGCGGATGCTTGGCAAGTGAATCAGCAGATGGAAGATCTTTGTCTTTCTCTCTGTAAATCTGGCATTCCCCAAAATTTTGCTTTTGAAGGCTTCTCTTTTTTTTTTCACTATGTGTTCCCTCACTACATTTCAAAATCTCATCTCCTACCATGCTAGAGTCTAACCCAGCATCTCTTGATCCTGTTGTATTTCAAAACTATTACATGAAGTTACTTCAGAAGGTTCAAGAAAAATGGATTTAAAATATAAGCTTGAGTTTGACCTCGAGGCTTGAGGTACCTGAGCCAAGTTAGACTCAATGCTTGGGGCCCTAGCCACAGCAACTGCAGCCAAGCAGTGAGTGAGTCCTAAGCTTTTGGATGGTCAGTGTGGCAAGTGGCGCCAGGCTATGCCCGCTGGCTGCCCAGTAGTGAATTCTGGGGTCTTGGAGGTGTAGACTTGCTGCCTAGGGACAATCATGGATAAGACCACTGTGTGTGTAGGTGAGGAATGAATCCTTAGGGACTCCCAATGACAGGGTCACTGTACTTGCAGACAGGGCTGGAAACAGAATTGACCCAGCAATTGCAACCACCAGCATATGCATAGGCTGACTGGGGTGACAGACTGTGCCTGACCCTGTACTGGCAAGCACACACAAGAATCAGGTCTAGGATCACCTCAGACAAGGTTTCTTTGGGGATTCCCCCCAACTGAACTGCTGATCTCAGAACCCCAACCATGAAGAGAAGTGCAGGTTCCATGGTCTGACTGGGGTGCATATGTCAAAACTGAGCCTCCTCTCAGTGGCTTAGATGGATCAGTGAACAGCATATCCAGGTGCACATGGAGGACATGGCAGTACATTGGAGCCTGCAGAGGATACTTGGTACCATAACAGAGGATGGAGGACAGAACAAATGAATCAACTACCCCAGACATGTGTTGGCAGTGAAAAATCTGGGCAAACTGAAACTCTAAGGTGGACTACGTCAGCCAGTGGATTCTGAAGAGATTTCATCATGCTTGGAATGGTGAGATTGGCAGCAACTCACAACTGTTGAACTATCGAAACCACTTGAGCAGTGCTCTTGGAGCATGCCCCACATCAGGGACCCTGGGATGGTTGGGAGACTAGGTGGGGCTTCACCCTTTATCTGTCCCCCTCCCCCAGATACAGGAAGGAAAAAAAAAGAATGTGGAAACAATGGTCTCAGCCACTTTCCTGTAGCCCTTGGCCTTCTGCGCCCTAATCAACTATGTAAAAACCATCAAAATAGAATAGTAAAATTACAAGCTTACTTTGGTGCAAAAATGTCTAAAATTCATGCCAAGAGTTTTTATATTACACATTTACAAAGAGCTTTTTGAAGTCCTCTCTCACAGCAAGTTCCTCAAAGGAGGCAGGCTCTAATCTAACATAAGCACCAGTTAATCACGACACAAAGCCAGCCTGCACCTATTTTTACAAATAAACTTTTATTAAAATACAACTATGTCTCTTCATTTATATACCACTTATGGCTGCTTCCATACTACAACAGCAAGGTTAAGTTGTTTTAGCAAAGACTACAGGTTCTGTAAAAGCTAAAATATTTATAGCCTAGTCCTCCACAGAAAAATCTGCTGACCTTGTTTTGACTACCTGCTCTGCATCTTCGTTCTTTCCCACAAGTTCTGCTTCTGTCTTGGCAAGTTCAGTCTCACCCTTCAAAACTCTGGTTAGTATCACTGCTACCAAATTTGAATTGCGCACCCTTTTATGGTTTTTTTTTTTCATTTTTCTCTTACTTTTCTCATTAAATCATTCATACTTTATTCCAAAAAAACTGTATAAAGACTGTCTTCCTGACTAAGCTGTATACTGTAGGGGGGCAACATTCACAGTATCTTGTTCACTACAGTACTTGTTATGCTTTACATACACTATTAAGCATCCAATGACTCTTCCCCACTCTATATCTTTTTTCTTCATTTTGTTAAGACTTATCAGTGTTCAAGACTTTTAAGATAATTCTGAATCCAGATCTTTTCAGGCTGTTCTTTCAGGTATCTCACCCTGTTGCATAATCCACGCATTTCATTTACACATCCTCTGAGTCCTTCTCCAAGTCACCCAGGATGGGAGTTGTGGTGCCACAAATTACGCTGCTGCTTGCAACAACTGCATCCCATATGGAACAGCTGGTTCCAATCCTGGCTGCTGCACTTCCAACCTGTAAATAGGCCTAGGAAAGCAGCAGCAGATTGCCCAAGTACTTGATCCCCTGCTACCCATGCAGAGCACCTAGATGGAGTTCCAGGCACCTGGCTTCAGACTGGCCCAGCCCCAACTGTTGGGAGGTATTTGGGGCGTCAACCTGCAGAGAGAAGACATCACTCACCTGTACTCTCTTTCTCAAATAAACAAACACATCTTTCAAAAAAAAAATTTCAAAAAGCATCAATTCAACTCCTGGCTGCTCCATTTCTGTTCTGGCTCCCTACTAATATGCCTGGGAATATGCCCAAATACTTGGGCATCTGCATCCACATGAGACCTAGATAGAGTTCTGGCTCCTGACTTCAGCCATTTGGGGAGTGAATCAGTGAACACAGGCTTGCTCACTCTCACTCTCGCTCCTTTCCCCCCTCTCTTTATAACTCTGCCTTTCAAATACATTAACTAAATTCTTTAAAACAGCCTCCTTCCCTCCTCACCCGACTGTTGATCACCTGTATACTGATGTTAATTTTTTCAATCAGCAATCTTTGGCTTAGATTCTGATTATAACAGTATTGAAACTATATTTTCTATCTTGTCAAGGACTTTATCAAAGATTCCACTTCCATGAAGCCTTTCCTTACCTGGCATTACTCCTTCCCAAGCAGAGGAAAACCAACTCCTTTTCCATTTTTTTAACAATTATACATTTACTCACTTTACCTCACTGAATTATGACGATTTATTTACAAGTCTATCTCTGCTACAAGGCCAAGTTCTCTTAGAAGACATTTACTTAACTGAATCCCAGAAACAAACAAAAACCACACATATAGTTAGCACTTAAAAAAATAACGGAGTAGCATTGTGGCACAGCAGAACAAATCACTGCCTATAACACTGGCATTCAATAAGTGCACCGGTTTGAATTCTGGCTGCTCTGCTTCCAATCCAGTTACTTGCCAACATACCTAGAGTGCAGCAGAAGGTGGCCCAAGTACTTTGGAACCCTGCCACTCGCATGGGAAACATGAATAGAGTTCCAGATGCAAACACTGTGGCCATTTAGGGAGTGAAGCAGTGAACATGGATATGTCCTCTCTCCCTCTTTCCCTCTTCCACCCCTATCTCTTCCCCTTCTACTGCTATCTCTCCCTCTAACTGCCTTTCAAATAAATACATTTTACAAAAGTAACTGAACACATGTCTTACAATTCCAACATATAAATCTGTCATTTCTATTTTAGCTGTCACAGTACTACTATATAAAATCTAAATATCCATTTTAAGATTTAATTTATTTTTATTTGAAAGATAAATTTACAGAGTAGGAGGGAGGGAGAGAGGGAAAGAAAGAGGGAAAGGGAGAAGGGGGAAAGAGGGAAAGAGGGAGAGAAGGGGAGGGGGAAGGAGAGAGGGAGAGAGGGGGAGGGAGGGGAGAGAGGGAGAGAGGGAGACAGAGAGAGCGAGCGTGCGAGTGCATATCTACTGGTTTAGTCCCTAAATGGCTGCCTTGATCTGATCTGAAAACTAGGAACCTCCTCCTCTGGGTCTCCCATGTGGGTGCAAGCAACCAATAACTTGAGACATCCTCTGCTGCTTTCCCAGGTAACAAGCATGGAACTGGATCAGAAATGGAGCACCTGGGACAGAACCAGCACCCATATGGGATGTCAGCACTGTAGGCAGATCAATAGCCTGGCAAAGTAACTACACGTGGGCCTGTGAAATTCTTACTTTTTTAAAGATTTATTTATTCTTATTGGAAAAACAGATTTACAGAGAGATGGAGAGACACAGAATGAAGTCTTTCATCCACTAGTTCACTCCCTAACTGGTCACAAGAGCCAGAGCTGAGCTGATCCAAAGCCAGGAGCCAGAGGCTTCTTCTGGGTCTCCCACATGGTTGCAGGGTCCTAAGCCTTTGCGCCATCCTCAACTGCATTCCCAGGCCATAAAAAAGGAGCTGGATGTGAAATGGAACAGCGGGACATGAAACAGTGCCCATACAGGAAGCCAGCACTGCAGGTGAAGGATTAGCTTGCTGAGCCACAGAGCCAGCCCCTAAAATCTCTTAAATACCCTTACCTGTAGCAAGAAAGAAACAGCATAACTCAATAGAGAAGGGTGGTGGACTAAATTCAAACTCTTCCTATACTCTTCTATTCCAAGTTTTCCAAGGATTTCAGGAGTCAAACAGATTCCCTTATTGAAGGGTCTGGATGTCCACAGAGAACCAACCATGGTTGCCAAACAGCAGTTAAATTCCTGATAGATCTTGCTGTTAAAATTTAACTTTGATTTTTCCTGGTTGGAAAGAAACAAAATCATCATCACCCACTACTCTCCCCCTTCCTTTTCATTCTTAATATGTCATGTATATCAATACTTAATTTTACGTTATTTAATACAGAAATTTATCTGTTTTACCTTTTGTATCAACTCATTTTTCTTTGCAGCAGTCAAATTTGTATGATATCTATAGCAAGAATAAATAAAATATTTAATATCACGTTGACTGTAATGCCTTTGAAATGTAAAATAAACAGAAGTATACATTTTAAATATAACTATAGGCAAATCTGCACATATTCTAATACCCAGTTGTCTGGTTAAAACATTTATCTTTTTGTGGTATATTCTCCTCAAACAATGAGGCATAATAAAGCATTTGGGCCATCTTGCATTGCTTTTACCAGTCATTAGCAGGCAGCTGGATCTCAAGTGGAGCAATCAAGACACAAACCAATGCCCATGAAGGGTGCCGGCATTGCAGGCAGCAGCTTTTACCCACTATGCAACAATGCTGGCCCTGTGACTAACTTTTTTTAAGACACAGCTATTATAATTAATAATGCTGAGTGCAACAGAATCATTACCCAATAGATCCTTAAATATATATATATATTTTTATAACACTACATATAACTAAATATACTATACATTAGATATACTATATATACACACTAACAATATATATTGTGTATATATACTACATATACTTAACTATATATATATGAAACACTATATACACTATATATATACTATATATACTCTCTCTATATATCTATAACAAACTCCATATTTCAGCAGTGGAGGATTTAAATACAATACCGATAGTATAGTCCCAGATTGGAGGGTCATGCTCAAAAGAAATCCATGTTTGCTATTTCTATAAACCCTGACAGAAAATTAACAGAAATGTTTACTGTATTATAGTTGAAAGACACTGACAGAATTATGATATACTAATTAATAATTAATAAAGTTTTAAGAAAGGTTTTGTACCTGTGCATAATATAACAGAGCTGGTTCAGAATACTGGCATCCACAGTGAGGAGTGCAGAATAGAAAATTGCACGAGGAAGCATCATTAGTACTGGAAGGTTATAATGCATATATATGTCACATACCTTTGAGGAAGAATGATAGTATCATTATGTAGATTTGGCCCCAGAACTACTCAACCAGGTTCACCCAAAGAATCATCAATATAGAATGCACAATAACATAACATTAGATTTGGATCTGACCAACTCCTGCTTAAAATACACCTCACCAAATATTAATCCTACCATAGAGTATTATCTCTAGAAGATCATTAATAAAATCTTTGATTCGTTCTGGGGACCAGAGTTGGGCGGGGGGGACAGCATAGAGGAAGTATTCCTATTTCCTTAACTCCCATAAATAGTTACCATATTGGTTAGCTGTCAACCTGAACAACAAATTAGAACACTTCTAAACAAACACACAAGAAAAGCAGGTGTTAGACCCAGCTATCCTACCCCTAAGAATATACCCAAAGGCATGGGAAATGGGCAGACATTTCACAAACGAACAATCCCAAATGGCAAACAAACACATGAAAAAATGCTCAAGTTCCTTGGCAATAAGGGAAATCCAAATTAAAACATCAGTGAGGTACCACCTAATGCCAGTAAGATTGGCCCACATACAAAGAAACACCAACAACACTTGCTGGCGAGGATGTGGGAAAAAGGGAACCCTACTCCATTGCTGGTGGGGCTGCAGGTTGGTACAGGTTGGTACAGCCTCTATGGAAATCAGTATGGAGAACACTCAAACAACTCAAAATCTGCATACCGTATGATCCAGCAATAGCACTCCTAGGAATATATCCCAAACACCTGTTACACGAGAAACCAACATGCACCCCAATGTTCATAGCAGCACAATCAGTAATTGCAAAAACTTGGAAGCAACCGAAATGCCCATCAACAGAAGACTGGATAAGAAAGCTATGGTTCACCTACTGCATGGAATACTACTCAGCTATTAAAAAAAAAAAAACCAAAATGCAGTTCTTTGTGGCCAAATGGCCCCAACTGGAAACCATAATGCTAAGGGAAATGAGCCAATCCCAAAAGGTTAGAGACCACATGTTTGCCTTAATTTAAGATGAAATGATGTCAATATGAAAAATAGTACCTGTAAAATGCAATATTATCTCAACCTCAAACAGCCTGTATCTCACATGCAATAAGATATTGTGAAGTAACCAACGGACCAACAATCAATGTGAGTCAGACTGCTTATGATCTACATCAAAGAATTGTAAAAAATAATACACTTTTAATACCCTATATTATTCTGTAATGGGGCGGGAGAGCAGAGAAATCTTCCATCACCCTAGAAAGTGTGAGAAAAACGTGAAATATTAGTTACTCCTCACTAGGGTATTGAGGATTTCTCTGCACACCACTCCTAAAACTGTTCTGTCCCTCAACTGTAGACAAAGACCTGGTTAGAGTTATAAGCCAGTCTAAACTACCCGAAAAAAAGCCAGGTTCAGCAAAATTATCCTTCAACGCTATAAAATGCTAAATATTATAATGAAAATAGACACAAGACAGTTGAATAGTAATCTATAGCCATTTTAAGGTGTATAGAACCCAGTTGTATATAAACTAAAATTGAAATGTCAATGAAGTAGTCACAGGATGTGGTTAAGAACTTGCAATTTTTTTAACATGTTGGTTACTCAACACTATGTCAATTAATTCCATAACATTATAAATTGTTGCTGATGTTATGTCGGGGCTTTTCATTGATAGGGATGATACTCTGCCTTTCATTGATAGGGATGATACTCTGCCGGCTTTACCTTCAGACCAGAGATGGTCTCCCCAACAAGCCGTTGAACTTATCTGGACAATAAGATGCTGGACTCTATGCTTGGTATATGCTTGCAATGAAAAAATCTCAACTGAACTTGAACTGTGGTAATGCTACAAGGTGGAGGAATCCACCATGGGGGGGAAGGGTTAGGGGAGGGGTGGGGGAATCCCAGTACCTATAAAATTGTGTCACATAATACAATGTAATTAATTAAAAAAATTTGAAATGCAAATAAATTACTTATATTACCAAAAAAAAAAAAGAAAAAAAGAATACACCCAAAGGAAAATATAACTGTATACGAGACAGGGATCTGTACTCCTATATTTACAGCAGCACAAGCTACAACACCAAAGACATGGAAACAATCCAGATAACCATGCAAAGAGGAGTGGTAAAAGAAAGTGTGGTACATCTACTCCATGTAATATGAAGTGGGATTTTAATGAGTACTTCATAGATAATTGTTCTGTATAGACACTACAGTATAAGACACTACAGGAACAAAGTTGTAAAGGTACTAGATAACCCCAAAAATAGGTGGTTGAAAGGTAAGAGTTGGGACCTGAAGAAACAAAAAGAAAATATTTGGTTTTTACCAAGGGTTAGGAATGTAAAATAGATGAACAAAAAGTAATATCAGAAATAATTTCCATGTAGGGCTAGCATTATTTATGTCAAAGACTATTAAAGTGATATCTGGGCAAAAAAAAAAAAGAAGTATATCTGTTTTCTATTTTGATAAAATCAGTTATTCAGGCAAGAATACAATCATTAATTTCAAAATGTAAGGTTATTCTAAACTATACTAATAAGATCATAGGTTACCTTAATGATAGCACATAAAATTTAAATAATATGCCTCTAGATAGTCAGTACAAAAAAATCAATATAAGGAAAACAAAATATGTACTACCTTCTCATAGAAATCCAAAATAAAGTGCATCAGGAAAGTACTGTTGCTCTCCAAGCGCAGGGCAATAGTGGACAGCCACCCCACATAGTGAATTAGTTTACATACAGAGTCCATAGATTCACATACAGATCCATCTCTGCAACAAGAAGTCACAACACTCAGTTTCAGAGGAGCAAAAATATTCTGATTTTCAAGCTAAAACTGGATAATAAATGCATAACTGACTTTTTGAAAAAATTCACAATGATTCATCGTAAAACTATATGTAGCCCTCTAGGGAACAATTAAAATAAATTCACAGAACATCTTCAGCAACTAGACTCTACTAGTAAACACCAGACATAAACAAGATTAAGCTCCAGATGTTAGATCATGTTACCAATGTCCATGGATCAAAGCAGTCACCATATTAGCTTCTAGTAACTGTAATGCACTAAATTCTAATACTTTCAATTACAGCATATCTTTAAGCAAAATATTATGTACAAATATTTTTTAAATGAGTATTCTGGGCAGCCATTTGGCACAGGATAAAATGCCCGGACCCCATATCATAATACCTGGCTCTGCTCCTGATTTCTGTTTTCATGCTAACGTGTCCTCTAGGAGACAGAAGATGGTGGCTTAAGTACTATGGACCCAACCACACACATGAGATCCAGATAAAACTCAAGGCTCCTGACCTTGCCTGGCTCAGCCCTGGCCTTTGAGGACATGTGAGGACTAACTCAGCAGTTGGAAAATTTCTCCCTGTCTCTATATGCACTGCAAATAAAATGAATTAAAAAAAAATCAAGTAGGTATTCCATGAACAGTTAAGGGGGGGGGGGGAAACGAGTTTAATATAAAGTGACATAAAAAATTCCAAATAAAATCTTTAAATGGACACAATGATATGATAAAATGGAAAAAGAAAGATATAATTAATCCCAACCAGATCACAAGTGGCTTAATGGGATAAACATTAAAATGACATTGGGAATAGTTTCTTAAATTGCTGGTAACAACACAACATACTGATTAAAACTTAAAATACACAATTCAAAACCCAATTTTGCCTGAACTCCTATGCTAAAATACCATTACAATATTTTCAGGGCCAGTATTGCATTGCAACAGCTTACGCACCCACTTACAAAACTGACATGTCATGGTGGAGCACTGATTCAAGTCCCAACTGCCTCTGCTTGTGATCTAACTCCCTGCTAACACACCAAGGGGAAGATGAACGAAGTACTTGGGCCCAAACAACCACATGGGAGACCTGGATGGAGTTCCTGGCTCCTGCCTTTGGCCTGGCCCAACCCTAGCCAACGGGGGAGGGAACAAATCACCAGATGTAAAATCTCTGTGTTTCTGTCTCTGCATCACTCTGAGGTTAAAATAAATAAATCTTAAAAACAATTTTCAATGGAATTCAAATCAATCCTAAAACAAAATTAGCAAAGCATTTGGCATCTTTCCTAGTGAAAATCAGATCTGGATAGCTTACATTCTCTTCGAATCAACAAATCACGTGTGTGTGCGTTTTCAATTTATGCATTCATCTTCTCATTCCTAGGGATTAAGAAGATAACTACAAATAGGAATTCACAGCTTTACCCTCCTATTTATGTCACAATGGTTATGTACAAGGAGAAATAAATAATACATATTAGAAGATGATGATGACTTATCACCATCCAATCACTATGAAGCTTCAGTTTCTGAGCAAGCACGGAAGGAATAGTAGATCATTCACATGGGCAGGAAGCCATATAATCAGCTGGCTATTTGCAAAACTTAAAAAAAAAATATTTGAGAGAGAGAAGAAAAAGGGGCCTTCCAAAGGGGCTAGGCCAAACAGAAGCCAAAAACCAAGAACGTCCAGCTCCCACACATGGGTATAGGGTCCCAAGGCTTTGGGCCATCTTCCACTGCTTTCCCAGGCGACAAGCAGTGAGCTGGATTAGAAGTAGAGCAGGCAGTACACAAGCTGGTGCCCATATGTGATGCCTGAGTCACAGGTAGCTGCTTTACGTGGTATGCCACAACACTGGTCCCTGCAAAACTATATTTAACCATTACCTTCATCAGTACATTGTAAATTGTCTAAAATCAGTTGAAATAATAGTGATTACTCAGAACAATCTTTTAAAATGTTTCTCCACAGCACACTCTTGGGATTTTGGATGAAATAACTCACAATTCAGGACCACCTCCTACTCCCCACACACTACAGCAGGTTCAGCATCTTTAGTTCCCCCTCTACATGATGATAGCACTCTTCCTAGTCACTGTGACAATGAGAAATGTCTCTGGAATATCACTGCTAACATGGTTTTCTATCCTTCATTTCCTGTGATTTCTAACTAAACTTTTTTGACACCATATGGCATATAGTTATATGATGGAAATAGAGCCTTGTAACCACATCTTCAAAATAAAAAACCTATTAGAAGAACTATTATATATACCAAATCTGTACATATCTATATATCAAATATTAGTAAGACAAGCACAGTTATCTACATGTATGTCCATTCACTGATAGTTCTAAGAATTTCAGAAAAATTATTTTAAATATTCTCAACCAATTTATGACACTATAAAAAAGGCCACTAAGATTTGGGGGAAAAGATATATATATACATATACATATATAGTCAGACAGCTATTTAAGGGCTGCCTCAGACTTTATTACAAGTTGACGAAAGACTATAGACACAAAAACATTTTTTCTTCATAGAATTTAGGTGGAAGAAGTTAAGCATTTAAATAGAATTTCTTTATAACAGCAGTTCTGAAACCTCAGCCTGCACTAGAATTATGTGAGTTATAACAGTTACTAAGCCTCACCTACCATGTATAATTCAGTAGATTTAGGATAAAGCCTGAGAATCCGGATCTCTAAACAAGTTTTGGGGTGATGTTAATGCTGCTGCCCTAAGGACCACACTTTTGGGAAGTTCATCTTTCCAAGATATTTTACTATTCATGAATGCTGCATTCCCTTCTGAATGTGATCATAAAAAGAAAGCATAATAATAATAAAACAAATCAAGAACTATTTTCCAGGATGCCCTCAAGAAACATCTGTTCGTCATTCTCCCATCAAGGTAGATCTCTACAGAGGAAATAACACAGAAACACAGGTCTGAGCTAATCTTTTAACGAAAATACTCACCAACTGTTTACAATCGAAGTTAAAGTGAATTTAGGCATAGTTACATACTTGAAAATACTAAGAACTACTTTTTTTTTTAGTTTAGCAGCACCATTTTTACACTTAAAATTGATATCTGAGTTTGTTTAAAGTAATCCAAGGGGGAAGTAAAGGGTGATACAGCCTTAAAAAGGCTAGCCATGGGACTGGCCTTGCATGTGCCAAGATCCCATATGGGGGCCAATTCATGTCTCGGCTGCTCCACATCCCATCCAGCTCCCTGCTTGTGGCCTGGGAAAGCAGTCGGGGACGGCCCAAAGCCTCGGGACCCTGCACCCGAGTGGAAGACCTGGAAGAAGTTCCTGGTTCCCGGCTTCACATCAGCTCAGCTATGGCTGTGGTGGCCACTTGAGGAGTGAACCAATGGATGGAAGTTCTTTCTGTCTCTCCTCTCTGTAGATCTGCCTTTCCAATAAAAAATAAATAAACCTTAAAAAAAAAGGTTAGCTATAAATTAGTAACTGTCAAAACTAGATGAGTACATTGGAGCAGCACTGCACTACTTTATTTACTTTGTGTATGCTCGCAATTTTCTGTAATGTGAGGTTTCTTAAAAAATAATAATAATAATAAACTCAGCTGATAACAGAATTTTAAGGAAAACAAATCAACCTAACCTGATTATATGTTCCTTGAGATTTACTTTGCTACTTTTGTTTTGAGGATAAAGCTCACATTTAATAGAAACACAATTCTTTCTTTTTATAAAATTTCAGGGGAGGGGTCAGTGTTGTGTTACAGTGTGTTGAGCCACCACCTGCAAGGCCAGTAATCCATATGAACACCAGTTCAAGTCCTAGCTGTTCCACTTCCCATCCAGCTCCTTGATTAAAAAAAAAAAAAAGAAAAAACCTGAGAAAGCAGAAGATGAACCAGGTACTTGGTCACTGTTACCCACATGGGAGATCTAGATGGAGACCTGGCCCAGTCCCAGCCATATAACCATTTAGGGTGTAAACCAGAACATGGAAGATTTTCTCTCAGTCACTCACTCACTCTTACTCATTCTCTTTCTCTCACTCCCTCCTCTTTCTTTCTCTTAGTCTGCCTTTACAATGAATGAAAAAAGAATTTTAAAATTTCAAAGTCAAGATAAAGTAATATGTAAACAAAATATATCACAACATAAAAGAAATTGTACAACAAAGATACCTTATAGGTTTTCCCACTGATCATCAAAATTCACTTTTACACAATAAGAGTGCATTTTAGAAAGTAATTAAAATGAAGGTAAGTCAAAGCTGCAAATTTTAGTCTCAGCTCTCCAGTCTCTTTCTATATTAAATCTAAATTACGTGGGAGCTAAGCATTTGCCTTATTTTTATTATAAAAATGTAGAGAATTGGGCCCGATGTGGTAGTCTAGCAGCTAAAGTCCTCGCCTTGAATGCGCAGGGATCTCATATGGGCACCGGTTCTAATCTCGGCAGCCCAACATCCCATCCAGCTCCCTGCTCATGGTCTGGGAAAGCAGTGCAGGACGGCTCCAAGAAAAACCTTGGAACTCTGCACCCACATGGGAGACTTGGAATTGGCTCCGGCCTCCTGGCTTTGGATCGGCACAGCTCTGGCTGTTGTGGCCTCTTGGAGAGTGGGTCATCAGACAGAAGATCTTCCTCTCTGTATATCTGACTTTCCAATAAAAATAAAAATAAAATAAAATAAATCTTTTAAAAATGTGGAGACTTAAACTTCATTTGAAAATAATGAAAAAATAATGATTAGGTCTCATTTTGCATAATTAAACTCCAAATGCAAATATTTTTATATAGAACAGCTCTTTTATAGCATTATAAGATAACTCACAGAGAACTGCTTGTCTCAGATTTCAAGTGGATGTCCTTAGAAAGCCACAGCAACCAATTCTGCAGTAGCTCTTTCAGACTCTCCAGAACACTACACTGAAGCGGCAAAACAAAACAAAATGTATTATTAACATGCTCAAGACTGGTGTCCATTCCTACAATAGAAACAAATTATAAATAAGGAAATGATTAAATAAATTACAGTACCATGAACTATGGTTTCAACTCTTAAAAATATTATGAGGACTGCGAAAACATGTAAATTGCTACACAATATTAACTCTGTATTCTGATTTTTAAATTTATGACCATCTCGGCTATAATTATATGGAAAATAACTCAGTAAAGACAAAAGTTGAAAAAGTAATACTCCAAAACAAAAATAATGAAGTTACAGTGGATTTGTGAGGCTTTCTCAAGGAAAAATTCTCCAACAAAAACACTTGTTTACTGACAGGCTCATCACATCAGACAGAAATCAAAAGCACATAAATTTGAAAACAATGAATTTTTAAAATACTGTGGCATAGTAGGTAAAGCCAAATTCTCCCTCTTATCCAACTGTCTCCTTTACTTTATCATCAAGGTATCCCACATGGGTGGCAAGTTTCCAAGTACTTGATCCACCAGCTGCCTTCTAGCAGGAAGATGGAATAAGAAGTAGAAATGAGACTCAAACCATGTATTCCAACAGGGATGTGGGTGCTTCAATAAGCATCTTAACTGCTGTTCTAAATGTTGACCACAGTAAACATTTTAGAATCTAATGTATACTCAATAACTTGGGTTACTCCTCTTTCCCATTATATTCCTTATTCCCCTTTTATTGCTTAATCCCCTCAATAATTTGGCTTCTACTCCCATGCTCCTTTGAAGCTACTCACAAAGGTGCCCAAAATTTCCATATTGCTAACTCCATCCTTACCTTCTAGGCCTTCCTTGGATAGCTGGGAACATTTTTTTTTTACTTTTATTATGCATCATTTGTTTCCTCTACACTGAGATTCTACTGGTTCTTCTCCCATTGCTGACAATTCCTTCCTAAGGTTCCTATACAGACTCTTTTCCATTTCAGCCTGAGAAATATTCAGTATTCTCTCAAGTGCTATCCTTGACCCATACCACTAGTTACTTTGCATCCACACTCCCTCTGAGTTATAAATACATGTACCTATGTATAAACGTAACATATATATATATATTACATTGAATCATAAGAAACTGCTAATTACGAGCCATTTTTTTGACAAACAAACATGGTAATTTCCTATGGTCCAACCTAATGTTTCCAGATAAACATTTTAGATAATGCAAAAAGACTGAAAGAGAATAACCCCTCAAAACCCTTACAAAATGAATTCCCTGAAAATTCATTAGCTGGAAGAATGGTATACTTTGTCATGTGAACAATGACACTGGTCAAGTAGTGGGAGCAGTACAAATAAATTTCAAATTTAAGTTACTATGACAATTACTAAAGTATCATTAAATTACAAAAGACACTAACCACCAGGTAAACATGCTTTTTTTTCTGAAAATATGGCCAACTATGGAAGTTAATATGCAGAATACTCAAACAACTGAAAATTGATCTGCCATATGACTCAGCTACTCCGCTCTTGGGAAGTAAAATGAAATGAAATCTGCATAGAAGAAAGTGACCTGCAACCCAATTTTACAGCAGCACAGGCCACAGTACCTAAGACACAGAAACAGCCCAGATCCCCATCAACAGATGAGTGAAGAAAGAAACTGTGGTACATCTACTCTACGGAATATGACATATCCATAGCAAAGAATGAAATACGACCTTTTGCAACAAAATGGCCCCAACTGGAGACCATTATGCTCAGTGTGATAAGCCAGGCCCAATAGGACAAATACCATACTTCTCTCTGATACAAGACAGTCTGTTTTATGCAAAGTACAAAATAAATAGATACAGGTAATCAAGTACATACATATATTCCCATAGAACTGTATAATAGAGATCACCAAACTGGGAAGTGAAGATACACTGAGTATGCATATCTACTCCCACATAAAAGGAGGACTCCCAATGCAACAGTTAAATACGCCTTGACAATAAGATACTAAATTTTTTACCTTTGCCTGTATCCACAAGGCCATGTGATACTCAAATAACAGAAAGTTTAACTATGATTGTTACTAAAGTACTATACTATTATAATATGGGAGGAAATGTCAGGAGGGGAAAATAGAAAGGAAGGGGAAGTTAAAAAATATATAACAACAAAAAATGAAAATAAACTGTAGCTCCCATATATGAGAATATGCAAAAAGGAAAAGAAAAACGTAGCCAACAGTAAGTGATTTCAAATTAAAAAAATGTTGACATGCTCATATCACATATCAGAGCCTGAGCTTGATCCCTAGCTGCTCTACCTCTCATCTAGCTCCTTCCTAATGCACTTGAGAAAGTGGCAGACCATGACCCAAGTACATGTACTTCTGTCACCCACATAGGAGACTCAGAATTCCAGGATCCTGACTTTGGACTGGGCCAGCCATGACCAGGGTATTGTAGCTGTTTGGGAAGTGAATCAGTTAATGAAAGATATGTCTGTCTGACTCTGCTTTCCAATTAAGTAAATTTTTCTTAAAAGTGAAAAAAAGGACCCAGGGCAAGGGCTCAATGACTAAATCCTCACCTTGCAAGCGCTGTGATCCCATTTGGATGCCAGTTTGTGTCCTGGCTACTTCACTTCCCATCCAGCACCCTGCCTGTGGCCTAGGAAAGCGGTCAAGGGCAGCCCAAAGCCTTTGGACCCTGCACCTGCATGGGAGACCCAGAAGAAGCTCCTGCCTGCTGGTTTTCAATTGGCTCAGCTACAGCATTGTGGCTGAGAGAGTGAACCAGTGGATGGAAGATCTTTCTCTCTGCCTCCCCTTCTCTCTGTAAATCTGAATTGCCTCTCTAATGAAAATATTTTCTTAAAAAGTATAAAAACTATAAAATAAATATTACTTAATTTTGTCACTCTTTTAGAATTCAAAGAATGGTTCAAGAAGAAATTTTCTAATTCATTCAGCTGGAACTCCTGGAAGTCAAAATGGTCTTTTTATTATATAAGGTTGCAACAATTGCATTTATACAAAAAGACTATTATGAACATACAAATGTTCCAAGGAATTTTGTTTGCTGTGGCTACCACTGTATTTCCAGAATAAAAAAAAATAAATAAAAAGTATTTAGTGTATAGCAGAATCCTTAGCAAGTATTTGTAGAATGAAAAATCTATCAAAACATAAATCACAACAAACTAAGCATTTTCCAGTTTGTTTTTCTTTTTTAAAGATTTATTCATTTTATTACAGCCAGATATACACAGAGGAGGAAAGACAGAGAGGAAGATCTTCCATCCGTTGTTTCACTCCCCAAGTGAGCCGCAATGGCAAATGTTGTGCCAATCCAAGGCCGGGAACCTGGAACCTCTTCCGGGTCTCCCACGCGGGTGCAGTGTCCCAATGCATTGGGCTGTCCTCGACTGCTTTCCCAGGCCACAAGCAGGGAGCTGGATGGGAAATGGAGCTGCCGGGATTAGAACCGGCGCCCATATGGGATCCCGGGGCTTTCAAGGAGAGGACTTTAGCCACTAGGCCACGCCGCCGGGCCCCCAGTATGTTTTTAATATACATTTGCCACCTATTCATTTACTTTGTCTTTTGTCACAAGTAGAAACAGTTCAGAAACACCATATAAAATAAAACCCTAAAATGGCACAATACTAGACGTAACTCTGAATTGAACAATCAAGACCTCAAAGTCCAAGAGAATCCTGGTAGAAAATTACTACTTGTGATGTCTGTTTGAAATCATTTACCAATGACAGTAGAAAAGTATTTCACACTGAATTCAAGTATGATCAGTTTTCATATTTGTTTTTACCTTGAAATAAATGGTTGATGTAAAGAAAAGGTGTGCCAAATGGTCAAAAAGAAGTGGTTTCAGCTCTAGGAAATAAAAAGAAAACAAAAGACTATTCAAAATGCTTTAGATTCATATTATATTGAATCAAATGCCTCTAAATTTTCATTGACACATACCAGAGAAGTTATTAAAAGGGATCCAGCTCACAAGCTGCAGGACTTGGGACCGGCAACAGAAGCCATCCCAGAGAGGAATGCTTTTATACAGGAACGCTTCACAGGAATAAAATCCCTCCTGTAAAACAAGAAAAACCTTACATGGAACTTAGCAGTCATGATTACTCCCTCAACAGTCAGTTTATTTTGTGCTATATTTGCTTTTAAATCTTTTCGCTTTTTTGGCCATCAATACAGTAAAATCAACAAACAAAATTAGATGTTAGATTTCCTTATAAAAAGCATGATTAATATTGGGAAATATTAATGATATGTATTAATGATTAATATTTGGATACATTACCACTGCTTTCAAAGCAGTTTTCAAACACAAGACTTTATTATCAGCTGGAAAAAGGTAAATTGCAATGAATATTTCTAAAGATAAATGAAATCTGTTGTTTTGGGGGACATGCAGCAAATTTAGATGCTAAAATGTTTGCAATGCTAGATAATACGGTTAGTATTGCATGATACGCCACAGAACAAATCTAATCTCTAGACACCATAATCTGGAGAAGCCCAAGTGTCAAGGTCATTTATAGTTCCATCACAGTGAGGATCCAAGTTATCTCTTTGCTCCTTTGTCAACCCGGTCCTTACCTAGTGGCATGGACCAGGACTTGTCTTATACCTTCTGGTCCTGGCATGAATTCTCTGGGCAATCTTGTCAACATCACAGCTAGAATGACTACCCTTATCATAAGGAGTCCTAAATCTATATCTCCAACTCAAATCTCATTCCTGAACTATAGGTTCATTATCTTCTGTCTACTGGATACAATCTCTTAGATGTCCCATAGTGATCACTTAAATGTGTCTTTCCTTGGAAGCTTGCTCTTCCCATATTCCTAGTGAATGCTATCGATCTTCCCAAGCAGCAAACCTAAAAGTCAACCAATATCCCTGTGTGCATTCCTACTCTCATCATCCACATTTAACTTCCAATTAAAGGGTTTTGCAACAAATCCTTAAGATTTATCAAATACTTATTTGTGTGAGATATCGGGCTAAACCTGTACATGAAGAAAGATTAGATATAGCTTCTGTCTGCTGGGAGCTCCTAATGTGTAGAAAAATTGAAGCTGAACACGCATGACAGGAGTAAGCAAATGGAATATGAGAGCACATACAGCAAGGAGTTAACCCAGACTGGAGTGATGAGTAAAATGTGATGGTGTTAATAGCTAAGCTGCAATTTAAAGTACAACTCAGGGTGGCCCAGGCAAAAGTCCATGTACTAGAAGACAAATGACATTCAAACACTGCTTGGTATAAGAACATAGTAGTGACCTTGGCATACTTACTATAGTGGATAACTCCATGTATTGAATGTTCAGTTTGTTCTCTTTAATTACAAAACTTCCCCTTCTATTTCCATGATTTAACAGAATCGTTCTTCAAATCCAGTAATGTAAAGACTTAAAAACAGCATGCCTGACTTTTCTGTGTTTGTAATGAACTTTAAAATCAGCAAATATTGTATAAAAAAAACATGTCAGGAACTACAGAAAGTAGAATCTTACGTGTAAGAAGGACTCTGCCCTGATGATCGTGTCCAGAAAGCTGGTAAACTCTTTTACATTTTCATAATTTTTCACTTTGTACCAAACACATTCTAGAGCAGAAATAAAATATAAGAACTTGGTTATAAAATATAATAAGATATAGGATGGTGTTATGGCACAGCAGGTTAAGCAGCTAACTACAACACTAGCATCCCATAAGGCAACACCAGTTCAAATCCTGGCTAGTCCTTTTTCAGTCTAGTTCCCTCCTAATGCACCTGGAAAATCAGCCAAGATGGCTGAGCATTTGGAGCCCTGCTAAAATGTGGAAAACCCATATGGAGTTCTGGGCTCCTGGGTTCCACCTGCTCAGTCCCAACTGTTATATCATTTAGGGAATGAACCAACATATGAAAGGTCTCTCTTTCTTTCCTGATCACTCTGTTTTTCAAATAAATATTTTTAAAAGCTATATATGTCAACAGCTATAGCCATTTTAAGGTGTACAGAACCCGGTCATGTATAAACTAAAATTGAAATGTCAATGAAGTAGTCACAGGATGTGGTTAAGAACTTGCAATTTTTTTAACATGTTGGTTACTCAATACTATGTCAATTAATTCCATAACATTATAAATTGTTGCTGATGTTATGTCGGGGCTTTTCATTGATAGGGATGATACTCTGCCGGCTCTACCTTCAGACCAGAGACGGTCTCCCCAACAAGCCGTTGAACTTATCTGGACAATAAGATGCTGGACTCTATGCTTGGTATATGCTTGCAATGAAAGAATCTCAACTGATCTTGAACTGTGGTAATGCTACAAGGTGAAGGAATCCACCATGGGGGGAGGGTTAAGGGAGGGGTAGGGGAATTCCAGTACCTATAAAACTGTGTCACATAATGTAATGCAATTAATAAAAAAAAAGCTATATAACAAAAATAAAACCCATGCATATATCCAAATGAAATGAAATCTGCATAGAAGAAAGTGACCTGCAGCCCTATTTTACAGCAGCACAGGCCACAGTACCTAAGACACAGAAACAGCCCAGATCCCCATCAACAGATGAGTGAAGAAAGAAACTGTGGTGGCTCGGCAGCGTGGCCTAGTGGCTAAGGTCCTTGCCTTGATCCCATATGGCCGCTGGTTCTAATCCCGGCAGCTCCACTTCCTCTCTATCTTTCCTCCTCTCAGTATATCTGACTTTGTAATAAAAATAAAATAAATCTTTCAAAAAAAAAAAAGAAAAGAAAGAAACTGTGGTACATCTACTCTACGGAATATGACATATCCATAGCAAAGAATGAAATACGACCTTTTGCAACAAAATGGCCCCAACTGGAGACCATTATGCTCAGTGTGGTAAGCCAGGCCCAATAGGACAAATACCATACTTCTCTCTGATACAAGACAGTCTGTTTTATGCAAAGTACAAAATAAATAGATACAGGTAATCAAGTACATATATTCCCATAGGACTGTATAATAGAGATCACCAAACTGGGAAGTGAAGATACACTGAGTATGCATATCTACTCCCACATAAAAGGAGGACTCCCAATGCAACAGTTAAATACGCCTTGACAATAAGATACTAAATTTTTTACCTTTGCCTGTATCCACAAGGCCATGTGATACTCAAATAACAGATTGAAAAGGTAACTGTTACTAAGGGATTATATTACTGTGATACACTAGTATGTTACTGGTGGGAGGGGAAAATGAGGAGAAAAGAAGGAAGCGCGAGGGAGGAAACCATAAACCTACAAAATTGTATCATGCAAAATTTTTTTAAAAATCAAAAATTAAAACACACACAATACACACCCAAATATGGCAGGCATTGTGGTATAGTGGGTAAAGCTGCTGCCTAAAATGTCAGCATCCTATATGGACACTGATTCAAGTCCCAAGTGTTCCACTTCTGATACAGCTACCTACTTAGAGCCTAAGAAAAGTAGTAAAAGATAGTATAAATGTTTGTGCCCCTGCCATTCATGTAGGAGACCCAAAAGATGCTACTGGTTTTGGACAGGTTCAGCCTTGGGCATCATAACCATCTGGGGAGTGAACCAGCAAATGGAAGATCTCTCACTCTGTGTCTTTCTTTCTCCCTCTCTCTCTCTAGCTCTGATTTTCAAATAAAATAAACCTTAAAAACACAGTGTTTATAGAATACAAAAATAAAATCCACACTTTCCACTAATATTTCAAATTGATGACAAATTCAATAAATCATCACTCTCATACATCTTGCCAACTCACTGTAGACTGTGTCTCTTAATAGCACAGATAAAGCTTATAGTGATAAAATAAGCTGGCATATTCCGCATATAATGAATGTGATCAGCGTTACGTGACATAAAGGTACTTCACAATGTTTATGGAAAACATAATTTAAAAGGTAAGTTCATTTTAATGCAAAAAATTTAAAACTAAACAACTTTTTTAAAAAAGATTTATTTTTATTGGAAAGGCAGATATACAGAGAGAAAGAGATACAGAGAGAAAGATCTTCAATCCGCTGGTTCACTCCCCAAGTGGGCAGAATGGCCTAAGCAGAACCAATACAAAGCCAGGAGCAAGGAGCTTCTTCTGGGTCTCCCACATGGGTGCACGGCCCCGAGACTTGGCCCATCCTCTACTTCTTTCCCAGGTCGCAAGCAAGGGAACTGGAAAGGAAGTGGAACAGCCAGGACACGAACCAGTGTTCATACGAAATCCTGGCAGATGCAAGGCAAGGATTAAGCCACTAGGCTACTGCGCCAGGCCCAATAAATTTTATCTTTGCAATTTGCACTTTGCACTTTTTGAAGTCCTCTGGTAGTAACCCCCAAAGACATAAATTGCATGAATTATAAGAATACTGGGACTGGGACTGTGGCACAGGTTATGATGCAGCCCACAATGCTAGCATCTTACATGAACACAGGTTTACTTCTCAGCTACTCCACTTTCAATTGAGCCCTGCTAATACACCTGGGGAAGCAGCAGAAGATAGTCCAAGTATTTGGGTCCCTGCCACACATGTGAGAGACACACATGTAATTTTAGGCTCCTCGCTTTGGTCTGTCCAGCCTGTAGCCATTTTGGGAGTGAATCAGTAAATCGAACATCTCTCTCCTCTTTCTGTAATGCTGCCTTTCTAATAAATGAATCTTTTTAAAAGTTAAAGAGTACCCTAAACTTTATAGACTGAACTATGTGTAACCTATAAACAACAGAAATTTAGCAAGTAAAAATCTACACTTCATCTTAGCCAAAAGGCCGAGAAGCGATAGTAAGTAAAAATCTAATAAATGTTATTATATCATCTCTAAAGAAAGACTGAGTAAAAAGAGTTAGCAGGGTGGGCACCATGTGGCCGCGATGCCAGTACGTATGGACACCAATTCATAGCCTGGCTGCTCCATTTCTCATCCAGATCCCTGTTAATGCATCTGGTAAAAGAGCAGAAGATGACTCAAATACTTGGATCCCTGAACCATAGTGCGAGACCCAAATGAAGCTCTTGCCTTTGGCCAGTCCAGCCCTGGCCATTGTGGTCTTCTGGGGAGTGAACCAGCAGATGGGAGATTTCTCTTGCATTCTTTCTTTTTCTCTTTTCAGCTTTTCAAATAAATATATAAACAAATAAATAAATCTTTTAAAAGTCCCTATATATTGTGAAAACAGTTTCTAAAATGAAAAAGTAGAGCTAGCTTGAGATCTAATAAAATTAACTGTTTTTATAAAAATTGTTATCATTCATCTACCGGTTTATTCCCAAATACCTACAACAGTCTAGGCTAGACCAGGCTGAGTCCAGGACAGAAATCAACTCAGGGATCCCAAGAGGGTGTCAGAGATCCAAATATTTGAACTATCACCACCAGCTCCAAGGGTGTGCATCAACAGGAAGGAAGAGTCAGAAGCAGAGCTGGAATTCAAACCCAAACACTCTGAAACAGCATGAGCATGTGGACGTCTTAACAGCTGTGCCAAATGTCTGTGCCAAACTTAATTCAAACACTTGACAGTTAAGAGTTGCTTACCGAGGAATGAAACAATCAACCTAGTTAATAGAAATACTGTCTCTAGAAAATCCTTGGAGAAAGTAAACGATCAGATTTCACAATGGCTTGGATGAAAGACTCCTCATGCCCTTTCCATTTAATTCTATAATCTAATGACAAATTTGGCTTGTATAAATGCTAATAACTTTTACAGAAAATATTCTAGTTGGCACATATTAGCATTTATGTCACTTACAAAATAAGTTGACATTAAGTAAGGCTTACTTATTTTTCTCTTCTGGGTTTGGTTCGCATTAACCTGATGACTGAGGGTTTAATAGCAAGTTTATAGACACACAAAGATGAAGAAGCCTCAGATGTGACAGGCACCAAAATAGTAGAGCCACTCAATGAGTTCCGGTGATCATGCAGCAGTGTTTCTTATTAACACCTCTTCTTTTTTATTACCTTAAAATTACAAAAGATGCATTTGTGTTCTGAATGTATGGTTATCAGAGAAACAATTGCATCGTGTGAAGGATCTTCTTGTTTAGAAATTGGGAACCTTACAAAAGTAAGCCATTTGGTAACCTATCTTGTTCCGTCTGTCCTTATTCTTCCAGTGCTTTCAGATACCACTCCTTACCTTCTTGTAATGTTTGACTCAACCAGTAGTAGAGTCTCAGTAGGACTGACTCATCTTTGATGCAGTTGATATAGTGAAGGAGCAGAGAGTTATTTAGCACTGAGCCCATCTGAGAAGGCAGCTGCAAAGAAAGAACAATTAGCCAAACAGGTAACTATGAGTAAATGAAAAACGGGTCAGCAAAACAAGGAAATCGTCATAAAGGAAATACATAATAAACAAATAATAATGGCCATAAAGATCAACAGCAAATGTAAATGAGAATGTATTCCAGTACATACCTCTAAACAATGGATGTTCTCTAGGAGTTGAGGGAATTTTCGAAGCTGTTCTAGTGGCAATGATCCACTGTTACAAAGACAGTCAGAAAGACTCATCTCTTTTTTTCCACATTCATTAGTGTGGGTACTGGAGTTTAGCACTGGAATAATTGAGTGAGACTTCCACCTCTAAAGGAGAAACATAAAACAACATATACACAAAAAGTCCTGGACAACTAAAATATACTTAAGTATCTTAAGCTTCCTCCAGTGTCTGAATGGGTATTGAGATTTAATAAAAGAAAGCCACAGAAGTCATTTAGGACTTTGGATACTTACTCTTCTCAGAGGACGAATTTCAGTTGGACCTAACATCAGTTTTATAGGTTCTGTATAAAGACCTTGATTCCTTTGTCTCACAGCAAGCAGAGCCGTCTTCCACAGATTCTCTGAGTTCCTAAAATAAATCTATACATTTGGAGGGGAAGTTCAAGAGAGTAGTTACGCATAAGTTGCCGCGACATAAAATCTAATACTTTCAAGCATATTAATTATAAAATCTTTTGCACCCATACAAATCCATTTAAAGATTTTTATCATCAGGAATCCATTAAATGCATCAAATGGGACCAACACAAAGAATCAATCCCTAAAACAACTTTCCCAAAACGACACCATATACTAGATCTTAAAGCAGTAGACTACAATTACTTTAGTTCCAATTTGTACATTAACTTTATCCGAAATGATATATTTCAATCTCAATTAAGACTTTTCTGTCCTTAATCTCTTACCTTCCTCCTTGCAGGCAAAGACACAGAAATCAAAGTAGGAACAAAGAACTTATACACTGACAACAATGCCTGGAGATGAGGCTGTATTCCCTGAAATAAAATAAGAGTTTTCCATTTACAATTATGTGGCCAGTAACAACTGAAGAAACAAATATCATGAACAAAAAAAGCAATAACAGACTAATACATATTCAGACTCTGATTTCACTGAGATACAGTCAGAGAAAACTGAGGAGTACATAACCAGACATTAAACCAACCATCATAAACAACTGTCTCTAACCTGTGATCTTCTTTTCTATGACCTTTTACCCTATTTTGATTCTTGCTTGCATTTTCTCTCCACTTCCTATTCTATCTTCCGAGTTTTACTATTCATACTTTCTATAAAAACTCAAGGTTTACTCAATTTAGACATCAAAGAAGTAGGTCCAGAAGAGAAGCTAAGATCAGAGGAAATATTAATATGATTATCATAATTCTTGAAATATTAAGTGGGAAATTTCATAATCGGTATTCACTAGTCAAGCAGCAGGATATAATAAAATAAGTCTTAACAAAAGTACCAAGTTCACAACAAAAAAACTCAATACTGGGGCAGGCACTGTGCCACACTTGGTCAAGCTATACCCTCAACACCAGTATCCAACAGGTAGCAATTAGAGTCCTCACTACTCCACTTTTTTTTTCAAAGATGTATTTATTTTATTGGAAAGGCAGATGTGCAGAGAGGAGGAGAGACAGAGAGGAACATCTTCCATCGGATGATTCACTCCCCAAGTGAGCCGCAACGGCCGGTGCTGCACTGATCTGAAACCAGGAACCACAAACCTCTTTCTGGGTCTCCCATGCAAGTGCAGGGTCCCAAGGCCTTGGGCGGTCCTCGACTGCTTTCCCAGGCCACAAGCAGGGAATTGGATGGGAAGTGGAGCTGCCGGGACTAGAATCAGTGCCCATATGGGATCCCGGTGCGTTCAAGGCAAGAACCTTAACCATTACACTATCACACCAAGCCCGCTACTCCACTTTTGATCTAGATCCCTGCTAACGTACCTGAGAAGGCAGTACAAGATGATCCAAGTGCTTGGATCCCCTGACACCCATGTGGGAAACCAGGATGGAGTTTTTGGTTCCTGGGTTCAGTCTTGCCCAGATTAGGCTTTTGTAGCCATTTGGTTTGTGAACTAGCAGATGAAAGATAGCAATCTCTCTCAGTGAACCAGTAGATAGAAGAGAACTCTCTCTCTTTTTCTGTGCCTGTCACTCTTTTAAATAAATAGAAAAAGTATCTTTTAGAATGAAATCATGCAATCAATGTCAAGTTATTTTTTAAACTTGAATACAGTGTTTTTTAATAACTACAAATCAGCAAGAGCTGATATTGTGGTAAGATTTCTCTTATTCTGTGGAAATGTTTTACTTAAGCATTACCATTAATTACTATTCTCAGACAGACACTAAATCATATGGTATGTATGAAGCTAAAATAGAAGGTTAAGAAAGAAGAACATTTTTTTGACCCACATGGGTGCCTGTAGCCGGGCCACATGGCTGCCTTGGGGTAGGGGCGCTCACGGCAGGATCCCCTGCCTGGAGGCTTTTCTAACTGGCTCAGGTACATACAGCTGAGCATACTGGCTCCCTGTGGGGAAGGGATGCTCAGTGCGCTTCTGGGACCATTCCATCCTAGAAGTTTTTTTTGTTGTTGTTATTGACCCACATGGGGGTCCGTAGCAGGGTCATGTGGCTCCCCTGAAAAGGGCCCGGGTGAGGCCCCTTGGGACACCTGGTGGTGCACCCTCACCACTTGAAGGGTCTTGATTTACAGGGGAATGTTGGTATCTCACAAGTGGTAATGAGAGATGACCCGTGGTTTTTGTGCCCAGGTTAAGAATTACAGCTGAGGAGCTTCCATTGATCAGTCCACTACGTGTGTGTGTGTATGTATATCTATATTTATATCTATATCTATATCTATAGGACAGGCACCAAATTGGTTTGGAGGGGAGAACAAGAGTGAGAGAACTGGGTCTGACAGCAGAATCTGTGGGAGATATGTGGGCTCACCACTGTGGAACTGCAATTTGCTGGCTTACCCAAGAAATGCAGATGGGGTCAAGCCTTGCTGGGGAACTAAGGGGGTGCCCCAGCTGTGTGAAGATGAGAGTAGGATTGGGGGCAGCAGGTTTGGCTGGAAATGGCTACGGCCTGCACCGGCGCAGGTGTGCACTGGGACTGTGGAACGTCAGATTGGGCTTGATTTCAGCCCCCACTGGTACTCGTGAGAGCCAAGCTGGGTGTAGAATAGGCAGGCTAGCTCTTGACTCCTACTGAACTATGTGAAAACTGTGTCTTGGTGTGGATCAGGTATTTCTGGGCTGCAACAACCAACAACAAGAACCAGAATGGGTATGGCTGGTTGTGCAAGGCCACTGTTATCATCAGGACAGGAGGTGGACAAAGTCAACCTGGGCCCACAACCCACTGGTGTGCATGAGAACTAGCACTGGGAGGAGACTCGATGGAGGAGCTTGGGAAACTCCTTCATTGGAATGCAGTCTCTGCAGGTGAGCGCAAGAAGTAAGGCAAGGACCAGCCCAGACAATGCCAGGTTACAGTACCTGCTAGTACACATGTGGGTCAGGTCTGGGGACAGACCAGTCTGGGCCAACACATAACACCCATTGGCAGATCTGAAAACCAGGGCAGTTCATATTAGGAACAGGACAGCAATCAGACTGGACTGGGATAGGCTGCAGCAACCAACCAGTAGGAGTTGGAACAAGGAGCAGATGAGACTAGGACAGGTTGTGCAATAGAAATGCAGACACTGAAGTAAAGCAAGTCATGCCAGCCTGGGCCCAGTGGGAGCCGGGCTTGTGAGTCCCAGGGATGGGGGGTCTGACAGGGCTCAGATAGCTTGGCTTAGGTTTTGGGCTCCACTTGCACGGTGGGAGGCCGGGTTCCTGAGCCCCAGGGACAGGGAAACCAATAGGGCTTGGGTCACCTGGCCCAGATCCTGGGGCCTGCCTTTTAGGTGGGTGCTGGGTTCGTGTGCCCTAGGGGTGGGGGATTCAGCGGGGCTCAGGTCACCTGGCCAGGATCCAGAGGCCCACCTACTATGTGAATGTTGAGTTCATAAGCCCTAGTGGTAAGGAATTTGGTAGGGCTCAAGTCACCTGGCCTGGGTCCTCAGTCCTGCCTGCGAGGTAAGTGCTGGATTTATGAGCTACAAGGGTGGGGGATCCAGCGATGCTTGGGACGCCTAGCCTGAGCCCTTGGACTTGCCTGCAAGAACATGTTGTACTTAATGAAAAAGGTGGAGCAGTGGAAAAAAGGCCCTTTCAGAAAAGGAGAATTTAGCAGTTCATTTGGTGCTGTAGCAGAAGAACAGAACTAACTGGACAACTATTCCAAACAAATGATGACAGCAAAAAATCTCGGTGAATGGAGCCAGTGGACATTGGGAGGGTGACATTATCTTTGGATAGGTGAACTTGGCAGCATTTCAGAACTACCCAAACCAGTTGGACAGACCCTCAGAATATGTACACACTGAGACTCTGGGTTGATATGAAATGGCGGTTCTTCATCCCTGGGTATTGGAACGTGTGGAAATCATCAGTGGTTTCCCCCTTTGTCTCTCCCCTACCCACAGAAACAAGAAGAAATAGCAAATTTGGAAGCAATGACTACACTCAATTTTCCCTAAACCTCAATCCTTCCGACCCTGATCCACCATGTAATCATAAAAAGTAAAATTTATTTAAAAAAAAGACAATCACTGGTTGAATTGTACTAAAAGAAACGTCACATGGAGAAGCACAAGTATGTTGTGTGTTTGTGTTTGCAATTCAATGTGAATGCCTGTAGGCAGACATGAAGGCTACATGGACACTACTGTTTCGAAACATTTTGTACCCACAGCTTCCCAGACTCCTGTAACTTGGCAGGTAAGGATAAGATATAAATGTCAAAGTATATATTAAATTTTAAGAGAATGTCTTGAAACGCTTTTAAAGAACCCATCCACAAAAAGCAAAACAAGCAGAAACCTGTACACTCACTGCTGACTTCCAGCTACTCCCTAACATTTCAGCCACACCAACTCGGTTCCATCCCTAATTAGTGTCTGCTCCTGAAATCACATCATGTACTTCCCTCCAGCAGTCCTTCCCTTCTTTACTTACCTTAATTTCTCTTTGTCCCTTAAACTTTCCTTCAATCATCAAAATTCCCCCTTGCTGCTTTTTTTTTTTTTAATTTTGTTGGCTGAGCTCTCCAGAATGTGAGTTCCTTTTAGATATTGACTTATCTGACTCTTTTTGTATCCCGAAAGCCTAGCATGCAGAACAATGGGCAGTCTTAGGTCTTTTAGGTACTCACCATTTTTGCCTGAAGATCAAGCAGTTTTCTCACACGAAATGGCTTAACTGCAAAATGTAAAGAGAAAAAGTTTTATATGTTTGATTAAAAATAAAAAGAAACCAGTTACATTTACCAACCATGTAGTTCAAGCAGTTTCTTCTTAAAATACACCAAAAAAACCCAGAAATACTGTTTAGTGATTTCATTAAGCAAATACTTTTCTATAAAATACTAAAAAACAATTTCCACAAAATGAGGCCTGTCATAACTAATGTTAATACCTATTTTAGCTTTATAAAGGCCAATGCAGATGGCTAATTATGTAGAGAGAATTAACACAACTGGAATAAAAAGACTCACCGTTCTCTTTTATGGTAATTAGATAGAGCAAATGGCAGACATAAGGGCACTGTTAAAATGCAAAAAATACATATATATTAAAGAAATGACAGTATGTCTTGAACAGAACAGCAACACATTTTCCTCAATTATTAATCTCATCCAGGTAAGTAAAAAGGCTTGAGGACTTTCTTGAAAAATTTTACAAAGCTTCTTTTTTCCAGACCACACAATGGTTACAAAAAAACAGAGTTTTAACTGACATCTTAAAAACCATTTTTAGAGAATCAAGATGGCAGAATAGGGTAAGGACACGTTTAAATGGACAGAGAAACATTTAATCAGGATGAAGCAGAGAGGACACATTCCAGGAAATAGGAGAGGACAGAACAACAGCAGAGGGGTACCTGGAGACAGACAGACACAGGAAAGCAGCAGACACAACGGTGTGGTATTGCAATGACTGATACTCCAGCAGCATTCAGCTAATGCGATCTGAACTCCAACCAGCAGCCAGAACTCCACTAGCAACCAGGTGGGAAGGGACTTTCACTGGGAGCTTGGGAGGTCAACCCAGACAAAGAACTGTCTGTCCTGCTGGTCCATTTGATTTAACCAGGAGTAGAGACAGATCAGCAGATCCCAGACAGGCAGTGCAAGAACAGGGTGGATTTCATAGTCCAGTCATCCCCCTAGAGCTGAATTGGGTGCCATTTTGCATAAGGAGGCAAAGGCAAGGGAAAGGACTGAGCATATGCTAGCTGGGAGTGAACTCATTTCTGAATCAGTGAACTGCAGCAATGTGGGATTCTATAGGTTCCACCTAAAACAGGTTGGGGTAGCCCTCGGATCTGACTGCCAGCAGATCAAGAACTGTAGCGGTAGTACGTCAGGCGCCATTTTGCACACTGTGGCAATAGCTTTGGGACTGCACGAGACGACAGTGAACTGCGCATGTGCTGAGCTGGCGAGAACTCGCTGAGGTCCGTGGATTGCACTGGTCCCGCAGGAAAATAATACCTACTGTGGCATCGTACGGGTCAAAATAGGTCCGTGTGGCACCAAGACCTAACATTCAACAGGTTCCATTACCACCAACAACAACCTAACTATATAGGATACCTGATGTCTCTCTAATCCTGGGACCTGCTCCAACTGGAAGTGAGAGAAAGGTTGCAGAGACAATGGTGCAGCCTCAGCATAGTATCAACAGGAGGTGGAGATTGGCGAGCCAGGAGTTGGGGCTATGGAGTTTTTGGTGGAAATCTAACATAAGAACCCAGACCTGGAACTCGCTGGAGGGAGTGGCACAATTGGCTGCAAGCAAAGAGATGTGTACCAACTGCAATAAGTAAAATCGAACTGGAGACCTGTGGGTGACAGAGCTTAAAAACCTACTCCAAGGAGAAGAATCTGCTAACCAGAAGTACAATGACCAAGAGCAAAAGAAGAGACAAAGGCACAATGAATATTACTTAAAACTCGCCTGCAAAGGAGCAAAATCCTTTGCCAACCTCAGAGTTAACTGAGAAAGACATCGAGAAAATGGGGCACACAGAATCCATAAGACTCATTTTAAAGCTTCTGATCAAAAATGACAAGCACATGCAAGAGTTCAAAGAATTTAAGGAAGAAATAAAGCAAATCAAGACTGATTTATCAGAAATTAAGAACACAGCAGAGCAAATTAAAAGTACAGTGGAGAGTCTCCAAAACAGAATGAAGCAAGCAGAAGAAAGAATCTCAGAATTGGCAGATATTTCCTGTCATCAGGGGGAAGCAAACAAAAACCTGGAAGCAGAGCTGGAGCAGGCCAAAAAAAGTATTCAAGAATTGATAGACACTATTAAGAGGCCAAATATAAGAGTTATGGGAGTCCCAGAAGGTACAGAAAGAGAAGCTGGTTTTACAAACATATTTAATGAAATAATAAAGCGAAAATTTCCATAATCCAGAGAAAAAATTCGGAAGCAACATACAGGAGGGGTACAGAACTCCCAACAGACTTGATCAAAAGCGATCTTCATCATGACACATGATCATCAAGCTCTCTTCAATTGAACATAAGGAAAAGACCCTTAAATGTGTATGTTAAAAAAATGATTTGACATATAAAGGAATGCCAATTAAACTCACAGGAGATCTCTCACAGGAAACTCTACAGGCAAGAAGAGAATGGAGTGACATATTTCAGATTCTAAAAGAAAAAAACTGTCGGCCCAGGATAACATATCCAGCAAAGCTTTCTTTTGTCTTTGAAAATGAAATAAAATTCTTCCACAGTAAAGAAAAGTTAAAAAGAATTTGCCTCTTCCAAACCTGCCCTATAAAGGATATTCAAGATGTTCTCTTGACAGAGAAGAGGAATAGCACCCAACAAAACCAAAGGCAAATGGGGAGAACATCCCAGCAAAATGACAACAGAAGACTAAATCAACTAATAACCCATTCCTAAAATGACAAGACTAAATTACCACCCATACATATTAAACTCTGAATGTAAACAGCTTAAGCTCAATCAAATGTCATAGATTAGTAGACTGGATTAAAAAATAAAACCCATCTATTTGTTGTCTAGAAAAGACACATTTCACCAACAAAAATCAGCGGAAACTATATCACATGGGTTGGATGTTTTCTGTTAGTTTCATCTCTTCAAAACACTTTCTTCTGATTAACTCATTCAATGACTCATAGATCATAGAGTAGCATCATTTTCTGCAAGAAGGTTCTTGATTTTCATTTCTTCAGCTACATGTTAGTCATTTAGTAGCGTGTTATTTAACTTCATGGTGTTGTTAATTTTTTCTTCCTGATGTTGATTTTGTTTTGTGGCTCTTCATTTAAGGGGATGTATAGTAGCTGTGTAATGGAGACTGTCATATCTGTTATGTTATTTAACTTCATGATAATGTAAATTTCTATTTTTCTTTCTATTGTTGATTTTGTACTATGACTTTTCATTTGAGGGGATGTACAGTAGCTGCAAAACGGAGACTAACATCCAGATGTGAGGATACAATGTAGTATGCATTTCTACTTCCAGACAAAGATGGACTTACAATGAAACTGTTCACTATACCTTGACAATAGGATTCTGGACTCTCTGCGATTGTCCATGCCCGCAATGAGGGACATATGACCGTGTATGAAGAACTACACTATAGTAATGATATAGATGAACTAGGTTGGGGAGGGTATCAGGAAATTGGGGCTGGGATAAGGGAAATGCCAGGAGCCTATGGAACTGTAACACAAAATGATAATAATAATAAATAATAGATATGCAAAAAATACATTAAAAATTTTTAAAAATAGTAAATATCAGTACAAATGATACTATCTATTAAACTGATTCCTTACAATGAAGCTGTATACAGCCAGATAGGGTATCAAGTATACGTGACATTTACTATGAATCGTGCCATCACAGGATGTAAGCAGACTTTACTGTTCTAATAAAGGAATACCTCATTTTGTGAAACAGAAAAAAAAAAGATTTTTACCTATTTTACTTTAAAGCCACGATTATAGACAGAGAAGGAGAGAGAAAGAGAGATCTCTTCTATCTGTTGGTTCACATCCCAAATGGCTGTACTGGCTGGGGCGGGGCTGGAGTTAGGAGCTTCTTAAAGGAGTTCCGTAAGGGTGCAGAAACACAAGCTCCTAGGCCATCCTTCACTGATTTTTTTTAAAGATTTATTTATTTTTATTACAAAGTCAGATATACAGAGAGGAGGAGAGACAGAGAGGAACATCTTCTGTCCGATGATTCACTCCCCAAGTGAGCCACAACGGCCGGTACTGTGCCGATCCGAAGCCAGGAACCAGGAATCTCTTCCAGGTGCAGGGTCCCAAAGCTTTGGGCCATCCTCCACTGCTTTCCCAGGCCACAAGCAGGGAGCTGGATGGGAAGTGGAGTTGCCGGGATTAGAACTGGCACCCATATGGGATCCCGTTGCGTTCAAGGCGAGTACTTTAGCTGCTAGGCCACGCCGCCGGGCCCCCTTCACTGATTTTTTGAGGCATATTAGCAAGGAGCTGATCAGCAAGAGGAGCACAGGCCCAGCACCATACCCTAGCGGCTAAAGTCCTCATCTTGAACACACCAGAATCCCATACGGGCGCCAGTTCTAATCCCAGCAGCCCTGCTTCCCATCCAGCTCCCTGCTTGTGGCCTGGGAAAGCAGTGGAGGATGGCCCAAAGCCCTGGGAACCTGCACTTGTGCTGGAGAACTGGAAGAGGTTCCGGGCTCCTGGCTTTGGGTTGGCTCAGCACGGGTCATTGTGGCTGCTAGGGGAGTGAACCAGTGGACGGAAGATCTTCCTCTGCATTTCTCTTCCTCTTTGTATATCTGACGTTCCAATAATAATAATGATAATAAAAGAGCACAACACAAATACATTTACATTGTAAGACTTTTTTTTAATTTCATTTTTGTGATACAGTTTCATAGGCTCTAGGATTCCCCCAACCCCTCCCCCCAAGTTGGATTTCTCCACATTGTTGTAGTACAATTCATATCCAGTCATGATTCCCTCATTGCGAGCATGATGAGGAACTGTTGAACTTATCTGAACACAAATACATTTAAAAAAAAAACAAAAAAGAAGTAGAGCAGGGTGCCAGTCCCACAATGTAGTAAGATAACCCTCCTTCTGCAGTGCTGGCTTCCCATATGGGCACCAGTCCCAGCTGTTCCACTTCCAATCCAGCTAACTACATATGGCCTGGAAAGGTAATAGAAGTTGGCCCAAAGCCTTGGGACCCTGCACCCACATGGGCGACCCAGAACGCTCCTGGCTCCTGGCTTCAGCTCAGCTCCGGCCACTGCAGCCTCTTGGGGAGTGAGCAAAGAGGTGAAAGATCCCTCTGTCTTTCCTTCTCTCACTGTAAATATGTCTTTCAAACAAAAACATAGTAAATTTATCTTTTTTAAAAAGAAGAGGAACAGGTGGGACTCAAACTGGCACCCATATGCAATTCCGCTGCTAGAAGCAGCAGCCTTACTTGCTATATCATAGCTCTTTCCCCCAGAAAAAGCAATTTAGAAATATAATCATGAAGTGGGGAGGCAATGCTACGATACAACAGGTTAAGCCACCAGTTGCAAGGCTAACAGCCTGTATCAGAGGGCTACTTCGAATCCTGGCTGCTCTGCTTCTGTTCCAATTCCCTGCTAATGTGCCAAGAAAAGCAGTGGAAGATAGTCCAAGTGCTTGGGTCCCTGCTACCTATATGGGAGACCTGGATGGTGCTCCTAGACCCTGGTTTTGGCTTAGACCGGCCAAAGCCATTGTGTCCATTTGCTGGGGAGTAAACCAGCAGATGGAGTATCTCTCTGTCTCCCTGCTTCTCTCAGTTCGCTTTTCAAATAAATAAATATTTTAAAAAACGCAATCAATGGATGGTTTTCCCCAAGTAAGAAGATCTCAGTTAGATGAGCAAGTCACATGATCTGTGAACCACAGATGATCTTTGAACATCTTTCAGGAGGACAGTGGATTGATTTCTTAGCATTATTAGTGTTTTTAACGGGAATGATTATGCTATTTCATCAAACTCAGTCCACTGGCACCTCATGAGATGCAATCCTCTCCTCATTAATTCTGATGAGGTTTCTGTAGTGTTAATCAAGAAAATATAAAGTGAACCCAAGGACCCTGTTAGAGAGGTTTAAATGTGAAACAAATGACAACCACTGATACATATCAGCTAAGAAGCTCCAACATGGAGTCAACACCCTGTGACATTTTGCTTCCTTAAGAGGAGACATACAGAAAATATGGCAAAAAGTTTATATTAGACAATCTGAGAGGTACACAAGAGTGTTTTTTTATTATGTTCCTCACTATCCTGTCTATGTTAAAATAAGGAATACATTGTGTGGCACTTAGATGTATATATGATGTGTCAAAATACATGAATAAATTATTTGACTGATGTTACATTTACTTACCAGATCATCGTCTTGCAATGAAGCAAAAAAGAAGCCATAGAGCAAGTTAATTTGCTCCTTGTGATCAATGAAGTCAAACATTGCAATCAGCCAACGATAAAAAAGTACCTATCGAGAGACAAAATGCTTATCTTTAGAGAAATAGAACTGGCACAGAAGAGCTTAATCCCTCCCCCCCAGGGTTGTTTTAGGAGCTCCTAGCACAAAGTAAAATAGATTTTATTTCTCAGTAAAAATTTCTCCTTGAACAGCATCCTTGCATGAAGCTGTATCATTCCAAAACTCCAGGCTTTGTACAAAAGGCCACTGCCATTACTCTGTAAGTGGCTCTTCCTTGCCAGCCTTTAAGTGGTTCTGAAGAACTTATCATCAAAGTGTTTAAAAAGATTACCTTGGTGCTACCAGAACACTTGCCAACACAAAGCCAAGAGACTGCCTTAACCACAGAATCTTCTGATATTACAGTTGCTGGAATCAGACACTTCAATATCCGTGTGTTTATAGCATTCCCTGGATAGTAGATAAACTCTGAATTAAAATACAGTTTAGTATCTTGATTCCTCCTTTACTATTATTCATTCTTGGTGCTAAAAACATCACTTTGCTAAGTATTAAGCCTTCTAATAGCAATTCAAATTTATATTATGCTATCTCAAAAACTAAAAATGACAGAAAGGAGGGTATGAGACAAAAGGGAAGGGAGGGAGGAATGGGATATCAATATGTTTTTAGAATTTTTTTATGATTTATCTATTTTTATTGGAAAGGCACAGATATAAAGATCTTCCATCCACTTCCCCAAATGGTCACAACTGCTGGAGCTTAGCTGATCCAAAGCCAGGAGCTTCTTTGGGTCTCCCACATGGGCAGGTTCCTTGAGCCACCCTCCACTGCTTTCCCAGGCCATAAGCAGGGAGTTGGATGGAAAGTAGAGCAGTTGGCACACGAACCAGTACACATATGGGACTCTGGTGCTTTCAAAGGGAAGATTAACCAGCTGTGCCATCATGCCTGGCCCTGTTCTTAGAATTGCATCTACAGGGCCCGGGGGTGTGGCCTAGCAGCTAAAGTCCTCGCCTCGAATGCCCCGGGATCCCATATGGGCGCCGATTCTAATCCTGGCAACTCCACTTCCCATCCAGCTCCCTGCTTGTGGCCTGGGAAAGCAGTCGAGGACGGCCCAATGCATTGGGACACTGCACCCGCGTGGGAGACCCGGAAGAGGTTCCTGGTTCCTGGCTTTAGATCGGCGCGCACCGGCCGTTGTGGCTCACTTGGGGAGTGAATCATCGGACGGAAGATCTTCCTCTCTGTATATCTGACTTTATAATAAAATAAAAAAAAATCTTAAAAAAAAAAAAAAGAATTGTATCTACAGGGGCCAGCCCGTGGCATAGTACGTTAAGACTCTACTTGAAGTGCCTGCAACCCATATGGGTACTGGTTCTACTCCCGGATGCTATACTTTCAATTCAGCTGCCTGCTAATGTACCTGGAAAACACAGGAAGATGGCCCAAAGCCTTGAGACTATGTAACCACATGGGAGACCTAGAAGAAGCTTCTGGCTTTTAGATCAGCTCAGTTCCAGATGTTCTGGCTATTCTGGGAGTGAACCAGTGATGGAAGATCTTTCTCTCTTCAAATTTGCTTTTCCAATAAAAATAAGTAAGTCTTTCAAAAATACACAAAAAGAAAACGGAAGGGTAGAACTGATCTTGGTAGGCAATGATCAGTTTAACACAGATTCCTGGGGGAGATATTTAATTCAAATGACGTGAAAGTACCTACAAGGACAAAAACTGATTTAATTTTCTGGGAAAATAAAGAAAATTAATTAAGAATGGAGAAATTAAACACCTGAGAGTCATATGCTGAATTCAATTCATAACCCAACATGTAAAGGTCAGGAAATACTTTGATAGCAGCCTCAATTTTCAGTAGAAAAAACAGCAATGTGGTACAATGTAAACACCAGAATGAAGATCTGATTTCCCAAGCTATGAATCTGCCATTAAGCAAGTCTTTATAACCATCCTACAACTGTTTCCTCACATTTTCTGTGCGGGTGTTTTCAGTTCAAAGTATTTCTTAAGTCTGAATTTAGAAGATTCCAAGCAGAAAGAACATGGACCAGATATTCTTTTTCTTTTTTTTTTTTTTTAAGATTTTTAAAATTTTTATTGCAAAGTCAGAAATAGAGAGGAGGAAAGACAGGAAGGAAGATCTTCCATCCGGTGACTCACTCCCCAAGTGAGCGCAAGGGCCGGTGCTGCGCCGATCCAAAGCCAGGAGCCAGGAGCCAGGAACTTCTTCCTCCAGGTCTCCCACAAGGGTGCAGGATCCCAAGACTTTGAGCCATCCTCGACTGCTTTCCCAGGCCACAAGCAGGGAAGTTGATGGGAAACGGAGCCGCTGGGATTAGAAGCAGTGCCCATATGGGATCCCAGCGCGTTTAAGGTGAGGACTTTAGCTGCTAGGCCACCACACTGGGCCCTGAGCAGTTATTATTTCTAAGAACTTTTCCCAGTCCCCATCCTTAACACCAATGAACTTACAACAGGAAGAAGCTACTTGAACACAAGGAAAAAAATCTTGAAATTCAGTCACAAACACTGTGATGGGGGTAAGTAAACATAAAGACAATGAACAAGACTAATCTTCGAAGGTGCCTTCCAGTACCACTACTCAAATTATTTTCAATGCTTCTTAAGAAAAATGTTACAAATATTTGCATGTTTGGCCACAAGAGTTAATGCATTTTATTTTTAAAGATTTCTGATAACTGGTCATTTTCAGCATATGTACATACAAATTTTTGGTTCATAAGATAATCTAAATACAGTAAAGCACTTTATAATTTTATCAAATCAAAGCACCCTCATGAAGAGAACGGCAATAATAAAGACCTGCAATCGATTGCAATGAGTAATCTAATTCAAAGTCTGAAAAGGAAAATTCAGCAAAATGTAGCCCTTCGACATACCAAATCTACCACGGAGTGCAACGTTGAGCAGAATGTCAATTGTTTCTGGCGATAACCCATTCTTCCAAGCCACATTTTCCACAATACTGAAGTGCTTTTCCAAGTTCTTATCTTTACTCCTTAAATTTCTAGTGGGATCTGGAAAAAGGGAACAATAATAAATAGTTAAACATTTAAAATTCTTTCAGTCTTCAGCTTCAACAAATTGTAGTTGTACCACTATAACTATACTACCTACCACAACTTATGTGTGTGTGTACAAGTCTTTCTTAAAAACCAACAAATTCTTTTAAAACTCTAAAATATATTTGTAATGCTTATTTCCATCTAGTTAAAAGGCAAAGCAACAGAGAGAGAGCTCTTCTACCCAATGGTTCACTCCCTAAATGCCTATAACAGCCATGACTGGGCCAGGCTCAAGCCAAGAATCAGAATTCTATCCAAATCTTTCATGTGGGAGGAAGGGGCTCAAGTACTTGAGCCATCATCAGCTGCCTCTCAGGATGCATTAGCAGGAAACCAGATCAAAAGAGGATCAGCTAAGACTCAAACCAGGCACTCTGATATGAGATGTGTGTACCCCAAGTGGTGGGTAACCCCACAGAACCACAATGCCCAAACAGCAATAGCAATAGTGCATTAGTAAAGAAAACTAAGATGCCTTATTACTCTTGCTTTAAGCAACTAACAGAATTGAGCTTCAGACTGTAATCTCTTTCAATATTAGCTTCTCACATTCTGCCTAATATTATATTGGAATCACTTATGATGCTTTTTAAAAAGTTCTGATATTATGTTGCATGCCATACCACTAAACTATGAATAGATGTCACAAATCAATATTTAAAATTTTTTTTAATTATTTATTTTATTGGAAAGATTTACAGAGAGAATGAGAGACAGAGAAGAAAATCTTCTGTCCACTGATTCACTCTGCAAGTAGCCATAACAGCCGGAGCTAAGCCAATCCCAAGCTAGGAGCCAGGAGCTTTCCCTGGGTCTCCCAAGCATGCCAGGTCCCAAGGCTTAGAGCCTTCCTCAACTGCTTTCCCAGACAACAAGCAGGAAGCTGGATGGGAAGTGGAGCAACCGGGATTAGATCCCAGCACATGCAAGGTGAGGACTTTAGCCGCTAGGCTATCACGCCAGGCCCACAAATCAATCTCTAAAAGATTCTTTGGCTGGTGCTATACAAGAGCAGGTAAAAGCACCTCCTGCAGTGCCAGCATCCCATATGGGTACCAGTTTGAGTCCTGGCTGCTTCCGATTCAGCTTCCTGCTAATAGTCCAGGTGCTTGAGCCCATGTGGGAGACCTGGAAGCTCTTGGCTCCTGGCTTTAGTCTGGTCCAGCTTCAGCCTTCGTGGTCATCTGGGAGTAAACCAGCAGATTGAAGATCTCTCTTTCCTTCCCTCTGTAACTCTGTCTCTCAAATAAATTAATCTTATTAGAAAAAGATTCCTAGATGATCCCAATATGCAGCATTTTTAGGAATCATTCTGCTAGGGTCTGTTGGGTCCCTAATATCTAGCACAGTGGTACCTAGTATGTGCTTGATAAATTCCTATGGAACAACAACACTGGCATGATGGCTCTCAACTGGCTAATCCCCTGCCTGCAAGTGCTTAGATCCCATATGGACACCAAGTCATGTCCCAGTTGATCCACTTCCCATCCCATTCCCTGCTTGTGGCCTGAGAAAGCAGTGGCGAACAGCCCAAAACCTTGGGACCCTGCACCCACATGGAGGACCGAGGGAGCTGCTGGCTCTTGGCTCCTGGCTTTGGATCAGCTCAGCTCCCGCTATGGCAGCCATTTGGGGAGTGAAGAGCAGATGGAAGATCTGTTTCTCCTTCTCTCTATAAATCTGCCTTTCCAATAAAAATAAATAAATCTTAGGGGGAAAAAAAGAAACAACAGCATAAACAAGAGAAAGACTAGAATATCTTCACAGGAATTGAATTCTCATAAATGGAACAAAGTCTCCTAACCTTTCTCAAAGTACCCCACTGCTTTCTGCAGTGCGTCTCCAGCTTGATCCTCAGCATGTTCATAATCTTCCACTGGCTTGTCTTGTTTCAAGATACTGTTGCTGTCATCTGGTTTTTCTTCTACTTCCCAAGCTGAGAGGTCAGTCTGGTAATAATCTTGTAAAGTCTTTTTTTCTGTCTGGGAGCTCTTCTCTCTCTTCTGAGGCATCATTATTGCATGCGCCCTATTCAGAAACAAGTCTCAAGTTATCATCTACCTTCCACACAGTATCTTTTCCCCACAAAGACAGTGACCATACCTGTATCACCACATTTAGTAGACAGTACCTAGATTGTGACAGGCACACAACAAATAAGCTGACACACAAACCAGAAAACAAAACCTACAGGTTAACTTCCTCAGAAAGCCCTTTATTAGAGAAATAGAAACAACTTTCAAAGGTAAAATACATCAGCCAAACTGGTCTTCTTGTGGGAGTCAAACAGTAAGAATACTGGTAACACACACAGTTTTCTCCTAAAATAGCTGTATCACATAAGCAAGTCCAAAACTAACCCAGCTCAACAACTTGCTTATTTTCTCCGTGCCCACATTCTCCCTAGCTTTAGATTTTGATTTTCATCTTTAGGCTTCTCATTTTGTTAATGCTAAAGTGCAAACAGCATCATGTAGAAGTCAAATTAGTGGCCAAATTAAATATACTGCAAACAGAAGTATTCCCCATGTATTAATCCATGTATTCAATAATTACTGAATGCCATCTCTAGGACAAGCACACCACCAATCATCTGAGATAAAAGATGAAAGTAATCACGGCTCCCTCTCTCATGAAATTTACTGGGACAAGGAGATATTGACAATCAATCCTTAATAACAATGAATACAAAGTAATGTGACAGAAACTGGTGGTGTTGGAAAACCTCCGTGAGGTGATTTTGAAGTGAGGTTTGAACGCCACAAAGGAAGTCACCATGCAAAGAACTAGTGGAAGAGGATTTCATGGGTGGGAAGACAAAGGTATGATAAGACCTTACAGCAAGAAAAAGTTGCCTGTTTACTGAAACAGCAGCAATGGTAATGTGGAGGGTATGCAGTGAAGGACAGAGAAAGTCAAAAACACAGCCGAGAATCACATCACATTGGGACATGCAGACACTGAACACAGAGTTTGGAGTTTTATGTGTCAATGGGAAACCACGCGGGGAGGGAGGAGTGGTCAGACTGGGGAGCAACACTACCTGACTTGTGTTTTAAGACCATGGCTAATGTCATGATACACCTACATAGCAGAATGATGGACTTGTGACTATTGTTAAAGGACTATACTATTGTAGTAATATAGGAGAAAACTGGAGGGGGCGTGGATATGAGAAGGGTGGAAGGGCAAGGAAGGGGAATCCCCTAAGCCTAAAAAACTCTATCACGAAAATATTTTTTTTTTTTTTTAAAAGACCATGGTTATCTGCTCTGTGGAAACTACAATCTAGGGGTCAATGCATGGCAAGAGTGCTTAAAAGGCTTCTGCATAAGTTCAGAACAGGGATGGCTGTAGTCTGCCCTGGGTCTCATGTATCCGGGTAAAAGTGAAAATACCTGGATTCGTCGTTTTGGAGGTACCTCGGACTACACACGATTAAAAAAAAAAAAAAAAAACTGGATGTGGAGAAAAGGAGGAGACAAGAACAACTTGTCACTTTTTGGCCTCAAGAGAGGAAAATCAGGGAAAGCTCGAAAGGACAGCTCAATCCCACCTCCATAAAAGCGAATAAAGCCAGAGTAGGAGAGTAATGTATGTCCACCCCATTGGGAAGTTCCGGGTTCGGAACTGTTTCCCAGAGTTCCAGAAAGAAGGGCGAAGGAGCCTTTGCAGACTCCATTCACCGAACCCGCCCAGCGCTTCCCGTGGACCCCCTTCCGGCGGACCCCCTTCGCCGGACCCCCTTCCGCCGAACCCCCTTCCGCCGCCCCGTAGAGTGAAACTGCCAACCACCGACTCCTGGGGCCGATTCCTGGACTGGAAGAAAAACCAATTCCCAGCACGCTTTAGAGGAAAGCCTCGCCTTCAGAAGTCAGGCGATTCCCTTCACTTCCCGACCCTCCTCCCCATCCCCCCCCCCCCATTTATCCCGTTGTTTAACAGTACTTCACCTTAATACGCTCCTCAGCTCCACATCCTTCCACCTTGGAACGCCGCCTCTCAGATTCAAAGGCGCCAGCCCCGCCCTGCGCATGCGCTTCCGCAGACACCCAGAGGGCGGCTGGGCGGAGCCGTGCCCTCTGCTGCAGCCTGATTGGTTGGAGTACAGGCGGGAGGTAGCGAGCGCCTGACGCTATCGGAGACCGAATTACTGAGAGCTGCTTGTTCCACCTAACCAAACTGCGGCGCGCGGCTAAGTGGGCCGTTGCTTCTGCAGTCAGCTGATTGGCTGCCTACCTCCGCGTTCTGGTAATGCTGGCGTCATTTTGCGTAGAAGAGGACGAGTGTCTTGATTCTTGAATTTAACATAATCAATCATAGTGATCGTGTTGCCCAGATTGACCCCAAGTGTCTGGACATTGTAGGAAAATATTCCCATACTGACACTTAAGGTGATTTTCCCTCTATGAAACTCAGAGTTGGTAAGAAAAGAACTAGATCTGCTTTCTGTTAACCAAGAATGGGTAGAAATAACTTCGAAGGTTTCCTGTTAACATGCATCCACAGCCAGATACTGTACTATATTTCAAATAGACAACTGTCAACATGAAATATTCCCAATTTTAGAGTTCCAATTGACCTTAAACAAACTGACGAAAAACAGCAACAAGACTTAGGGTGACATCTGAACTTAGTCCAGAAAAAAACAAAGTTAGCATACCTTACTGGCTTCTCAAGGCTGAAACATCACAAACGTTAAGCAAAACTAGGAAAAAAAAAACTATGATGTTAGTGACAGATGAATAATCACAGATTAAGTTGATGTGCTTGGGAAAAACTACAATAGAAATGACTACTTACCACATGCAAATTTCTCTAAGTAGATTCACGACCTCTAATTTAACCAAACATAAAAGTTGAGGGTGTTCTTTTTCCTCTCTTTTTTAAAGATTTATTTATTTTTATTACAAAGTCAGATATACACAGAGAGGAGAGACAGAGAGGAAGGTCTTCTGTCTGATGATTCACTCCCCAAGTAGCCACAACAGCCAGTGCTGCGCCGATCCAAAGCCAGGAGCCAGGAACTTCCTCCAGGTCTCCCACGCGGGTGCAGGGTCCCAAGGCCTTGGGCCGTCCTCAACTGCTTTCTCAGGCCACAAGCAGGGAGCTGGATGGGAAGTAGGGATGTGGGGATTAGAACCAGTGACCATATAGGATCCCGGGGCATTCAAGGCGAGGACTTTAGCTGCTAGGCTGTTACACTGGGCCCAAGACTGTTCTTTTTCTAGAACTTCTCTTTATCTAGTAAAATTGAAGATTTCTCAAGTCATTCAGATTTTAAAACCTCAGCAACCTTGTTTTTGTCTGATTAGACTGGAGCCATGAGTGGTGAAATAAGTTGGCTGTCATGATAGGTTTGTCACAATGCAGCTTGTGTGCTACAAATTTGAATGTGAGATATTGATTCACCTTTATTTCATATATCCTAAATTTTTCTGAAATAAATTTTCTACTTTCCTTTGGCATCACCGAATCTAGTAGAATTCTCAAAACCTAGAAATTGTACTAGGACCCTAATTCTGTGACGTCTTGTGTTATGTGCAAAGATCACAAAAAAGAGACCTTAAAAATGAAATTTAAAAAAAAGTTGACAGTCTAAACCAACACACATATTAAATGATCATAGTCTACCTTCTTTTTCCTCTCCTTCCTCAGCCAGATTCAAAAAGAGAGCCTGAATCCTTTGATGTGACCCTTTCTTTTGAAATTTCCGGCTCCACGCAGTGGCCTAGCAGCTAAAGTCCTTGCCTTGAATGCACCGAGATCCAATATGGGCACCGGTTCTAATCCTGGCAGCTCCACTTCCCATCCTGGTCTCTGCTTGTGTCCTGGGAAAGCAGTGGAGGACAGCCCAAAGCCTTGGGAACCTGCACCCGTGTGGGAGACCTGGAGGAGCTCCTGGCTTTGGACCGGCACAGCACCGGCCCGTTGCGGCTCACTTGGGGAGTGAATCATCGGGCGGAAGATCTTCCTCTCTGTCTCTCCTTCTCTCTGTATGCCTGACTTTGTAATAAAAATAAATAAATCTTAAAACAACAACAACAAAAAGAAATTTCCGTATTTGGCCAGACAAAAGTTCCTCCAAATTTCAAAAATTTTTTTTATTTTGAAAGAATGAATGAAGTAAGACAGAGGTATCAATTACCAGGAACAATGACACTGAAGAAAATACAGTAAATACTCTCCCCACACACAACCCCCCCACCCTTTCCCCATCCCAATGGTACAAGAATATTAAAACCATCAAAGCACATCTAATAAGGAGAAACAGCAGTACGTAATGAAGAAGGCAAATGTCCATACTGCTCAGTCCAACTAACCCATGCCAAATATTCTTCCCCCAGTAGAAATCCACCCACTGGAATGATAAAGAGGCATAGAGGAGACGAGCCTGGGGATGACTTAGATGCCACTTATACCAGCGATCGAGCTAGTTAGTCTGTTTGGCAGAAACACTGGGTCCAGTTCATCTATTGAATTTCAAATGATTTTGGAGAACAGCTGGAGTTTGAGATTCACAGGCTTCTAAAAGGACCAATCCCTGCTCTCTTAGCCACCAGGTGAGCAGCTGTCAAATCCTGGCTTGTTTCTGAGAATAGTGGAAGTGAGGCAGCTCTAGGCTTAAGAAAACTGTAAAGGGATGTCTGGTAGCAAGTTTACTGCTCTAATTTGAAGTTGTTGGTCAAAGGGCTGAGAAGGCTGGACTGGGACAAGGCAAGGTAAAGCATCCTCTGGTTCCTCCTAGAAGAATGAGACTGTCTTGACTGCATGGATCTCTCGTGGTAAGGAAACTCAATATGGACTATTTAAAATTTAAACAACTGTAGAAGTAGATTCTCATTAATTTTACATATTAATTTAAGCTTTCACATGGAAGGGAGGAAGGGATTCTTTTTCTAAAGTGACAAATTGAACTTTTCAGCTCATTTTAGGCAGGGATTGCCCCCATGTATGGGAATAGGCCACTTGTTTTATACCTTAAGTAAGCAGGATTGTGTTAGGCTGCCTTTGCTGACATTAGCATATAAAGGGAAAGATAACTGTGCAGGATTAGTTCAAGATAAGAGCCATCTCCACACATGGGAGTGTAGGCACACACACACACACACACACCACGCACACTATAATTAAGCACATTTCCCCACACATGATTGCACAGTCACATGCTTGCTGGAGTCCATCTCACAAATACACTTCAGTAGTAGCTGTATATATGTACATGCAGCAAGATGTGATAGTCGCCCCAGAGTGATCAAAGGTGTTGCACGAATGTCAATGTGGGGAGGTCATTTTAGGGTACAGATGTATACAAGCCAATAGGGACATTAACTTGCAGGTTACATTTTCCCCCTTGCCCCAGGATAAATAAACCAAACTAAAAACACAGGCTGACATCTTCCTGGGTGTCACAGAAGCAACTGCCTGGAAGGTCCACATTTTGTATTTCTGCATTCCTATGACACCTTCACTTTGCCCTGAGGGGCCTTCTCATATAAGGAAGGTTGCTCCTCTGTGTTCACTGGCAAAGGCTTCTTCTCAGCAGACCTTTCTTCTGGCTTGCGAGCAATCAGCAGGCGGCAGGTGAGCAGGATTCCAAACACCAGAGCATGGGCATAGCGTTTGAGAGGATCACCGACCAACTGATGAAAGAAGAGCACAGCCAACACGAGCAAAAGTAGGAAGAAGTTGGCCACATCTTTGGGACGCCCAGGCACAAGGGTCATGACGATGCCACAGGCCACTTCGAGGGCACCGATGCTTTTTCGCAGCAGAATGGAATTGATCCCCATTTTCTTCAGTAGAGGGAGGGCTCGGACATAGCTCTTGTAAGCCCGCTTCTAGAGTAGGAATACCATAAAGAAACCATTTGATTAATCATGATGTTAACATTGGAATTAAGAAAACACAAACAGGATCCCCCTTCCCTACCGTTCCCCTTGCATACCAGCCAAGGGTGTGTCATTTTTCACTTGGTCCCATAGATAGGAATCTGGTAACTGAGGCAAGGAAAATGCAAGTAACTTTCTGGGATCCCTGTGATTTAAACCTCAGCAGGAGCACTGATATCTGTTTGAATGTCTCTGCCCCAATTCGTATGTTGCAATCCTAAACCACAAGGTAGTGGCACTAATAGGTGAAGCTTTGGGGAGGTAACTAGGTCATGAGGGTAGAGCCCTCATAAATGAAATTAGTGCTGGCATAAAAGTCACACAAGGGACTCCATTTGCTCCCTTTCACCATGTAGACATAGAGTCAGTGCGTATGAGGAATGGGTTTTCCTAGATAAGGGATGTGTTGTCACCTCGATCTTGAACTTCTCTGCCTCCACAACTGTGTACAATAAATTCGATTGCATACAAGCTACCTTCTTTATCATATGTTGTTATAAAAATCTGTATGGTTGACTCTGCACCCATGTGGGAGACCTGGAAGAGGTTCCAGGTTCCCGGCTTCGGATCGGCTCGCACCGGCCCGTTGCGGCTCACTTGGGGAGTGAATCATCGGGCGGAAGATCTTCCTCTCTGTCTCTCCTCCTCTCTCTGTATATCTGACTTTGCAATAAAAATAAATAAATCTTTAAAAAAAAATCTGTATGGACCAAGGCAAGCACTAAGAATAATAAGGCAGAGAATTTGGCTTTAGAATGTAAAAATGCTGATTATAAATCATAAACAATATTAAGAATCTAAAAAGAAAATTCACTTAGTCCAAGAAACTACTATGTGCTAGCCACATGAACATTTTCTTTTTTTTTTTTTTTTTTTTTTAAAGATTTATTTTATTTTTATTACAAAGTCAGATATACTGAAAGGAGGAGAGATAGAGAGGAAGTGGAGCTGCCGGGACCAGAACCAGCGGTCATATGGGATCAAGGCAAGGACCTTAGCCACTAGGCCACACTGCCGAGCCCCACATGAACATTTTCTAATGTCTGCCTTGTCCAAACCCAGGTATATAATATGACTTCCAAGCAAAACAAAACAAGGGAAGTCACACACACACACACACACACACACACTATAATTAAGCACATTTTCCCATGCATGCAAACTAATTTGGATTTTCCTAATTTGGAATCTGATAGTTCAGAAAATAACTGAACTGGAGTTTACATTTGTGTAATCTTTTTTAAAATTTTTTTTTAAGATTTATTTTATTTCTATTACAAAGTCAGACATACTGAGAGGAGGAGAGATAGAGAGGAAGTGGAGCTGCCGGGACTAGAATCAGCAGCCATATGGGATCAAGGCAAGGACCTTAGCCACTAGGCCACGCTGCCGAGCCCCATTTGTGTAATCTTTAAAATGAAAAGTGGCTGCTGAGCAAACAGAAAAACAAAACTGCATATAAATGGTAGCTCCTGAAATATCTTTAAAATATAGTTAGACAAAATTATTCTCGTGTTGATTAAAAAAAATTCCAAGACCTGGTTCAGTTTTGTTAGTCTTATTTCAGCAAAGATTTATTGAACACTATGGATTATGTATTGGAGATAAAGACACAAAGAAGACAGGGACAAAGACATTCACTGAGAGTGGATATTGTGGTACAACAAGTTAAAGTGCTATTTGTGAGGCTTGCTCCTCATACTGGATGCTGATTCAGTATCAGCTACTTTGCTTCTGATCCAACTCCCTGCTAATGCTTCTGGGAAGAAATAAACGATGGCTGAGAGATTTGAGTCCCTGCCACCCACGACCCACATGGGAGATCCAGATGGCTCTTGAGTTCACCCTAGCCCAGGTTGTTGCAGCCAATCGGGAAGTGAACCAGTAGATAGAATATCAGTATTTTTCTCTCTCTCCCATCCATTCCTCCCTCCCTCCTCTTCAAATAAATATATTTTTTTTAAAAGGAAAAAGAGCTCTCAGTCTAGAGGTGGAGAAAACATACGCAAATGACATTATAAAGTAGCATAGTTAGTAGTATATAATAGATGTCTATACGAGGCCCAATAGTAGCCCACAAGAACACATCCTAACACAGAGGAAGGAGTCATTTGGTTAGAGAACATAGTAACAAAACTATTGATTCTAGAATAATAGATGATTCATATTTTCCATTTTCAGATTGACCTGATCCTCATCTTCCAACAAATGGATCAGATTTTGTAAAGTGTCTGATTGGATAGGCCTCTGTTTGATTCCAATATACACAATGTATTTGTGGGCCCGGTGCAATTGCTCAGTGGCTAAATCATGGCCTTTCATGTGAAGGATCCCATATGGGTGCTGATTCATGTCCTGGCTGCTCCATGTCCCTTCCAGCTACTTGTTTGTGGTCTGAGAAAGCAGTAGAGGACGGCCCAAAGCATTGGGACCCTGCACCCGTGTGGGAGAGCTAAAGGAAGCTCCTGCTCCTGGCTTCAGATGGCTCAGCTCCGACCATTATGGCCATTTGGGGAGTGAGCCAGCATATAGAAGATTTTTCTCTCTGCTAATCTGCCTTTCCAACAACAACAAGAAAATTGAATCTTAAGAAGCATATAATTTGCTCAGGACTGGTGTCATGGCATATGTGTTAATCTACCACATATAACATCCTATATGAACACTGGTTCAAGTCCCCAGCAGCTCCACTTCTGATCCAGCTCCCTGAAATGGCCTGGGAAAAGTGAAAGATAGCCCAAATGTCTGAGCCCCTACAGTCTACATGAAATACCTGGAAGAAACTCCTGTCTTCAGTCTATAGGTAATGCACCTATCTGAGGAGCGAATTAGTAGATGGATGAACACTATGTGTGTGTGTGTGTGAGTGAGACTCTCTCAAATAAACAAATAACTCTTTCCAAAAAAAAAGTATTCCTTCAAGGCTCTCACGGTGGTATACAGGCTAATCTCCCACCCTGTGGTGTCAACATCCTATTTGGGTGCTGGGTCGTGTCTCAGCTGCTCCAATTTATTTCTTTTTCTTTTTTCTTTCTTTCTTTCTTTCTTTCTTTCTTTCTTTCTTTCTTTCTTTCTTTCTTTCTTTCTTTCTTTCTTTCTTTCTTTTTTGCAAAGTCAGATGTACAAAGAGGAGGAGAGACAGAGAGGAAGATCTTCGGTCTGATGATTCACTTCCCAAGTGAGCCACAACAGCCGGTGCTGTGCTGATCCAAAGCCAGGAGCCAGGAACTTCTTCCTCCGGGTCTTCCACATGGGTGCAGGATCCTAAGGCTTTGGGCCATCCTCCACTGCTTTCCCAGGCCACAAGCAGGGAGCTGGATGGGAAGCAGGGCTGCCAGGATTAGAACCAGCGCCCATATGGGATCCCAGCGCATTCAAGGCAAGGACTTCAGCTGCTAGGCCACCGCGCCGGGCCCAGCTGCTCCACTTTCATAGCTCTCTCCTTATGGCTTGGTAAAGCAACGGAGGATGGCCTAAAGTCTTGGGACCCTGCAACTACATGGGAGACACAGAAGAATGTTCCTGCGCCCAGCCTTAGATCAGCTCATCTCTAGCCCATGTGGCCATTTGGGAAGTGAACCAGTGTATGAAAGACCTGGATCTCCTCTCTATAAAATCTACCTTTCCAATGAAAATAATGAAACTTTAAAAAAAATATTCAATAGTATTAACTGCCTCCTTGTACTAGGCACTGTCCTAAGTATTCCAGATACAGATATCAATCATTCAAAAGCCCTGCCTTCATAAAGATTACAGTTTATAATGGAAAGAGTGGATATGCTAATACATAAGCCAGCAAAATATTACACGCTCTGAATAAATTATATAGTGATTATAGAGAAGGTACACCTGTGGGAGTATTGACAGATAAGCAGGAGTGGAATCTTACGAGCAAGTGTATGTAACATCAATAAAGTGAGGGCACCGAAAGTAGCAGAATCTGGATAAATATAGGCCCTTAAGCACAAAATAGGCTAGTGTTCTAAGAACATTCCTCAGTTCAATGTGGACTATAGGAGGGAAGGAGAGGAAGTGAGATATGAGACAGGAGCAAAAAATATGAATCAGATCATGGAGAACAATATCTGTTTTACTATGAAGCCTTGGAACTTTGTCCCATAACCCAGGGGTAGCAATACAAGCACTTGATTTTAAGGAAAATCCGTCCGGAAATACTTTGTAGAATAGACTGGGAGAGCCACACTTGCAAACAAGGATATCAGGTGAGATACCTGGACTAGCATAATGACAGGATGGAGGGAAGTATCCACAGTCAAAAGTACATGTGAGGGGGCTCGGCAGCGTGGCCTAGTGGCTAAAATCCTCGCCTTGGTCCCATATGGCTGCTGGTTCTAATCCCGGCAGCTCTACTTCCTCTCTATCTCTCCTCCTCTCAGTATATCTGACTTTGTAATAAAAATAAAATAAATCTTTAAAAAAAAAAGTACATGTGAGGGTCCAGCAAGATAGCATAGTGGTTAAAGTCCTCGCCTTGCACGTGCTGGGATCCCATATGGGTGCTTGTTCTAATACTGACAGCCCTGCTTCCCATCCAGCTCCCAGCTTGTGGCCTCAGAAAGCAGTAGAGGATGGCCCAAAGCCTTGGGACCCTGCACCCACGTGGGAGACCTGGAAGAGCTCCTGGCTCCTGGCTTTGGATTGGCTCAGTTCCTGCCATTGCAGCTGCTTGGGGAGTGACCCATTGGACGGAAGATCTTCCTCTCTGTCTCTCCTCCTCTCTGTGTATCCGCCTTTCCAATTAAAAACAAAAAAGTACATGTGAAAGCAAAATCAGTAGAATTTGGCTGTTAGCCTAGTTGTGAACATGACCACATGGTCACTGTGGGTGGTCTGGCTGCAGGAGCTCTTTTATGTATTAACCTCCCAGGGTCAATGGACTTATATATATTTTCAGTATTCCCTAGAGCTGATATTCTGTAAGCTAGTTATCTAATAAAAGACTTAATGAAAAAATTTAACAGAATATGGTGCTTTATTGGATGTGGCCACTAAAATGGAAGAACCCAGAAAATTATCTGACCTCTGACTTTGGTGTCTGGGTAGATGGGTGTTATCATTCTCTAAATATGAGAATATGTTGAACAGAACAGGTTGTCAAGATGGAAGGCAGAGAACAGGAAGGAATAAGGAAATGGTCAGGAGATCTAAAAAGGAGTTTTAAGAAGAGAATACATGGGCCCAGCGTTGTGGGTCAGCCAGTTAAACTACCACCTGTGACACTGGCATCCATACGAGCACTGATTTGAGCCCTGATTGCTCCGTTTTCAATGCGGCTCCCTTATAATATGCCTTGGAAGGCAGCAGTGCTTGGGCCTCTGCCACCAACATGGGAGACCCCAATGAAGCTCCTGGCCCAAACCTAGCCTTTGTAGTAATTTTGGGGAGTAAACCAGTGGATGAAAGATCTCTTTTTCTCTGTTACTCTTTCAAATAAATAAAACAAGCCTTAGAAAGGAAGGAAAGAAGCAAGGAGGGAGGAAAGGAAGGAAGAAAAAGAGAGAGAGAGACAGAGAGAGAAAGAAAGAAAGAAAGAAAGAAGAAAAGAAAATCTAACAGCCAAAAGTGGCATATGCAAGACAGCCAGCCCTTCATAAATGTGAAGATTGGTTCTAGGATCCCATCCCCCCCACTCCACTCCCAAAAATGGATGTTCAAAGTCCCTTATATGAAAGGGCATAGTATTTCCACATAACATACAAACATCTTTCTGTATGCTTTAGATCATCTCTAGGTTATTATAATACCGAATACAATGTAAACTCTACGTAATTAGCTTTTATACTTTGCAAGATTGGGGAGTCTTTTTCCTGCCAAGGGCCATTTGGATATTTATAACATCATTCATAAGCCTTACAAAATTACCAACTTAAAAATCAGCCTGCAATAAATTTCTTGAATTTCAAGTTCCACCTGTGGTTGTCTTGGCAGGGCTAGACCGAATGATTTTGAGCCGAACATCCCCCACTCCTGGCTTAGGAAATAATTGTATGAAAAAAAGTCTGTATATGTTTAATACAGATAGCTTTGCCCCTGAATATTTCCCATCCGCAGTTGGCTGAATTCATGGATGTGGAATTCACAGATGGGAAGGATTGGCCATACTGTACCAATTTATAGCGGAAACCAAAGCATGTGTGGATGTTGATATCCGAAGAGGATCTTGGAAACAATCCCTAGCTGATCCTGAGGAAAGACTGTACTATAAAGATTGGACAGAAAGCCAACTAGATCTAGAACAAATGGGAAGTAATTTTTCTCATTTCTGAACAAGTCGATGTACCTTCAATGAATGGACTAATTTTTGTGAGTGGCACAGATAATCCTCAATGAGGACTATTAAAAGGCTGATGGTTTAGTGAAAAAATGCATGGTTTGGATTCAAATACAGTTGGCTTCAAATCCCAGCTCTGCCACCATTTAGTGTTCATGAACAATTTGACCTCTCTGAGCCTCATTTTCCTGAGCATGGCTAGAACTAAAGGTGAAATGAACAAGGCTACTTGCCTTGGGGGTAACACTTCAGAGGGCACCAATTAATCAGGTTAAATAACATTCATGATGAAGAAAATATCAAAATTTTAACTAATCAGGCTCTTACTTGCCCTTGCATGACTGTCTCACCTTTCTCTAGTCCTCATTCTGTCAGAGACTGTTATTATTTAAACTTCACTTCAGCCTCCTTCTACCATCCCCCTGGAATCCTGGCATAGTAGGCTAAGTTTCTGCCTTTGTTGCTAACATTCCATATGGGCACTGGTTTGAATCCCAGCTGCCCCATTTCCCCTCCAGCTCACTGCTTGTGGCCTGGGAAAGCCGCAGAAGATGACTCAAGTCCTGCACCCTTGTGGAAGACTCAGAGGAGGCTCCTGGCTTCGATCAGCTCAGCTGCAGCCATTGCAGGCATTTGGGAAGTGAACCAATGGATAGATGGAAGAACTCTCTCTCTCTTCCTCCTTCTCTCTCTGATTCTGCCTTTCAAATAAAAATAGAATCTTCAACAAAAGTCACCTCACACTATGAAATACAATGTATTTGTTGCTTTCCTCCTAAGTATCTAGTTTAAATTAACATTTTTTGAGGGGACATTAAGAGGAAGGTGGACCAGTAGGCAAAGTACAATGCAGAGCTGTACAATCAGATCGACATGGTGTAGAGCTAAGTTGTGAGCTAGGGCACAAGGTGGTAATGACAAGCCTGACCCTTTCTCTCACTACTAACCTAGACACATGCAAGTTGACAATTCCTTCCCCCTCTGAACTCTGCAGATGGCAGCTGAAGGAGATTTGGGAAAGAAATCCACACCTTAACACTTACTGACTGTTTCTAATTAGCAACTGAAAGTTTCTCAAGAGGCAATTCCCAAGTGTAAACTTCTGCCCTAACATAGGAGGTAAGATGACTTTCCTTTACTTAGAGTCAACGCTTCTAGAAGCTGGCTGAGTGGCTTCTGGAAACCCTTTTCATTTTTTGGCTCAGACTAACCATGTCTCATTCAAAAATAGTTTCTTATCTATACTACAGGGTAATCTGTAGCCTGGGTCCAAATTCCATGTCTTTAAATAGAGTTCTTATGCCTTTACAGATATTTTTTCTCTCCACCTGGTGTAACTCCATATTACTTTTTCATTTGTTCAGTTAACCTCTTAAATAACAGCTGTGGATATTTTTATGCACCTGTTGCCTCTTTCGTTCCTCTTTCTCTTAAGAGAAAATTGCATGTGGATAAGCCATTTCATCAAATCTTTAATTGAAAGCTGAGCAGACACAGATAGGATCTATGCTCTAGGAGCCCGGACAGGGAATATTTAGTCTGTTATAGATGAGACTAAGCTTGGAAGGCTCTTGATATTAGAAGAAGCCCCTTTATTTTTTTCTCTTTTTCTCTTTTTCTCTTTTAGAGCAGGGTAGAGACATCAAAAAATTCTGCAACAGTCAGTCCTGTCATTATGCTTAATTCTAACAATAGAAGGGTCACATGTTTTAAGTCTATAGTAACTAGGTCTCTAAAGACCTTAATTGTATTGATAGCAAGAATAAAGATGGTTAATAGACTCACTTTGTTAAGTCTGTTTTCTTTCCATCTCGATGACCCAGACCCTGACATCATAGCTTTCTTATAGTGGAGGAAAGCAGCAGAGACTTTGTTTTAAATTTGGATTTTAGTTTTAGATCCCTCAGTCAAAGGCCAATCATCCAGTAATATCCTTGGACCAGAAGTCTTTTAAAAAACATTTTCTTTTTATTGGAAAGGTAGATTTCACAGAGAAAAGGAGATACAAAGAGGAAGATCTTCCAGCCACTGGTTTACTTCCCAAGTGATTGCAACGGCCAGAACGGAGCTGATTCAAATGCAGGAGCTTCTTCTGGGTGTAGGGCCACAGGGGTGTAGGGCCCCAAGGCTTTGGGCCATCCTCTATTGCTTTCCCAGGCCACAAGCAGGGAGCCAGATGGGAAATGGAACAGCCGGGACATGAACTGGTCGTGCCCATGTAGGATCCCAGTGCTTCCAAAGTGATGATTTAGTCACTGAGCCATCATTGCAGTACGCCCTTAAAAGTCTCTTTCTAAAGAGTTGTTTGCTTGTTTGAAAGGCAGAGCATCAGAGAAAGGGGGGAGATAGACAAAGAGATAGATCTTCCATCCCCTGGTTCACTCCCCAATACCCAGGAGCCAGAAGCTTCACCTGAGCCTCCTACATAGGTGACAGGGGCCCAAACACTTGGGTCATCTGCCACTATCTTCCAGATACATGAGCAGGAAGCTGGAACAGAAGTGGAGTAGCAGACTCACCTGCACTTGGGTGTGAGCTGCTGGCATCTTAATATGCCCCTGGACCAGAATTCTTAAGAGAAGTTAAATTCCAATTTCAGTTTCATCCCTAAACTGCTTGGAGAAAATTACTAAGCATTTGATTACTTCACTTTCCCCTTTGGTAAAAATAGATGAGCATTTTGAAGAGTTAATCAAAGAATCAATGTTTCACAATGTCATCCGAGAACCCCCCCTCACATGTGCACACATTTCATCATTAATGAGCCACACAACTAAAAGCCCATATGTTTCGAAGCTACAATAGTTATTTAATGCTAACTGCAATGAATCTATCAGGTCCATTCTTGCGGTCTGAAGACATATGACTCAGATATGAGTCAAAAACATATGGAGCTTTTCTTTAGTCATATTCTCCTCTCTTTTTTTCTTTTTGTCATTTATTCTTCACAACACTCAAGGTCCATGATTTCATATTAATGAGATTAAGCTTGAGCAGCAAGACAGTCAAATAATATTAATCTTTCATTAAAATTAATAACTGACCCAAGGCAGTTAATAGGACAAAATGAGAACAGAGAGTAAGTGGTTTGGTCCACTTGACTTCGCTTATGCCAATTAGGTAAAAGAAATAATAATTAATCTAACATGCTGAATAATTCACATGTATAGGGTTCAAAAACAGGGAAAAGCAATTCATGTTGCTAGAAGTCAGGACAGTAACTATTCATGCAGAGAGCTAGTAACTGGAAAGGGCCGTGAGGAGTTGGTCATGTGCTATTTCTTGATGTGAGTGCTACTTACATGGGAAAATTTTGAAACTTCCTTGAGCTCTACACGTATGTACATTTTTCAGTATCTATGTCAAACTTCAATAAAATATATAGCAGTAGAAAAGCAGAAGGGAGCATTGAGGGGAATACATTTCGGCTAAAAGTCTCAGCCTGGAAGCTGTCGCATAGGCCATAAAGCCTACAGGAGTGTTGAAAAATGTACTGACTCATGTATGATTTTCCTGAATCTCTGTAGGGGAAAAAAGCCACACATGAATCAGAGATTATTGTTAAGTGCAATAAAAGCCCATAATATGTTTAATTGCCAAAATATCCATTTGAATATTTTTCAACTGCTTTTTAGGAATGCCCACCTAAAGAGGAAGCTAGCTGGCAAAGCCAGTCCTTCTAACTCCCCTAGGTTACTCTGAAACAAACTCAGCTGCTGACCTTGCTGAGAGACTACAAGCTCTCTGATCTTAGCTTCAATGTGTAGTTTAGCTCCTAATGGCTAGCTGTGTGAATGACACCAAGTCCCTTCACATCTCAAGAACTCCAGTTCCTCTGGAAGGGACTAAAGATACTGTACTACTCCAGAGAGCAGTCTGTGCATCAGTGAGTTACTACTTTTTTACCTAGTTGGAAAGCAATTAATGGCAGTGATTTGAAGCATAAAAGATTACCTGTGAGTGTTAAATAAATTGCCCAAACAAGTTAGGAGCGTTTTGCCAGGTTATGCAAGCAGGGGGCATTTAATTGTCAATAACCTAATCAATCAAATTGACAGATCTTTTCCATGAGGGGATGCAAAGATTGGAGACTTGCCCTATTGTCCCCATGGCCCAAATCATTTGGCTTCACTGTGACATAATTTTGGTATTTTCATACCATTCTATAATATGGCTCCGTTTTTACAGAATGGAACCACTGGTACATAAATCAGAATACCAAATTTAAAGCAAGCCAAGCATTCATACGTTCCCAGTCACTGCTTATCAGCACCTCTAAGTGCTGTCAGTTTCAAATGAGCTAATGAAGGCATTTATTCAAAAGACTGGCTAATCATGTTGAATTCACATGGGATTTAGAGTACTCCATAATGCTACTTACTAAATCTGGAGGAGGTATGGGACAACACATGCAAGCAGGCTACTCAGAAATGCATCTGGGGCTAGCACAGTAGCATATCAGGTCAAGCCATCGCCTGCAGAGTCAGCATCCCATGTGAGCCCCAGATTGAGTGTTTGCTGCTTCACTTCTGGTCCAGCTTCCTGCTAGTGAGCCTGGAAAGACCACAGAGGATAGTCCAAACCCTTGGGCCCCTTGAGCTGCAGATCTGAAGAAGCTCCTAGTTCCTGGCTTTAACCTGGCCCAGCTCTAGCAGTTGCTGCCATTTGAGGAGTGAACAAGTAGATGGAAATTGTTCTGTCTCCTCCTCTCTTTCTAATTCTGCCTTTCAAATAAGTAAACTAAATCTTAATTTAAAAAAGTCTGTTCACCAGGGCACATGGAAATATCATCTTATCCTTTTTTAAAAATAGGCTTATTTATTTTTATTTGAAAGTCACAATTATAGAGATAAAAAGAGAACAAGAGAGAGAGAGAGAGAGATCGTCCATTTGCTGATTCATTCCCCAAATGACTTGCAACAGCCAGAGATGGGCTGGTCTGAAGCTAGGAGCTTCCTCCAAGTCTCCCATGTGGGTACAGAGACCCAAGCACTTGAGCCATCATCTGCTGCTTTCTCAGGTCATAAGCAGGAAACTGGATGGCAAGTGGAATAGCTGGAACTCAAACTGGCACCCATAAGAGATGCCAGTACTGCAAGCAGAGGATTATCTCACTATGCCACAGTATGGTCCTTTGTTCTTCTACCTAAATACTTGATCTCAATCCTTGAAACTAACCAAATGACTTTGGAAACAGCATAAAATAGATTCAATTATTGTTTATCAACTCACCTAGAGCATTTCTTGAGTATCTCCTATGGGAAACACTGTATCAGACATTTTCTATGAATCACATTTAATATTTACACAACCTTCTGAGGTAAGGTTTATTATCCTCATTTCACCATGAGTGTCAGGATTTGAACCCAAGCCTATAATGATTCTACAACCACTAAACTCTCCTGGATTCTCCATCTGAGATAGAGTAGTTCATATTTAATTTTTTCTGTTTGGTTTTTGAGCAGTGATTGTTTACGAAAAAGTAACACCTAAGCATAAAATTAATGGTTTTGGAACAATAAAAAATTAACATAAAAGAAAAAATCTAGCACTTAAATTTGAAGAATTGGTTTTAAAGTCTAAAAAAAAAACTCAAAAATATGGATTGGGTTATTAAACTGGTACAAAAAAAGAAGAATGTGCCAGATAATTTTCAAGAATCCATTGTAGGTTCTGGCATTAAAAAAATAAAATCAAACTAAGAAAACAAGAGTTTTAACTATTAATGATCCCCCTACTGGGAATATTGAGTCATCGTCTTGGTTTCTACTACCTGCTCTGTCAACAGCCTATCCTAACACCTTGGATAAGTAATTAAACTTGATCTACTTCAGTTTGTTCATCAGTAAAAATATGAAATAACTAATAAAACGAATCTACCATGTAGAGATGTTTTAAGAACAAATAACCTTAAAACAACAACAAGGCATTCAGAGCTTCTAAGAAATGCCACTGCAATCAACATATGACTAACACCATCAATGCAGAGGAATCATTCCTAAATGGAAAATAGAAAATCCTAGGTAATCATTCTATTTGATGCACGATTGGGGTTCTGAGGGACTACGGCCCCTTTCTAAGAAGCAAACAATGGCTTCTGAACAGAATAATCAAGAGCTAACCAGAAAAATCTGAAAGGTTGTGATCAGCCAAGGTAATGCCATAATGACTTATTCATTCACCCAGCCATTCCACAAATATACGTTGGCACCTTCTTTATACTGAGCTGGATGCCCCCTTCCTTTTCCTATGGGTTCAGGTACATAAAGTTGGGCTAAACCTAGGCACTGTGCAGGGGGCCCCATGTCAAAGAACCCTCTTTTAGCCTATGGTCTGATGCTCAGTGCAGGAGGAGACCCTAGAAAAGGGCAGTCTGAAAATCCTCTTCAAGCTTCACTCCACAGTGACATCTACCTTCCAGTTAGATATAGTCTTTGCATTTCCTCCAGATGCCTCTGAGCACAGAAGTACTGGAATGTGTACACACACACACACACACACACACACACGGTTCTATATTGCTATCTCAGATTATACCTGTCATAATACGTTCCTGTGTACGGTAGGAAATCTTCATGTTTGTTTCTTCTGCCTTTTATTATGCTGCAAAAAACAGCTCCACTCCTAGGAAGACACCTACTGTACACCCATTTGTGGCTGGTCCTTTTTGTGAGTTCCTGCCAAGCTGGTAGGAAGCTTCCCGATGACTCCATCTTAGTTGGATCGCCTGCAGAGCCTAACACCGTACATAGGGTGCAGCGGTGGGAGGGGGGTGAGGGGCGGCTAAGGCAGCTGAGCAAGAGTCAGGAGGGCAGGGAGTATAATAAAGAAGGGTGCCATGTCCCTAAGCTTAAAAATATCTATGGTACATATTCGCAAACATATAAACAGAGATACATACGAAAAGTAAAGCCAGAGCAAATTCATGTATTTATACTCCAACACTAAACTACTATAGCCAAGAAAAAAACCATAGGCATTTCCCCTCCACCCTAGTCCCTCTGCCCCAACCTCTTCAAGCCCTTTAGTGGCTTCTGCCACCCTACCCCGCCCCTCCCCTCCTCAATGCAGCCTGCTTTGGATAACTCACTTTGACCTGATTTCAATTCCATCTGGTCAAACATGCTGGGAGGAGGGGAGGAGAGAAGGAGAAGCACATTGGGATTTGCCACTGAGGCTAGACCTAAACCCAAGGAGTGCGGCCCCTCCCCCACCGCAGGGTGCTCCTGTGGTGAGAAGGGAAGGGAAAGCGCAGGCTGCAACCCTGAGACTGAAGCCAGGGCTGCCTGCAAACATTTTCTGGGCATCTATAATTTGCCAGTCTCCATCCATTTGCAGCTTACGTTCAGGGGCCCTGGCAAGCTCTGCAGTGGGTTCCAGGAGAGCTATTAATCCCTCTCAACATGTGAGGTTATTCTGCACTGCCTCGGCTCTAACAGAGGGTTCCTCTTGTGTCTTTCCTCTAACCCCTTTTGCTGCTGCCCTTAGCTCCTTTCCTCTCTTGACCTTGAGAGGTCAGTAAAGTGCCTCATTCCCACCCGCTTCCCCCTCCCCTGCCAAATCCCATTCTGATAACCCTGCAAAAGCTTCCAGAAGCAGGTTCTCTTCCACTGGGGCAGGGAAAACAAGAGGCAAAGTGACAAGGAGAGGTGAGAGACCGAAAGTGCTGGAAACATCCCTTGCCATCTCTAGTACTCTATAGCATAAGAGCAAGCCCTCAGCATGCCCAGCCCCCCACCCCCACTCCCTGGTTGCAGAGGCAAGGTTTAGCTAGTCACCTTCTGTAATTCCAATTCTGCAGAGGGGAAAACCTGCAGAGGACCTGGCCCCGAACAGGCACAGAATCCAAGGTGGCCAATTGTGGACTGCTTTGTGGGTGAGATAAAAAGCAGACTTTGCAGATTTAGTAGATTAACCCACACACAAAACAAAATAAAACAAAAACAGCCAGCTTGCCCTAGGGAGAAGGGCAAGAATCAGGATCTCAGTGACCTTTGTATGGACCAAGTCTGCTTTGTCTCCAGGATCCAGATACCCACCCCAGGGGCTGGAGGAATACCTCCCCAGCTCCTACACATTACCCATTTTGTCCCCCAGCTCCTTCCCTCTTTTTCCTTTGTTCTTCCCTAAAATAAATCAACTCTCCAGCTTGTTAAACTCTTAGCTCCAGGGAAAGGCATCAGACTAGCAGACTGGTGGCCCAGACTTTGGGTGTGTGCTGGAAAGAGGGGAGGACTCCTGCCCATGACAGGTGCTGCGCAGGTCCCAGCCTCCTGGCTTACTTGGGGATAGGGAGACTCACTGGCTCCACATAGCCCCCAATAAAACCACTCTTCTCCAGCTGCTGCTTCTGAGCGGCAAAGTTGTTGGGGGAGAAGGGAGGGTTCGGGGTGGGGGTAGGGATTGAGGGGCTGGGACTGGGGAGTGAGAAAGAAGGGGAGAGGTCTTCACAGCCCCCTAGGGGGTGCGCGCCTCACCACCCGCAGACTTCACTTACCATCTCACTGTAGGCATCCTTGCTGAGCCTGGGGGTCAACTTGATAGTGCCCATGAAAACAAAGAAGAGTCCCAGGGCCACAGAAAGGGCCACGATAGTTATGGTTCTGGGGGATGCCATGGGGTCACCAAGGCAAGTCCCAACTAATCCTGCTTTGCGCAGACGGTCAGTCTAGGATGCAGTAGGCAAGCACAGGGACAGCTAGAGGGACGCTGCGGAGGCAGCAGGCAGCTAGAATGACAAAGGGAGAGGAGGGAGCTCGAGAAAAAAATTGAGAGATCGAGATTCAACCGCTCTCACTATAACAATCGCTGGGTCCTAATGCCCTACGCTTGCTCCGCACAGGCCAAAAAGATTGGAAGTTAAAGGCAGATCCGAGTCGAAGCGGAAACTTGCACTTTTGAAGAGCAGGAGGTAGCTTACTCTTGGAGTACAGTCAAGGAGCCGCTCCTGCCAGCAGGAGTTCGAGAAGACGTTCTTTTTGCCGCTTCCCCCACCCCCGACACTTTGCATCTCCTCCCCTCCTAGCTTGTAGCCACTCACACCCCCTTTCCACCTCTTTCCCTCAATCAAATTGTCAGTCCTCAGAGAATTGTTGGTTTCTGAAGTGAGTGCCACTTAAGGGTAAAACTGCAAAGTTGCGAGGCGCTGCTGCTGAAGAATGCTTTATTGTTCTGTTGCTGAAAGGCTTTCCGAGGCTCCCGTGGCCCAGTGGCTAACTCCAGAGTGTTTAGTTCGTCATTCAAGGCCCTATTGCGTTTTGACACCTACCGCTTTTTGGGGAGATTGATCTTTGAACAGCTGTCAAGGCTTCTACCAACTTAGTAACCCAAGCCTTTCCTAACCCTTCCCTCTTCCTCCCCCCATCACTCCACAATGCTTGCTTCCTATATAAAGGCTTTCCCAGCCTACTCCCAGCTGGACATGATTGCTTCCTCCGATTTTCTCTAACAACAACCAATATTTATTGAATGTTTACTAGGTGTTAGGCACTGCCCTAATCGAATCTTTAAAAGCAACACTGTGAGCTAGGTATGAGTCACCATTTTTAGGGCTGGGAACACTGAGTTCCAGGGAATTAAGTAACCTGCACAACCGTATACAGCCAGTCGGCAGAGATCAAGGATACAAATCTGGACAGTTATTTCTAGAGCCCAGGCTCTCCATATGGGATCTGCTGTTTTTCCCAAACAATAATTTGCACAATTAGCATGCACATCCAGTGTTGTCATACCCAGAAGGTCAGGGTTTCAATTCCAGATCTGCCACTCACTGTGTGAACTTCAACACTTTTCTTCCCTTGTGTGAACCTCGTTTCCACATTTGTAAGTGGAGGAAAAGTGTGCCAAGTTTTGGTGTAACAATCTCACGTATGTACATCACCTAGCACAACGTCTAAGACGCAACAATAACTCAGAGAGTGTGATTCTCTCCTGCTTTTCTGCCTTTCTGCTCCATTCCAAATTAGATTATAAGGATTTAAAGGAATAGGAACCACTTCTGTATATGCCCCACAGTCCTAAAACAATGTCTTTTGTGCACCAGATCCTAATAAATCTTGGTGGGGAGGGGAGATGATTTTAAATGCAAACACCTCTGAGAGTGGTAATGCTGAGCTTTAAGCTATCATTTACAACCTGTGAGGGAAGAATTCAGGCTCTTTTCTGATTACAATTCAATTTACAAATTACTGAGAATCTATCATATGCATACAAGTGAATTAAACACCATTAGAACACACTGAGGAAGGAGGTACAGACTTTACTCCCAGTGGATTTATTGAAAGCAATAGGACAAGTTAGAGAGAAGATTCCTTTCCTAGACATAAAAAAACAGAAAAAATACTCCAAAATGTGAAATATTCATCATTATAATTTGCTTTCCAAATGCCCTATATTGAATATGGCATTAAAATGAGCCTTGGGAAACAAAGTCACATAATTGATCATTATTTCTTCTTTCAAATTATGTGATAAAGACACTAACAAATATTCTTTATAAAAATGTGTGAAGGACTAAGTAATATAAGGGCACAACAATTCATAGTCCCACTATAAAGAGATAAACCTCCGTATTTTTATTGTTCAATATTTTAACCTTTTTCTTTACTGCCTCTCTGCGAGCAAAATATGTAAATTTGCTCTTAAAAATTAGATTTGACAATGTAGTTAATTCCCCCTTTGTTTATTAGTATTTTATCTTGTCATTAGGCTGTATTCGCAAACCACAATCGCTACATAATGCTTTAGCATCATTCGAATGTACTATAATTCATTTATTTTCCTGTTGCTAGACATTGGTGTTTTTTCCATGGTTTTTGCCTCTACAAGTAAAAAGATCAGTGATGCACATTCTTGTGTATAGTCTGTGCCTAAATACCTAAATTTTTCTTTAGGATGAATTCTGCAGGTTAAATGATTCAAAATTATAACATTTTCATATATATATGGATATCTAAATATCCATATATATTCATATATCTTTTTCTAATCATTAACACCACTGACTGAGAGTACACTCGACACTAATTAAGTGAGTTACAAACATGATGAAGAGTAATTTTTTGAACCCAGAACAAGACCAACATCTGTTAGGATATTGACCATAAGCCTGTGTTATTTCTGTTTACTGCTGCTGCTGCTTTAATTCACTTAAAAGACATTAATTTTTAAATATTTACTTATTTATTTGAAAGAACAACAGAGAAAGAGGAAGAGTCAGAGATCTTCCATCTACTGGTTCACTACTCAAATGAGCACAACAGCTGAGGCTGGGCCAGGCTAAAGCCACATGGGACTCAGACCTGTATTTTTTTTCCTCCTTACTTCTTTATTATTATTATTATTATTATTACATTTTATTATTATTATTATCATTTTATGATACAATTCCATAGGCTCCTGGCATTTCCCTTATCCCCTCCCCCATTCCCACCCCCCCAGTTCCTCTATATCATTACTAAAATATAGTTCTTCATACACAGTCATATGTCCATCATTGCGGGCATGGACAATGGCAGAGAGTCCAGCATCCTATTGTCAAGATATAGTGAACAGTTTCATTATAAGTCCATCTTTGGAAGTAGAAATGCATACTACATTGTATCCTCACATCTGGATGTTAGTCTGCATTTCACAGCTACTGTACATCCCCCCAAATGAAAACAGACCTGTATTTTGATATGGGGTGTGGGCATCCCAACTGCTGGCTTTAACATGCTACTCCACAATGTCAGCCCCAAGACATGACTGTTTAAAAGAATTTTGATGCACAGTACCAAACTGCTTTCCAGAAAAATTTACCCTCCCCATCAGCAATATAGGAGACTGTAAGCATCACCATATCAGACAGTTTCAATGTGTTTTTCAGCTTCAGTTTCATTCAATGAAGCTGTGTTGTGTTGATAATTACAACAATGCTTTTGTGCTGGAAAAGCTTTTCCCAGTCTCAAGAACAAACATTTGCACAAACTTTCATATGCCCGATTTATGCTTTCTTTTTTCAAAAGTAATATTGTTGATTAATTCTGTTCCTGTTGCCCTGTGACACTTCCTTTATTGTATATCAGGTTCCTATCTTTTTGCTTGATGAGTTTCAAAGCTTTCTATACTGTTCATTGATTTGTTTGTTGATTCCTGTGCCAGCACTACAATATTTTATACTCATGTATTTCAATGACCTATAAGCCACGTTTCCTATAAAAATTTATTTTCAAAATTTATTTGCCATTTGACTTTATTCATTGAACTTTAGAGTCACTTTACCAGGATGCCAGCGTGATGGCTCAACTGGCTAATCCTCTACCTGCCAGCACTGGCATCCCATATAGGTGCCATTTTGTGTTGTGCTATATCCTATCCAGCTTCCTGCTTATAGCCTGGGAAAGCAGCAGGGTGATTCATGCCCTTATGAACCTACACCCGTGTGGGAGACCCAGAAGCTCCTGGCTCCTGGCTTCAGATGAGCTCAGTTCCAGCCATTTCAGCCTTGAGGTGTGAACAGGCAGATAGAAGATCTGTTTCTCTGTCTCTCCTTCTCTGTGTAACTTTGCCTTTCAAATAAAAACAAATCTTAGAAAAAAAGTTTCTCTTCACCAAAGTGACATAATTAAGGAAGATACTGTGGCACAGCATGTTAAATCATCACTTGGGATGCCCTTATCCCATACGGGGGTACCTTGTTTGAGTCCTGGCTACTCCTGATGCAGCTGCCTGCTAATGCAACCTGAGAGGCAGCAGATGTTGGCTCAAGTGCCTGGATTCATGCCACCCACATGGGCGACCCAGATGGAGTTTTTGTTTCCCAGGTTCAGGCTGGCGCAGACCTGGTTGCTGCAGCCATTTGTTCAGTGAACCATTGGATGACAGATTCTCTCTGTCTCCCTGTCATTCTGCCTTTCAAGTAGATGAAAACAGACACTAAACAAAAGTAAAACTAATTTTGGGGTCCAGCGCAATAGCATAGTGGTTAAGGTCCTCGCCTTGCACCTGCAGGATCCCATGTGGGCACTGGTTCTAATCCCAGCAGCCCTGCTTCCCATCCAGCTCCCTGCTTGTGACCTGGGAAAGCAGTAGAGGATGGCCCAAAGCCTTGGGACGAGTGGGAGATCCGGAAGAAGCTCCTGGCTCCTGGCTTCGTATTGGCTCAGCACGGGCCATTGCAGCTGCTTGGGGAGTGAGTCATCGGATGGAAGATCTTCCTCTCTGTCTCTCCTCCTCTCTATATATCTGACTTTCCAATAAAAATAAAATAAATCTTAAAAAAAAGTAACTTTGAATTTGGGCTTGGCTGAATTAAATGTGTCATTAATTTTAAAATTTGTTGTCTTGCAAAATTTAGCTTTCCAATTCAGGAATATGGAATTAATTTCCACTTATTCAAATGCTAGTTGCATATATATATATATATATATATATATATATATATGTAGCTATTTTTTACATTTTATTTTCATTGACAAATGATTATATAAGTTCAATGTGATCTTTCACGATTTGTGTGCTATGCATATATATGATCAAGTCAGCTTTATTAGCACATTCATCACCTCAAATATTTATCATTTCTTTATAATGAGAGCATTTAAGGTCATTTTTATTATTTTGAAATAAACAATACATTGCTATTAACTACAGTTACCGTACTATACAATAGAATTCCAGAAATCAATATGTTCTTAGGTTTTTGAAATTATTTATGTGAAAGTCAGAGTTACATAGAGAGAGTGGGAGAGACAGAGAGAGATTTTCCATCTATTGATTCACTCCCTAACTGGCCATCATGGCCTGATCTAAGCCAGTTCAAAATCAGGGGCCAGGAGCTTCTATCAGGTTTTCCATGTGGTGAAGGGCCCCAAGGCCTTAGACCATCTTCTGCTGCTTTTCCAGGTGCCTTAACAGGGAGCTAGACTGGAAGCGAGATAGCCTGGACTCCAACAAGTGTCCATATGGAATGTTGGTGCTGCAAGTAGTGGCTTTACCTGCTACATCACAACAGAGCAGGCAGAACTTGAAGCAACACTCCATTATGGAATGACTAGAGTTTCAGGTGGAGGCTTAATCTGGTGCAGTACAGTTCTGGCCCCTCTACAGGAGATTGGTTTTTTAGCTTAAGGCACTCCCACTTATCTATTTTAACTTTTGTGTGCCTGTGCTTTTGAGATTATATCGAAAAATTCATTGTCTAGACCAATGTTAAGTGGTTTTGTGCCTATGTCTTCTTCCAGTACGCTGTTCTTTCCTTACTGTGTTTTCTTGGCTCTTTTAGCAAAAATCAACTAAAATGTATGTGTTTATTTCCAAGCTCTTTATCCAATTCTATGGATCAATGCGTCTGCTTTTATACCAGCATCATGCTGTTCTGATTACTATAGATTTGCAAAATATCTTGAAATCCAGTAATATGATACTTTTGAATTTGTTCTTTTTTTTTTTTCAGGTTATTTTGGCAATTTAAGGTCTTTCATGATTCCACATGATTTTACAATTTCTTTCTTTATATAAACAAAGATTGATTTTTTTTTGCATTGGAAAGGCAGATTCCACAGAGAGAAGGAGAGACAGAGAGAGATCGTTCATCTGCTTGTCTGCTAACCAAATGGCTGCAAATGGCCAGAGCTGAGCTGATCAGAAGCTGGGAGCTAGAAACTTCTTCTCGGTCTCCCACATGGGTACAGGGACCCAAGGATCTCAGTCATGCTCCGCTGCCTTCTCAGGCCACAGAGAGCTGAATGGGAAGTGGAGCAGCTGGGACGTGAACCAGTGCCTATATGTGGTGTTGCTGGCAGTAGATGAGGGAATCAGCCCTCTATGCCACTGCACCAGCCCTAGGAATTTTTTCCTAGTTCTGTAAAGAATAGCATTGTAATTTTGATAGGGATTACATTGAATCTACAGAGAACCGGGTAGTATGGACTAATATATGTGTTTTTTTGGTATGTGTTGTACCTGTTCATTCTTAGAGTTATTCCTAGATGTTGTAGGGTAATTTATTATCAATAATGAATTCCCCCCCTATATATTGTAACTTGTTGTTGCTGGTATACAGAAAAAAAAAAAAACCCCACTATTGTCATTCAGCCACTTTCCTGAGTTAGTTTCTGAATTCTCCTTACAAAGGTCAACCGATTCCATTCGTTCTCCACTGGATGGACAACCACATCAAGTGCAAGTAAGGATTATTTTAGTCTCCCTTCCAACAGTTGTATCTCATTTCCTTTCCACATCTGTTTTTTTTTAAAGATTTATTTATTTTATTACAAAGTCAGATATACAGAGAGGAGGAGAGACAGAGAAGATCTTCCGTCCAATGATTCACTCCCCAAGTAAGCGAATCCGCCGATGCTGCACTGATCCGAAGCCAGGAGCCAGGAGCCTCTTCCAGGTCTCCCAAGCGGGTGCAGGGTCCCAAGGCTGTGGGCCGTCCTCCACTGCTTTCCCAGGCCACAAGCAGGGAGCTGGATGGGAAGTGGAGCTGCCGGGATTAGAACCAGCACTCATATGGGAACCCGGCGCGTTTAAGGCGAGGACTTTAGCCGCTAGGCCACGCCGCCAGGCCCTCCTTTCCACATCTTGTTGTATTTTCTACAGGCCAGCTTTAACCATTTGCCTGGCCTGGGGCAAAAGGGCAAATAGAGGGCCACATGTCAAGGAACTATGAATTGGAGCATAAGGAAAAGCAAGAAAGCCCAGGCTTGTTACTGTTGGGAAACAATCATTGTTTGGAAGCCTATAGCCATTGAGAGAGAAGGGATTTGACAGATTAATTTGACTATTCTCTTAGTAAGCACTTCTGTTGCTCAAATTCTCCTTGCAGTCTTAAGCAGTGTCTAACATCAGCAGCATAGCTTATAAACTTCATGGCATTTGGATGTATTTGCCTTTTATTTCCTTCTTTTTTGCTCAATTTTAAATAAAGATTTATTTAAGACATTGCATTTTCCACTTAGATATAGTGCTTATAAAGTGCAATGTAATTTCTTTGCCCTGTGCACATTTGCCTCTTATTTCAAGTACATAGAGTAAGAGCTAGAAAGCATTTCCCTTAAATTTGAATGATGCTAATCACGACAGTGAAGGTTTGGGTTTATGTGTTGTGCTATGCCTACACTGAGCACTGGATACCAAAGAACATAAATGAATTTGCCTTCTTTAATCATTTTATTTTGAGTATTTATTTATAAGTTACCCTTAAAGGATGAGCCCTAGGGTAGAATCCCCTTTTGCCCAGTTCTGAGGATAATGCTGGTTACACTGAACATTACTAGGCACAACAATGGCAGCAGCTGCAACTTGCCCTTGACTCTCACGAGTCTGTTTTCACAGTTTATTAAAGTCTTACCATGTTTCAAGTACCACTCAGATTGTTTTGTATGCATTATTTTAGTCATTCCTTACAGCAACCCCAAGCAAAAAGGATCTCCTATAATTGAGGTGTTTTTTTTTTTTTAAGAATTTCTTCATTTATTTTAAAGTCAGAGTAGCAGAGAGAGGAGGACAAGAGGGATCTTTCATGTACTGGTTCATTCCCTAAATGGCTGCCAAGGCCATGCTGGCCAGGTCAAAGCCAGGAGTGAAGAATTCAGTCTGAGTCTGGCAGGGACACAAGTACATGGGCCATCTTGTACTGCTTTCCCTGGAGCATTGGCAGGGAATTAAATCAGTTGGAGCAGTTGGAGTTTGAACAGGTGCTCAAGGAGGATGGCAGTCATATGCTGCTGCTGCTCAACCAGTGCCACAGCAATTACCTCAGTTATTAGGTTTTGACCGATTGAGTAGCTTGCTCAAAGCTGTAAAATAGGATTTGAAATTCAGTTTTGTCTGAAACTTTTTTTTAAGATTTATTAATTTTTTTGAAGATTTATTTTTATTGGAAAGTCAGATTTACAGAGAAGGAGAGACAGAGACAAAGATCTCCTACCTGCTGGATCACTCCCCTAGTGGCCACAACGGCTAGAACTGAGCCAATCTGAAGCCAAGAGGCAGGATCTTCTTCTAGGTCTCCCACGCCAGTGCAGGGTCCCAAGGGCTTTGGGCCGTCCTCTACTGCTTTCCCAGGCCACAAGCAGGGAGCTGAATGGGAAGTAGAGCAGTCAGGATACAAATTTGCACCCAAATGGGATCCTGGTGCATGTAAGGTGAGGAATTTAGCTACTAGGCTACTGCACCAGGCCCCATTTTATTCACTTTAATTTCATCAAATGTTACAAAGTTGGTCGTTGACTTAAGATGCATATTTTATTTGATCTGGAGATAAAATGAAACACTAATCTTTTGTTTATTTTCTTTTCTTCTTTCTTTTTTTTTTTCTTTCTTTCCTAGATACTAACCTGAAATCTGCTACCTGGTTTCCACAGAGGCAGCCCTCTGTATTGTGTTTGGGGTCTGAGAAATCCTGCTCTATTCTGTTTTTTTTTTTTTTTCTTTCCTCCTAATGCTTGCATTTTCACAGATTTTTGCTTCAACTGCACCTGTTTAGTTGAACATGACCTCACATGTCCATAGGGGATGAAGGGTTGATATAGGGATCAGTGTTGTGCCACATATTAAACTGCTACTTGATGTGCCAGAAGCTCATATGGATGTTGGTTCAAGTGCCGCTTGCTGCACTTCCCCCCCAGCTCCCTGATAATGTGTCTGAGAAAGTAGCAGAGAATGGCTCAAATGCTTTTACTCCTGCACTCTTATGGAAGACCTGGATGGAGCTCCTGGTTCCATACTTTAATGTGGTTTAGCCCCAACTGTTGAGGTCATTTGGGAAGTGAATCAGCTGATGGAAGACCTCTCTTCCTGTCTCTAACTTTCCCTTCTGTATTTGTTTTTACAATAAACAAATCTCTCAGGCCCAGCAGCGTGGCCTAGCGGCTAACGTCCTCGCCTTGAATGTGCCAGGATCCCATATGAGCACTGGTTCTAATCCCGGCAGCTGCACTTCCCATCCAGCTCCCTGCCTGTGGCCTGGGAATGCAGTCGAGGACGGCCCAAGACTTTGGGACCCTGCATCCACGTGGGAGACCCAGAGGAGTCTCCTGGCTCCTGGCTTCAGATCGATGCAGCACCGGCCATTGCGGCTCACTTGGGGAGTGAATCACGGGACGGAAGATCTTCCTCTCTGTCTCTCTTCCTCTCTGTATACCCGATTTTCCAATAAAAATAAGATAAATCTTTAAAATAAAATAAAATAAAATAAATCTTGAAAGAAAAAAGAAAGAAGGACTGGAATATACATTTTGTTCAGCACTTAAGCTACCAGTTGGGACCCTACTTCCTATATCAGAATGCCTAGGTTCCAGTCTCAGTTCCATTCAGATTTCAGTTTCCTGCTAATGCACACCCTAAGAGGCAGCAGGTAAGACAAGCAGTTGGGTTCCTGCACCTAAGTGGGAGGCCTGGATTGAATTTTCAGTTTCTAGCTGATCTCTCTCTAACTCTCCCTTTCAAATAAATAAAATAAATATTTAAAATAAGGAGTTGACAAGGAAATGAGTAGTTTTTTTTTTTTTTTTTTTGCACTGTCACCTCTGAATACTCTGGAAATTCTGGGGTGGCTACTGATTAAACCATCAGTTAGAGTGTAGACCATTGTGAATGTGTTCCATGATTCTCAAAGCTCAGCTCATTCTGATAACACCAAACAGCCTACTATTTCTTCAATGGACTGCTCTCTTGGAATATCAGTGTTACACTGTTTCTGGTTTGCTTTTACTTGCTGTTTTCCCAAAGCAGCATCATTTTCCCGTGTACTAAGTAGATGGTCAAGAGTCTTTTGCCTTGTTACAGTGGTCCCAGTTGTCCCAGTTGGAAGACTGAGAGCCATAGCAGAGTAGATGTCGTACTGACCCTTGTCATAGGTCATGGGCTTATGATCAGCTCTGTAGGCTGAAGGAAGATGCCTTAATTTTGTCCTAGCTACCATCAAGGTAGTAATCATTCCATGGTAGGTATTGTACAGCAGTAGCATGTTGCATAACCAATCCATTTGGGTCTAAGGGCAGCTGATGAGACAAATTCAGGGAGTTCTACTAATAATGCCAATTTTTATAGATGCAGATATTGAAGCAACAAGAGATAAGGTCATTATCCAACTGTATCTTCTCAGAAGTAGCAGAGCTAGAAATGGAGTCTGCATGATAGCAAAGCCCATTTTCTTTATTATGACTGATTTTAATCGTGTCTGACACCGGCATCACCTGGAACTGTGTTTATAATGCCCTCCCACAGACATTCTGACTTAATTGATCGGGGAGTGGGGGTCTTGGCATTGATGTTTTATTAACGCTTCCTGCGTGATTTCCAATGTGCAGCCACACTAATGAGCACTGCACTATGCTTCATTGCCTAAAAACTCAGTGACCTCAGTTGAATCTCAGGGAAACACAAGGCTCAGGTGGAAAAACTGAGATGAAGACAAACAAGGCTATGGCAGGATGAGTGTTATGCTCAACCTCTGCTTCTATCTAGTATAGGCAATGTAAGTTCTTTATAAGGTAGGTGTGAACAACAGCTCTGAGGAGAGCTCAGCTGGGTAATGGCTCTTTCCTCAGCTTCAGAGGAGAGTGCTAATGGAGACCCTCCACAGGATCACACGGAATGTGTTGCTTATATCAAACCCCCAACTGATGGGAAGCTATACTTGGCAAATACTGCTCTTTGATTTTAACTCTTGGAATTAATTTTTGGGAGAAGTGAGGACCAACTTAGAAGCTAAGACTGACCCAAAAACTGTCTGGCTCTTAACAGAATCCTCAAGTTTCATTGCTGTAGCCTATGCAGTGTCTTTCCCCCAACATGGCTTTTCCAGCCAGTCATCGGATCTTCCTGGAAAGATAAACTGATCAGGGCATCCCCTAGGATCCCTGAGCATTGCATCCTGAGAACACTGCCAACCTTATTTTGTGCACAAGTGTCTTCTTAGCTTCATTTAACAGCAAGCTCTTCTGCCCCTGATAGGAGGCAGTGGTGTAAAAGGTAGGGGTTTTTGAGTGTGATCCTTGGTCCAACAATATCAGTGTCATCTAGGAATTCGTTAGAAATGCAAATCTCAGGAGTACTGAATCAGAAATTATGGGTTCAGGAAAGTGTTCTAATAAGACCTCCAGATAATTCTGATGCACATGAAAGCTTAGAGATCAAGCTTTAAAAGATTAAACTGGATGGGGCCAGTGTTGTGACACAGTGGGTGAAGTCGCAACCTATAGCACTAGCATTCAATGTAGACTCTGGTTTGAGCCCAAGCAGCTCCACTTCCAATCCAATTCTCTGTTAATGTGCCTGGGAAAGCAGTGGAAGATGGCTCAAGAACTTGGGCATTTCTACTCACCTTGGAGTGAGTAGAAAAGGGTTCCTGCTGGGGACTCCATGTGTCCCGAATCTCCTGCTAGTGGCAGGAGGAAGGAAAGAAAGTCCCGAGTTAATGGTGGAATTAGTGTCTTTTTTGCACCATCTCAGGGGAGTTACTACAAAGGACAAAATCGCTCACAATGGTATCTGGTTTCGAATGATACCTCAGAAGGGTGGGACTAGTTAACTTCCTCCTCCCGTTCTAACAATAAGCTGATCACTCAGGTGCCATCTCTTTGTCAGTGGCCCAGAGATGAGATTAGGTGGGTCACTTCCAGATGGTGAATTGATGTTAATTCTGCCCCCTCTGTCTTTCCTCTAGGAGAGATGGTGTCCTTGAAAAATGTGCTCTGGGGAAGTTAAGACATGGGAGAGAAATACAATTTTATATAAACAAAACAAAACAACAACAACAACAACTTGGGGACCAGGAAAGCCCTAGCTGCCTACTCTCACACAATATCTCCTATGAGCACTGGTTGGAGACCTGACTGCTCCACTTCTGATCCAGTTCCCTGCGAATGTGCCTGAGAAGGCATCAAAGGATGGTTCAAGTCCTTGGGCCCCTGTTACCCAGATGAAAGACTCAGAAGAAGCTCCTGTCTCCTGGCTTCAGCCTGGTCTGGCCTTGGTTCTTGTGGCCATTTGGGAAATGAACCACCTAATGTTAAACCCCTTTCTGTTTATTTCTCTCTCTTTCTTTGTAACTCTGCCTTTCAATCAACTGCTGGTTCATTCCCCAAATTGCCAGAACTGCACGGGCTGGGCGAGGATGAAACCAGGAGCCATGAACTCCATCCTGGTCTCTCATATGGGTACAAGGACCCAAGTGTCTGGGCCATCTTCCATTGCTTTCCCAGGTGCATTAGCAGGGAGATGAATTGGGAACAGAGAAGTCAGGACTCAAATACATGTTCATAAGAGACACCAACATTATCAGTAGTGCTTAATCCACTGGGCTGGCCCACAGTGCTGACCCAAGAACATATTAACTCAGTAGAGAAGGGGAAGTATTACATCTTCCAGTTTCTCCACTGGATGTAAAACTGAAGAGGCACATTAAAAACCATCAGGTCTGGCCACCCCTTTCAACCTAAAAAAGGCTCTTGAAAGAAATTCTGGTACATGGCACTGCAGAAAGAAGACTAGCTTTTTTTTTAAGATTTTATTTTGTTTTTATTGAAGAGTCAGATTTACAGAGTGAAGGAAAGACAGAGACAGCTGGAAGGAAAGTGGAGCAGCTGTAATGTGGACCAGCACCCATATGGGATCCCTGGCATGCAAGGTGAGGCCTTTAGCCACTAGGCTACTGTACCAGGCCCGACTAATGTCTTTAATTTTTTTTTCCCTCTGGCTAGTGTCTTTTCAAAAAGGGGTTTCTGAGCATGGTGACTTAGACAGCATAGAAATTATGTCTTCTGGGTAGTCGTAGATTTTGTGTTCATGGTGTTAAGTGCCAGGTACCAAGTTGAAGTCTGTCCTATGGGTGATACTCAGATGTGGAATAGGATAGGAGATGAATATATATCCCTGTGCTATTTCTATTCATCTAGCTTTGAGGGATGAGCCATCAGTGCCGGGATGCTATTAACTTTGAATTGCAAATTTCAATACTATAAAAAGCAGAGTTGAAATCTTATTAAGTGAGAAAATGAATGTTAGCACTAGTCATGTAAATGCAAGGTAGTAAATATCTATGTTACCCTAGAAACGAGAAGCACAAACCCGTCTAGGTAGTTTGGTGACAGTTTCTAAGGTAATTCTTCCCACATACAACCTATTTTGTCAACCCTTCCTTGACTTATCCCTGGACCACCACTCTAGATTCCACAATCTTCTTTCTCTCCCCCCCTTTTCTGTCTTCTCTATTTTTTTGCAGGTGGCGGGGCCATTCTCTTAAGTACTATCATCAAAAATCCTTGATGTTCATCAGTGAACTGAAGGGCCCCTGAATGATGTGTGTCTCCAAACCTAAGAGATGCATTTTAGGAAAAAAAAATAACACATAAACCAGAAAATGATAGACTCTCTCTCTCTCTCTCTCTCTCTCTCTCTCTCTCTCTATATATATATATATATATATATATATATATATATATATATATATATTTAAGAAGGCTCATAGTGAATGAAACTAACCATCTGCAACTTCTACCCAGAAGCGACTCCTGGTAAATATAATTTTTAGATATACTGCAGTTAAGATTAAGATGCTTCCCAATATCTCACCTGGGGCCTACAGACCCAGAATGTAATTCATGTAAGATGAGCTGTTACCTGGGAAACTATGACATGTAATGAGGATAGGAGACAGGTAATATTGTAATGATAGAAGATTCTGGTAACTAGTTAGAGATGGTAGAGAAAAGAACACTGGAGAGTCGGTGTTTATGCATCACTTCTCAAATAACAGGCATGCTGATCTGGTAGCCATAGTATAAAAAACTCTGTCAAAGAGCTCTCTCAAAGCCATTGAATTCTTTTTGTTCAAATTACAAGTGACTTTCTGATTGCCAGGTTGGTTTTCTAGGTATATTAATAGCTGTTAGGTATGACACCAGATAGTAGAGGAGAATATTCCTATTACTAACAAACTATATTACTCTTAATATTGGACTTGTAAGACATTCTCCTATAGATCTGCTTAGTTCAAGTCAATTCCTTGAAGTCTAGTCACTTCCATGTGAAGTGACAAAAAACAGTTCTTATATATGAGTCTGGACAATAGGGACTTCACCAAGATTTATCAATTCATTCTTTCTCTAGTATTTTACTTCTTCCTCTTCTGGAATCAATGAATGTAATGTATATTTTTTGAAGAAAAATTAGTAGGCACAAAAATTGAAAAAAAATTGCCAGCAAATGAATTAACTCCAAGTCTGTCATCCAGAGGCAATCATTGTAAACATTCAGCATATTTGCTTCAAATCTTTATCCTACTGAATTTTTCGTGTAAAGATAATTTTGAGTGTACATATTTAAAGTAGATTTACTCAGAAAGGAGAGGTAGATGGACAGATAGACACATACACACACACACACATTGTCCATCTGCTGGTTCACTCCTTAAAAGGCCACAGTTGCTGGAGATGTTAAGCTGAACCAATCCAAAGCTAGGAACCAGCAACTTCTTCTGGGTCTCCCATGTGGGTGTCCAAGAACTTGATCTGCCTTCCACTAGTTTCCCAGGCACATTAACAGGGAGCTGGAGTGGAAGTGGTAGTAGAAGTGAAGCAGTGGGGACTTGAACCAGAGTCCATATGGGATGCTGGTGCAGCAGGTGGCGGATTAGCTTGTAAGCCAATGCACCACTCCCTGTTAATGAGCTAATCAGGGCACTGACCTCAGAATAGCCTGTTTTACACAGAAGCTTGCATAGTGCTTCGTTAGGTGGAGCAAATGCAACATCTGAAGATTATTGTATGTTTCTCCCTCTCCCCCTTCCTTGGAGTTCCTGGAGGGTGTTACTTCATGTACATTACTTTCCTTTCCTCTCCAGAGGCCCTGGAATCCAATCCCCTGTCAGTGTCACAAACCACAACTTAGCTCACTGTGCCACATTGCTAATCCTTTTATGCATATTTTAATGTATACTGACTTCTAACACCACACCATGAATGAATGTAGTTTTAGTGGTTCTGCAATCAAGTAAAGGTAGCCCATATTTTATGTAACTATTCTCCATCTTTTTAACCTGACTTAGCTGTCTTATTTGCCCATCTTCCCACACTGACAAATTCCAGGAGAGCAAGGATTTCTATTTGATTCACTGAGTAACAGCCAAAGCCTGCTACCTTGCAGGTCTTAGTAAGTGTGTTGAATGAATGAAAACTCAATTTGTAACAGGCAACACCCACCCTTGGGCTCCTAGAATGGCAAGGAAACCAGAACAAATAAAAATGTCTTACATATATACAAAGTAATGTCAATTGCCATGGTAAGACTAATGAGAAAAACATGAACCCAGCCTCCATTTATTAATCAAATAATGAGAATTCATGCCATTTTTAAATGGCACAGACTTGCTTCTGTGTAATGAGGACTATATGTGAGATATACAAAGCACCACAAGGTTTTTATTTCATTTATTCTTCATAAGGGCCAATTATTAAGATGCTAAGCCTTCTGGAAGTCTTCTGGAAGGTTCTTTCTTTCCCTTATCCATGAGATTCCTTGCTTCCCAAACTTTTTCTCCTTGCAGAGGCATTCCCTCATCATCCACCAACCCAATGCCACTTCTTTCTGACTCTCCTAAAGTTTTCTTTGTAAAATTTATCGGCTGATGATGTATTTTCTTAATTGACTCCCTTACTAAAATGTAAACCTCCTGTCCTTCGAACAGTGACTGGAACAAGAGGTGCTCAGTAGGTGTGAGACTTAGATACTGTGATGTCCATTTCACAGAAAGTGGAAAACCCAGGCAAATGGAGATTGAATGGCAGAGGTGAAACCTCAGTACTCCAGTAAGAGAGCTTATTAGAATGATTTACTGCTTACTAAGTGCTGGCCTTTGAGCTAAGTGCTTTACTCTGAGTCATCTCCCTCAATTCCAGGGGGAAGCCACAGACTAGAAAACCAGTGAAGCAGGAGTTTGTTTAGACTCTGGAGGCTGATATGCCCTCCCACTTTCTGATACCTTGATCAGGCCTTGGGGGCCAGAGCTTGCTCCAGCTTCCTCCCCTCTGACCTGCATTCACTTATCTCCTGTGTTGGGTTGGAGACAGACTTTGGGAGCATGATTTTTGTGATCCCACAGCTCAGCCACCATCTTAGTGTACAGAAACAAGAGGCCATTCTCTACCTTTCTTTCTTTAACAATGTATTTATTTTTATTGGAAAGGCAGATTTACAGAGAGAAGGAGAGACAAAGAGAAAGATCTTCCATCTGCTGGCTCTCTCCCCAGAGTGAGTGATGGCTGGGAGCTGAGCCAATCTGAAGCCAGGAGCCAGGAGCCAGGAGCCAGGAGTTTCTTCCAGGTCTCACACGTGGGTGCAGGATCCCAGGGTTTGAGCTGTCCTCTACTACTTTCCCAGGCTAGAAGTAGGGAGCTGTATGGGAAGTGGAGCAGCTGGAACACGAACTGGTGCCCATATGGGATCCCAGTGCCTGCATGGTAACGATTTAGCTACTGATTCATTGTACCGTACACCATTCTCCACTTTTCTAATGTTGGACCTTGATGTTAAAAGAAAAAAAAAAGACATGCAAAGCAAAACAAAACAAACAAGCAAGCAAAAACATAACAAAACACTGGGGCTAGAACGATGGTATGGCAGGGTTAAACAACAAGCAGGAAGGCATCTGATATGAGTTCAGGTTTGTGTCCCAGCTGCTCCACTTTATATCCAGCTACCTGCTAATGAAGATGATAGCTCAAGTACTTGGGACCCTGTGACTCACAGGGAAGACCAGGATGGAATCCCAGACTCCTGGCTTCAGCCTGGTGCAGCATAACCTTTGCGGCCCTTTGGAAGGGTGATCCAGCAGATGGAAGAATCCCTGAATCTTCTACTCTCTTGCTGTCACTCTGCTTTTGAAATAAACCAGTCAATCCATCATGCTAAGAGAAATGAACCAATACCAAAAGGTTAAATACCACATGTTTGCCTTAATCTGAGATGAAAAGAGGACAACTTGGAAAATAGTACCTGTATATTGTAATATTAGTGCAATCTCTTATAACCTGTATCCAATGCAATAAGATAACGCGATATAATCTATAAACCAACAATTAATGTCAGAATACTTAAGATCTACATCGAAAAACTGTAAAACCTACTATACCCTCAATACGCTATGTTAACCTGTAATGGGGGGGGAGTGCAGGGAAATCTTTCAGGACCATAAAAAGAGTGAGAAAAAAGTACAATATAGCCTATCAAGATCAAATCTGGTAATTCATAGATAACAGACTCAAAGCGGCACTAAACAACAGTAAAACTACTATACCAATGCATGAGGGGAGAATCAGGTGCGATCCTGACAACTTCTTAACAGGAGGTCATGTGCGTGGAGCAGGGGGGCACTCCAGGGTGGAGCAGGTGGTAAGGAGGAAGCTTGGATCCCAACCATGAAGACTCCCAGACCTTCACCACAAACTATTAATACGAGCAACAAGGACTATATCCCAACTGCCAAGGAGGCCACAGGGAATTGGATGCCCTCGGAGGCCGAGTACTCTGAGGTCACCCACCCCCAACCGGAGCTTCCACAGGGGATGGAAGAAGTCCAAACACTACCGTGCAGAAACCAACGTCATCGGAAAGACAACCAGAAGCCCTGAGTGGTCTGCAGAAACAGAAGAACAATAAACGTGCTTCGGGACCAGGGAGGAGAGCTTTCTCTGGTCCGAGCCTGGCTCCACCTCTGGACCCCCCCTCTCTCGCAATGACCATTGGGATCGCTTCGAAAACCCCTCACAGCAAACAATCCTACAAACTAAAAAAAAAAAAAAAAAAAAAAAAAAAACCTAAAATAAATAAACAACAGAAAGTAGAGCTTGAAATCTGACAGGAAAGAGCTGGCATGGATTGGCTCATGCCTCGCTGGGTGGGTCACAAAGATTAGTTACTCCTCACCATGGTGTTGAGGATTTTCCTGCACACCTCCCCCAAAAAAAATGTTCTGCACCTAAAATGTTGACATATATCTTGTTAGAGTTACAAGCCAGTCTGGATTATCCTAAAATCTGCCTAGATCAGCAAAATTTTACTTCAACACAACAACTGGCTAAATACTAAGATGAAATGGACATTAAACAGCTGAATGGTGCCTTATGGCCATTTTAAGGTATAGAGCAGTCGGTCCTGTATATGAACTAAAATTGGAATGTCAATGAGCTAATCATAGGTTGTGGCTAGGACTTGTTTTCCTTTTTTATTTTTTTTTATTTTTTTCTTTTTAATACACTGGTTACTCAAAACCATGTCAATTCCATAACATTGCAAATTGCTGTTGATGTTATATTGGGACTCTTAATTGACTGTGATGATATTCTGCCAGCTCAAACTTCAGACCAGAAAAGGTCTCCCCAAGAAACTGTTCAACCCATCTGGACAATAAGTAGCTGGACTCTATGCTTGGTATATGTTTGCAATGAAAGAATCTTGATTGAATTTGAACTGTAATACTGCATCAAGGCGGAGGAATCCACCAGAGGGGAGGGGAGGGGGAGGGAGGGGGGGATTCCCAGAGCCTATGAAACTGTCACATAATGCAAAATAATTAACAATAAAAAAAATTACCATGGTAATAAATACCACGTGAATCTTTGGAAATATGTCTTTGTTGATGTCTCTATTAGAATAATGTCATCAAGGTGGGATTTCTGGGAGGAATGCTATGAAATTGTTTAAAAGCTATGGACTCCAATTGCTTTCCAGGAAATTTTGACAATTTGCAATCCTCCTGGCAGTGTGGAAGTTTCTGCCTCACTGCTCATAGTCTCCTTTGAGGAATATCAGTTAATTTTCAATACTTATCAGTTTGACAGTTACATATGATCTAGTTGATATGCTTTGGATGTTCAATTTTATTAGTGAGATAGAACAAGGCATTTTACTGAACAATTATATTTCCTTTTCTTTTTTGGGGTTTTTATAGTTTGTTGAAATAAAATATTAGCAAGCAAAAATATGGAATTCTTCATGAATTTGTGTGTTAACCTTGCGCAGGGGCCAGGCTAATCTTCTCTGTATCATTCCAATTTTAGTATATGTGCTGCCGAAGAGAGCACTGTATTTCCTTTTCTATGAGTTATTTCCATAGCTTTGTCTCTACGGGACTCATACATTTATATAGGCTTCTTATAAAATGAAGACATGAATACATTTTCCATTTTTGTCTATGATTTAATTTTGTCAATTACATTTTAAAACAATTTTGAAAGGATTATTTGAAAAGGAGAAACAGAGGGAGATGGAGAGTGAAAGAGAAAGAGAGAGAGAAAGAGAGAGATTCCATCTGCTGGTTCACTCTCTGAAAGCCTGCAACAGCCAGTTCTTAGCCAGCTTGAAGCCAGCAGCCAGTAACTGCATCTGTGTCCCCCACATGGATGGCAGAGGTCCAAGTACTTGGCCATCATCTGTTGCCTTACCAGGTGTGTTAGCAGAAAGCTGGATTGGAAGCAGAGGAGTTGGGGCATGAACTGGCACTTTGATATGGGATTGCAGCGGCAACAACTTAACCCTCTGTACCACAGCTCCTGCCTACATGGCAGCTCTTAAGATTTACATAATAGGGCATGGTGCGATAGCATAGCAGCTAAAGTCCTCGCCTTGAACGCGCCAGGATCCCAGCAGCCCTGCTTCCCATCCAGCTCCCTGCCTGTGGCCTGGGAAAGCAGTTGAGGACGGCTCAAATCCTTGGACCCCTGCACCCGCATGGTAGACCCGGAAGAAGCTCCTGGCTCCAGGCTTTGGACTGGCTTAGTTTCAGCTGTTACTGCCACTTGGGGAGTGAAGTATTGGATGAAAGATCTTCTTCTCTGTCTCTCCTCCTCTGTATATCTGCCTTTCCAATAAAAAAAAAAAATCTTTAAAAAATTTACATAATAAACCCTACACATTTTTTTCTACTACTACTTTTTAATAGTCGAAAGTCTTTCCCATCCATAGTTCAGGTGCATAGCACATGTATTTATTATAGGGATTTTATCAGTAGATTTTCTTTAGCTCCACCTAATTCATCTGCAATTGTAGTTGGTACATGAGGGCTCTAATTTTAATTGGTATCACCTAGTATGTATGTTGCAAACCCAGATATATCGCAGTCCTACTCCCCTGAGATTTCAATTCAGTTCTTGTAGGGTAGAAGTTAAAAATCCATATTTGTTATACCCACTCTGAGTATAATTATGCTGTGTTACCGATGGGCCTTGATCATATTTTGAGAACTTATTATAGGCTGCAGGATAGCCCATTTCGGTACATACACTTTTCACCTCCATCTCTGAATGCTTGAAGTAGTCTCCCTCAATTTCCAGGTCACTACACTATAAAATCCATCCTACACATAGCTGCTGCTGCAAGTTCTCTCACAGATGGAGCTGAGCTGGTCCAAAACCAGGAGACAGGAGCTTCCTCCAGGTCTCCCGTGTGGAGAGCGTCCCAAGGATTTGAACCATCCTCTGCTGCTTTCCCAGGCCATTATCTAGGAAGCTGATTGGACCAGTGCTCATATAGGATGCTGGCACCTTAGCTGGAGCCTTAACCTGCTATGCCATGGTGCTAGCCTCTGTGATCTGTGTATTTATCCTTCCTAGCCTCCAGTAGAGTCCTAAATGTGAGGAATGAACACTGAATAGCCATAACTGAAAAAGAATTGTATATGTTATTTCTGAGAGCTAATGTTATAGCCTCTACCATATCAATTCCTTGCACCAAAGTGAGAATGTTTGACATATTTCTCGCCATTACACTTTGCTGTGATACGGTTTGCTGATAACAAAGTTAAGCAAAAGGTTATCTTGGTTCCACCTCTAATTTAATACAACTGTATTGCTTATCACCTGTGACACATCCATTTATTGGCTTTCCAGTTGAAGAGTCTAACCTTTTCTGCAATATAAGATATTTCTTTCCCACCTTGCAAATACAGTGACTTCCGCTTTATAGTAGGGCATGCTTTATCAGATTAAATAAATATAAAGGGTTAATGGCTAAATAATTACATTATAGCTGACTTAATCTCTTTTCTGTCTTTAGCCCTCAGGGTTCTGCCTCCTGGAATGACAGATCTGCTTTAAATGAGTTAGCTTGGATGCTCGGAATGGGTGGAGGTGAAACTGAGGAAGGAAATGCCCTTTCGCTTTCAATAGATAAGGTGGGATTCAATTGAACTCAAGTATTGGTGGAGTTTCCAGGGCACTTGACAGTGTGCTAGGTCCCTCAGAGAATGCCAAGATGAGATTCAATAAAGGGGCAGAACGCAAGGAGAAGAAAGGAGAAATGAAGAAAGGAGTACAGCTGACTAAGGGAGAAGTGTAAGAGGAACCAGGTGAAAAGACAGCTGAAGTTTCTTTCTCTGACTGGACCTCACTTGCTGGCTCTGAGCAGCCCTACATGCCTGAAACAATGGCTTTGTTGCAGGGAATTTTGACATGGAAGAATGACAGCAGTTCTTGCCTCATACAAAAGAATTTTCATGCGGACAATTTCAGTGAGTAAAGTGAAAATTCAACGATTTTAAAAATTATTTTCACTTGAAAGGCAGATTTATGGAAAGAAAGAGAAATTTACACACACACACACACACACACACACACACATCTTTCATCTGCCAATTCACTCTCCAAATGGCCACAATGGAAGAGCTGAGCTGATCTGAAGCTAGAAGCTTCTTCTGGATCTCCCACATGGGTGCAGGGGTCCAAGGACTTGAGCTATCCTTTCCTGCTTACTTGGGCACATCAATAGGCACTGGATGGGAAGTGGAGCAGCTGGGAGTCAAACTGGCACTCACATGGGATGCTGACATGGTAGATGAAGTCTTAATCTACTAAGCCACGGCGTTGGCTCTTAATTGTCATCACAGCACTAAGAAGTAGGTACATTAACTGTTATGGATTTTTTTCAGATAAGAAAACTGAGGCACTGAGCAAGTATAGCTTGCAAGTGGCAGATGCAGCTTCTGACCTGGCTGCCTCTGATGGCTACCCAGGGCACTAAGGCGAGGGGTTGGGTCTGCTTCAGGCCTGGCATGTCGCCCATGCTTCACCCCAGAACAGGATGGGCTACAGGAGCCAGTTACATCACCAGCCTGGCAGGATTCTAGCCAACTAATGGCACACCTGAGTGGACATTCCTTACATAACTGGGGCCTAGACAGTTGCTTGCCAGCCCACATGTCTACAGGAGTATAAAATTCCCTGACACGTATCTCAAGCCACCCTTTTCACTTCCTCCTTCCCTCCCCTCTGCGCGAAGGGGGTCCAGGAGCGGATTTTCCGATAAAGCTTCTGTTACAACTATGAACAACTTGCTGATATTATTCCACCAACGGGTGGTGGTGGGCGATCATCATCTAACAGCCTCAATGTTTGCTGTTGCTGTACTCATCACGGAAAATGCGTTGTGTGCACACAGGAAGCATGCTACCTTCAAGTAAATAAATAAAAGAAATGATAGTCTAGTGATTCAAGTCCTTGCCTTGCACACGCTGGGATCTCATATGGGCACCAGTTCTAATCTCAGTAGCCCCGCTTGCCATTCAGCTCCCTGCCTGTGGACTGGGAAATCAGTGGAGGATGGCCCAAGGCCTTGGGACCCTGCACTCACATTGGAGACTCAGAAGAGGCTCCTGGCTCCTGGCTTCGAATTGGCGCAGCACCATCTATTGTGGCCGCTTGGGGAGTGAATCAACGGACAGAAGATTCTCCTTTCTGTCTCTCTTCTTTGTGTATCTGACTTTCCAATAAAAATAAAAAATTAATTTAAAAATGTTTCCCATTTAAGCTCAATTACTATTTTTTTTAAAGATTTATTTTATTTTTATTACAAAGTCAGACACACTGAGAAGAGGAGAGACAGAGAGGAAGTGGAGCTGCTGAGATTAGAACCAGCGGCCACATGGGATCAAGGCAAGGACCTTAGCCACTAGGCCACGCCACCGAGCCCAACTCAATTACTATCAAACACAAAAATTAAATGTCACTGCATGCAGGTTCATTTTAATGTACATTTTATTCTGTTAAAGCAACAAGTTCTTACAGGACACACATGTTCTTTTACTTACTTAGCTGAGCTATGAAGCCTCTCCCCACATATGAGAGGAATCATTGAATGTTTTCTGGGAGCTGGTGAATGAACCAGGATATCAGTCCTGATTGGGAGTTCTGTAGCTGAAGGGAAGAAAATAAAAATTCTTTCCCTGATAATTTAAGATTTAATAGCCTTGAGTGGAATCCACTTAAGAAATCGGGTTATCATAATAGCAAAATACTTTTTTGATACAATATAAAAGAGATGGACAATGAATGCCTGGAAACCGCAATGGCCTCGAATCAGGTTCACTTTCCCCAAACGATAGGTTCAGGAAGCCACCTCAGCTCTCATCTCCCGGTTCCTTATGGATGAGATGCCTGCAATTCTACCATTAGAAAAACCATTCCTTGTGTTAAAACACCAGCAGCACCTGTGGTGTGGTTAGCACCGTCCGCTGAAGTGCGAATTTCTTGGTGGTCTTCCCGAAGCTCATCCAGATTCATCAGTGAGACAGGAAGGAAAGAGCAGGCGATGGGCAGGATCACAGGAAATGGGGCTGGGGGCAGAATTCGGAGAACAGAGCTGACAAACTATTGGGCTTTAAGTGTTTTTGCTAAAGGTCTCCAGAAAAGGGCCCCAGTAGGGGGGGGGCTGCCCAGGAGTGGAGTAGGTGAGCTGACTTGACCACGGCCCCACCCACGCTGGGAGGAGCCTCACTTTCCTCGCTGCCAGTCCCGGGCCATTTGCGCGCGTTGCAGTGGCGCTTTCCCGCGCACCAGGAAATGCGCGCCGTCCCGCGAACCAGGAAATGACTCTTGCCTTGCAGCAGCCCTGTAAGAGGATTTATTGGTAAGGCGCAGGGGGGAGAGGGGGATAAAAAGGCCGGAAAACGCGATTTTACAGTTGCTGTACAGAAAAGTGCTTACTGCACCAAACTGCTCTCGGGGCGGGGAATTGAGAACAACGGCGGCACGGGGCGGCAACCTCCTGGTGGCTGCGCAAGGTCAGGATCAGCTTAGAGTCCAATGGTGCAACAACTGGTCCCTGCCCAACCCCCAGCCCTCCTGCTCCCTCTCCATCCTTCACCCCCTTCTTCTCCAGGCCCTGCAGCTTAATCCAATTCAGTGGCAGGCTTTCTTGGCCTCTCCTTTTGTTATACCCATTCTGCAGACGCTTTGGGCCGAAGTTGCCCTCCCCCCCCCCCACGAAAGGGGGAGGAACTGGTGTCTTCTGTGGAGAAGAAAGGATCTGAGCACCAGTGGACTGCTGACGGGGGAGAGGGGAGGCGCGCCTTAATCTCCAGCCGGTTTGGCAAGGAAGGGGGAGCAGAGGACAAGCAGGGTCTTTGTGGGTGGCAGGACATTTTATAGCGTCTTTGATGTGGAGCTTCTGAGCCCTGGAAGCCCTGCACAGTTTCTCTGCCTTCCTACTTGGCTACTTTGGACTCTCAGGCAGAAGTGGAGTTCTCACACATGCACTGTTTTCCTTTTTTTCTGAATTAAAACGCCCTTGGCATTTATTTAAAACAGGAAAAACTGAAAGGAAAATTAGTGCTTTCTTTAAATAGATGTCCCTGGTGATATTAAGAAAGAAACAAACAGAACTCACCTTGACTGGTATTGCTATGCTGCCTTGAAAAATAGATTTCACCACAAAAATGAGGTTCATATGATGAAAAACTTTTTACAAGGAGTGATGACTGGTTGATTGATACCCTGAAATTGGAGGATCCTCACACCAGATTTCCCTATTTGGAGGAAGACTAGATGGGAAAGGACATTGCAGTCACCAGCAAGAGACCCCAGAGCTGAATGTCATAGGGTAGGGATAGCTGTTGTTACACCCTTCAATTCCTTTCTGTGCCAACCCCTAGAGTGGCATACCCCTCCCTTCATCCCGCCTGCTCCCTGCTAGCACCTCACCCTCCCCTGCACCAGCATGATGACCTTCCTCAGTAGTCTGGGGTTTAGACCCCAAAACCTGACCAGGCCTTTTTTCTTCTTTCTTCTTTTTCTTCTTCTATATATTTTTAAAAAGATTTATTTTTGGTTCAAAGACAGCCTTGCAGAGACGGGAGAGATTTTCCATCTGCTGAGAGTTGGATCAGCTCTGCCCGCTTGTGGCCTGGGAAAGCAGCAAAGGATGGCCCAAAGCCTTGGGACCCTGCACCTGCGTGGGAGACCAGAACAAAACTCCTGGCTCTTAGCTTGATACTGGTCCAGCTTTGACCATTGGTGTCCCTTTTAGGGAATGAACTTGTGGATAGAAGATCTCTGAGTCTCCTCTTCTCTGTAAAACTGCCTTTCAAGTAAAAAGAGAATCTTTTAAAAGTATTTTTAAAAAAATATTTATTTATTTAAAAGGCAGAGTCGCAGAAAGACTGGGGCGACAGGGAAAGAGATCTATCCTCTGATTCTCTCCCCAAATGGCTACACTCTGAACCTGGCCAAAGCCAGGAGTTGGGACTTGAACTGGTATGCGTATGGAATGCTAACATCAGCTGGCAACTTAAGCCTTAGTGCCTGCCACAGCACTGGCTCTGCTTTTGATAGTTTTAACAGGTTGTTGGGCATGTGGTAAGTTGACCATCTCATCATCCTGCAGGCACGCAGGCCGAGACATGAAAGGTTTTGTGTATATCTGATGCTTTTTAAAAACTTTTTAAAAACTTAAAATGCAGAGTTAGAGAGAGAAGGGACATATAGAGAAGTCTTCCATTTACTGTTTCATTCCTCAAATTGCCACAATGGCCGGCCGGGGCTGGGCCGGTCCAGTGCCAGGAGCAGGGAAGATTTTTTCCAGCTCTCCCATGTAGGTGAAGGGTCCCATGGCCTTGGGCTATCCTCCATTGCTTTCTCAGGCCATTAGCAAGGAGCTGAATCAGAAGCAAAGCTGCTGGGGCTCCAACTGGTGCCCAAATGGGATGGGGGTGTGAAAGGTAGAGGCTTAGCCTGGTACGCCTGGGTACCTGCCCCTTGCATTAGTTTTAAAGGTTCTTATATAATTGCAATTTCATGCATTACTATGTCTCACAAATTTTACAGATTGGACACATTGAGGCACAAAAAGCCAAGTCACGTGCTTTGAAAAAAAGAAAAACTAAAGAATGGTGGTGATACTTGTTGAACACCTGTTTTAATCACAGTCTTGAGTAGTTCATGTATATGAACTCATTTAATTTGCAAGGCAGGTGAAATCAGTTGCACCTTTTTTTTAAGAGTTTTTTTTTTATTGGAAAGGCAGATCAGATTTATGGAGAAAAGGAGAGGCAGAGAGATCTTTCACCTGCTGGTTCACTCCTCAAATAGTCACAACAACCAGAGCTGAGCTGATCCAAATCCAGGAGCTTCTTCTGGGTCTCCCACGCGGGTGCAGGATCCCAAGGCTTTGGGCCATTCTCTACTGCTTTCTCAGGCCACAAGCAGGGAGCCAGATGGGAAGTAGAGCACCAGGGATACAAACCAGCACCCATGTAGAATGTTGGCACTTGTAAGGCAAGGATTTAGCCATTGAGCCATCATGCCTGGCTCAGCCCTATTGTTATGGATGGAAATATGGAAATTCATAGTACTTAAGTAACTTACCAAGGCCTACCTGTAGATTAGAACATGGTTCTGAGACCTATTTTATTCAGAGGACCAGGGGCCAGGAACTTCATCCAGGTCTCTACTTGGGCCAGTCTTCTGCTGCTTTTCCCAGGCCATTAGAAACCTGGACTAGAAATACAGCAGCCAGAACTCTAACTGGTGCCCACATGGGATGCTGTCCTTATTGCAGATGGTGGCTCCACCTGCGAGGCCATGTTCCTGGCGCCAAGGCCAATGTTCTTAACTGTGACAACTTGTTGCCTCTTTCTGGGTGGTTTGGTGGGGAGTACAATCATTGACACCTGGATTCTGGGCCAGCCTCTATATATTCTGTTAGGAATTTGGAATACCCCCAAAATGAATCCATGTCTTGACAATTACTTGCTTCAGTATTTTGCAATCATATAGAATGGCTTATAGGCTACCTACTGCAGCACCTATGTCAGTATCCTCTTAAATATATATCGGTTGTAGCATGCTAAATTAGTAATAATGGGGAGAGCTGTGGCGGGATCTTTGTTAATAAATTCATTGCATATAGTGGACTTTAATACAGCAAGTTAAGGTATAGCATCACATTGAGATGACGCACAAGGTGGGGGTCAGTGGCAGAAAGGTAATTTTTTTTTTCTAAGATGTGTTTATTTTTATTGGGAAGGCAGATTTACAGAGAGAAGGAGAGACAGAAAGATTTCATTTGCTGGCTCACTCCCTAAATGGTTGTAACAGCTGGAGCTGAGCCAGTCTAAAGCCAGGAACCTGGAGCTTCTTCTGGGTCTCCAACGGGGATGCATGACATAGGGTCATTTTGTATTGCTTTCCCAGGCCATAAGCAGGGAGCTGAATGGGAAGTCGAACAACCAGGACACAATCTGGTGTTAGTATGGGATGATGGAGCTTTCAGGTAGAAGATTAGGCAGTAGAGTTACTGTACTGGCCCCAGAAAAGTAATTTCACAGCAAATAAGTAGAATGTCATGCCAACTCCTCGATATTTCAAAAGATGCTTACACAACAATGGACAGGACATGATAAGATAAATAAGCAAAAGAGTCCCATGTTGGAGGAAGGATTCCTTTCTGTTTGTGAAGTGAAGCCCTGCACTTGTATTCCCGTATTCACCTGTTTAACTCCTCCAGCCTTAGTGTCAGAGTTCTGCCCACTGTCCCATCCACCTTCTCCTCTCCTTCCATGTAGCCATCCCACTTAGTTCCATGCTGTTTTGAAATGCATCATGACAGTCATTGTTAACCCCAATGATCTTTGCAAATACCATCTCTAATCTGCTAAAGACTTTTCATGAATTATCTTTGTTTAACAAATAACCATTATATAAGGTAAGTTCTATAACTGTCCTCCTTTTCCAGCAAAAGAAGTGAGGTCAATGGAAGTGTTTATTTTTCCAGAGGACAACCAGCCCACTGGTGTTGGTGCCAGGGGACCATCCAGGCTAGATCTGTCTACTTCAGGTCTAAGCATTTAACATCCTAGAGCTGTCACTTGTCCCTATTGCTTGCCACTGCCCACCACTTTGCTTTGCCTTAAGCAACAGACTTCCCAGATGTACAGTGTTCATCAAAAGTGTTGCTCTCAGCCTAGTTGGCCCTACAGTCTCCTGATTTTCCTCCTGAGTCATAAGCATCTCTTTCTGCTCTCTGAGTATTATCTTTCTTCTAGCTTTAGTCATTTACCTTTTGTTCTTCGATTAAAACTGTCTCATATTTAGAGAAATACTCGACCAAGATCTAGCCTTGACTTCTCTTTGGAGTTGACCCTGCTGCTGCTGTACTTGTTAACGTGTTTCCATTTGGATATTTTCCTACCATATCAAACACAGTGCATCTCAAATGTGAGCTTTTGTTGTTGTTGTGGTTGTTGACCACCATATTTCATGTCTATTTCTCAACATAAAGCCTCTGTCTACTTAGTTTTCTTCACAGAAGAACCCAATATTTTACTCATGTGTTAACGTTTCTCCAAATCTCATGTTGCCTTAATGTTTCAAGCTTATTGCCTCTTTTCCCTAAAGTGAGTTAGTATTTTAGTCTGGCCAGCCTACTGACTGTGCTCCAAAATATCTAATTCACCTAGCTTGCCATTCTTTAGGGTCCCATGCAAGGGTCTACCTGCCCTGGGGAGCTTGCCCTGAGGAATCAAGCATGTTGCATTATTCACTAATATCTTTTCTGTGTTGGCATTTGATCTCCTCAATTGGATTGTGACCTCTGTAACCCTTTTGCTTTCCAGTGTGGCTGGGTGTCTTGCACATTGTATGTACTTCCTACAGATTAGTTAATTCATTGTTGGGATGGAGGGTAGAATAGGGAAAGATATTAGCCCTAAATATGTGTGGAGAGACTTGAATTGTGTCCTAGAAGACCAAGACTTTGTTTTCCTCTGCTTTTTTTTTTGATTGAATATCTACTCTGTACCAGTGTTGCGTTAGGTGCTATGATTCTTTAAAGGTTTGTAAGTGGGTGAGGAAGGTTGGGAATTGTGCCTCCATTTCTCTGTTTCTGTACATCCACCTTTCAAGCAGGTAGATGGCTGTGTTTCTTTGAATGGTGATAATCAGTAGCAGAGGCCCAGTGCCCAACCTGAAGTGTTTCCTCTCCAGGGTGGCTCTCTTCTCCAAACTGACGCTACTTCCCCTACTTCCCTAGTGTGCCAGAAAGTCACCAGGTTGGCCACAACTCTTTCTGGGCACAGCATGCAAAGGAAATTTCACCCACATGATAGCCAAGAAATGTCAAAGAGGACAGGGACGTCAGCAGCAGCCAAGCCATCTTGGATCACGAAAAGGTTCCTTACAGGAAAGGTGAGGCCCATGCAGGTGGGCTTTCTCTTTGGGCAGTCTAAATCTGTGCATCTACTGAAATTCTGAATTCCTCATGTGACAAATGTGGCACTGCATGGATCTGAGGGGGCTCTGAGGGAGGATACCCAGCAACAGATTTCAGGGCATCTGAAGAAATCATGCTTTGGGGTTACAGAAAACATTTTTGCCTTTGAGGATATTTTTATCAGAAAGGCCATACTAGATTGGGACTCTGTCTCAATAAACAGTCTGGGGTAGATGTGCTGAAAGCTAGAGCCCAGAATGGTATTAGATGGATTAGAAATGAAGTGTCCCTTGCAGCCACACAAATACAAATGCACCTTATTTCATGCAACAAATGTATTTTCTAAATCAAATTATATTTCAAAAGCATTAGGAAGGTGAGTTATTTAAAGGAACCCAACAGTGAAGCTTTTTGTAATATGATTATCACCTGATAAATCTGAATTTTTCTTTTATGAGAATTGTGCATCTGTTCTGCTTTGTTAAGCAGACAACACCAAAATGGGCTCTTCTCCTAGACTCTCTCTCCCTAGGGAAATGTGAGTTGGGTCTTCTGCATGTTAAATAAATCTCCAGAGAAAGTGGTAGTTGGGGGTACTTAAGCATGGTAGGTGCTTGGGACATGTTTATATAATTAATGAAGTGCCGGAGTTATTTGATTCCAGGTTGGCTGATGTTGTGACACCACTCTAGAGGCTGAGCTATGAAGAGCAGCTCAAGGTAGGGACCTGGCTTGAATTTTTACCCTTCCTGTCCAACAGGGTATAGCATTAGACTGGGAAGAAGCTTGACCAGGTGCCTGTGCAGGTCCTGAAACTCAATATGTCAATACCTGAAACTTGAACTTAAGGCCTCTCATGTTTTCTTCACTCTAGATGCTTGAATACAAATGTCTATTTCCTTTCTTGGCTATTTTATCACTCTTATAGCTTTGTGCGTATGGGTAGTGGTACTCATGCTGTGGCATATATAGCTGCACTTTCCAATAATAGTAGCCACTAGCCACATGTGACTATTTAAATTTAAATACAGTCAATTTTACCCTAATGCCTGTTTTGAGCATGGAAATTTGTTTCATTGGATTGGCATAGTAGGGAACAATTTGAATGTAATACAAATTTCACATTTACTAAAAATACTAGATGAAAGAAGGAAACTACACCCGGCCAAACTGAGCTACAGGAGAACACTGCACAAACACCCGACACTACTGCGTCCCTGTGTGCTTCAAGCATGTTATGAACCACACTCCTCTGAGTCTGGTGTTAGAGCTTCTTGTCCAATTCATGTGACCCTCTTTTACTACTTCATAACTCCAAGCTTCAGCCTTTCAGGTAAGCAAACTTTAGGTCTCAGGGTAACGTGCTAGCCTTATTATAGTAGTCATATTTCTGAACCGTTTGACTTGTGCAAAATGATGCTACTGTACTTATTAGGTTGTTATCTTTTTGTGGGTGTTACTGATAAAGTTTTAGACTGTTGTATGCCTAGCCACATATTTCCCCCATGAGCCTTAATTTTTTTAGTGTGCATTTTTGCATAGTATGATATTGAGATACTTATGTCACATTGTAGCAGAATTAACCCTATATATTAAATAAGACTAAGGATTTAGTTCTTCAACCTCACTGGTCATGTTTTAAGTGCTTACTGGCTAGTGACTACCATATACATACAACATAATGCAGATATAGTTCATTTTCATTATAGAAAGCTCTACTGGTCAGCACTGGCAAAAAATCTAACTTCAGTCTGAAAAGTTCAGTAAAATGATGAGCTTACACCAGAGCTTACTCTTGACCTTTCTTCAGTACCTTATTAAGTCTGTCTCAGTTCCATTATTCTGGGTTCCTTATCTGCTGAAACCATGGCTCAAGTATTTGTGAGATCTCCTTCGTTTGTTCCATTTGTTGCCTACTCTTTTATGTGAGGCTACAGAAATCTTTCATTTTATTGCTTCTATCCTTTTGCAGGTGAAACTTGAAGCTTAGAAGAAAATTTTACTCAGACTGGAGTCTTACCTCCATGTGCTCAAAGGAGTCAAGGTCGCAACAGCTGCAAAATCCAAGGAACCCTGTTGTCTTCTTCATCCTATTATACCCCTCTGTAAGTCGTCACCATCCTATTCTTTATCCACCAATTCCTCTTTTTTCTGTGACTTTACTATTATTATTATTGCTTTCCATGACACAGTTTTGTATGTGTAGGACTTTCTCCTTTCACCTCTCATTCTTCTTAATGATTCATAAAATTTGCTGACATTTGCTGAGCATTTGGTGCTGGGTTCTATGCTAAGTGATTATCATGCATCGTTTATCTTCATTGTTCTGTTTGTAGTAACTCTGATGGCTTTGGCTCTGCTATTTTACAAGTGAAAGACATTGAAGCCCAGAGAAATTAAATAATTTGCCAGGACATATACATATCTTGAAAGTGCCAGAGCTGAGACTGTCATTCAGGTCTGTGTGATACAAAGCCTACTATATCAATCACTGCACTACCACCTGAGCTGAGCTCACTTGTCTGTATAACATTGTTTGTGGCTGTGTTCACATTACAGTGGCAAAGCTGAGTAGCTGATAGGTACCATATGGTCTATCAAACTTTAAATGTTTGCTCTCTGGCCCTTGACACAAATTTGCTGACTGCTTTATGGTAAGACTGAAACTTTTTTGCTATGGAGTGTCTTGATTTTGGCCATGAACTATCATATATGTAATCCCTTCCAAGTAAGCAACATTCATGCTTAAACAGAGAACATTTCTATTTTCCCTCTATTGTTGTTTTCTTTGACTTCATCTGACCGTTTCCTCTCCCTTTCCTGTCCTTCTGTCCTTTCCAGCCTGTCATCATGGCTACCAAAATAAGTCTACCTTCTTTGTAAACTGAGGTCTGGATGGGAATCCAAAGATTGAAAGATATTATCTGGGAAAATGGAGAGGTCAGTAACAGGCTGTGATCTGAAGAAACAAGCTGAGGACTGATAAGGAAGGGAAGGATACAGAGACCAGTGACAGAAAGAGTGGAAAATATAGTGGCCTTAAAAAACGAAGTTTAATTGCAAGTCTTTGATACAGAACATGATCAATCACAAGGTTGATTGTGGACTCATTCTGGTGAGTAGTCATTGTAACAGTGATTAATCACACTCCTGCCCTTTCTTCACGCTCAGTGAACCATATGGCTGATACCTAACAAGCACTTAGTAAGTGTTCTGTTGTTATAGCTGCTGTCTCATCATCAGCATCATCATTTTATGTTAGTTGCCTTTTATTTTTCACATCCTTATATCCCTGAAAACCAGAGTTTTCTGTGATAAGTCTGCCTTAAAGAAATCGATAGGGGCAGTGTGTTTGGGTGAGGGCAATCTTAACGGCTTTTATCTGTGACTTGAGTATCCATTCCAAGACTCCATTCCTGAACTTTCCATTTGCCCATTTCTAATATAGCCAGTTGAAACACCATCATTTTATATTAGTCATGCTATTTAATATCCATATGCTTTAAACCACAGTTCATTAGGGCAGGTACTTGTCCCCCCGCCTCATGTGCTGACTTAAATGAGGATGACGTCAGTGTTCCTCTTAAAAATGTGAACAGAAAACAGATGTCGTCACATGGCACATTTGTGGCATGAGAGAAATAGTGAGGACTGGCTCCATTAAGAATTAGCTGCTTAATGGCTGGGCCAGGAAGCAATTAGGTTTTCCCTGAAAACTGGCCATGTGCTGGAACGAAGTACTTTGCTTCTTCATATCCACATATGTCTCTTTGAAGAGAGGATTTTGAGTTGGCAGACATTTTCTTGTAAATACTCTTTAAAGAAGAAAACCATATCAGTTATTTCTTGTTTCCTGCAGATGGGAATGTCGTCTGTGTGCAGTGTAACAATCTGAATAACGTCCCTGAGAAACATAATCAAGTGACTCAGGTAAAAAGCAACAAAGGGCATTATAAATGATCTGGGGCATTGTCATCTGTCACAGTAGCAACCATGACATTTTAATATTGGAACCACTGTCAGTGCTAGAGGGGAGGGGAAATTCTGAGTGCAGAGAGATTACTGCTGTTTTACTGTAGGAAGGGTGAGAAGGAGGGGGAGAGAACTATGTCCGTTATTGTAAATCTCAAGCATCCAAGGCCGTTAATAATGGTGAAGTGTTAAGACAGAGAGCTACTGGTAAAAGCATTGTAGCCAGTGTGAAGGCTTGAAATAATTGGCAGGTGAGTGTCTTCAGTGGAGCAGAATAAAGCAATACCATGAGATGTGGGAGGGACAATAAATGATCTATATCCTGAAGAGATTTTGATGTTCTTCTGTTTCAAGGACTTTCAGTGCCTGCTGTGTGTCAGGCACTGCTGGGGTTGCAGTAGTGAGTCAGCATGTCAGCAGACATGGTGCCTGTCCTCTTGGAACCTGAAAGAAAATAGAAGGCTAAACCATGTTTCATGGGAACTGAACAAGAATCCCACCTGATTCTCTAGATCCCCGCATTATTCTTTATTTGGAAGGGAAAGTGATGGGGAAGGAGTGAATGAAAAGAGTGTATGTGCAAGAGAGATTGATTTTCCGTCTGGTGGTGAGAGAGAGATAGAGAGAGAGAGAGAATTAGTCAATTTTCCAAATGCTGGTTTTGATGTTTCATACCCCACATGGCCAGATCTGTTCAAGACTGAAGCTAGGGGCCTAGAACCTCATCGAGGACTCCCATATTGGTGGCAGGAGCCCAGTATTTTGGCCATCTTCTGCTACTTTCTTAGGATCATCAACAGGAAGCTGGATAAGAAATGGAGCAGCATGCTCTCAAACTAGTGCTCATAGGGAATGCCAGCATTGCAAGCAGTAGCTCAACCTGTTGTGTCACAACATCTACCCTTCCAATGATTTTTTTTAAAGATTTATTTATTTTAATTACAAAGTCAGATATACAGAGAGGAGGAGAGACAGAGAGGAAGATCTTCCATCCGATGATTCACTCCCCAAGTGAGCCGCCACGGCCGGTGCGCGCCGATCCAATGCCGGGAACCAGGAACCTCTTCCGGGTCTCCCACGCGGGTGCAGGGTCCCAAGGCTTTTGGGCCGTCCTCGACTGCTTTCCCAGGCCACAAGCAGGGAGCTGGATGGGAAGTGGAGCTGCCGGGATTAGAACCGGCGCCCATATGGGATCCCGGGGCTTTCAAGGCAAGGACTTTAGCTTCTAGGCCACGCCGCCGGGCCCTGCCCTCCCAATGATTTAACACTTGGGGTGCATCTTCACCCCCAGGATCCTGCTGATAGAACGCTGCTCTTTTTATACGATCATTTTCCAGAGATCTTCCATGGCCTTTGTCAATTGCTTCTTCCATTCTCTGTAGTGACGATTCTTATTTTTAATTTAAAAATTATGTATTTATCTGAGAGGCGGAGATAGTGAGCTCCCACCTGTTAGTTCACTCCCTAAATGCCCTTAATGGCTAGAACTGGGCCGGGTTGAGTTGAGAGTTGGTAACTTAGTCCAGGTTTCCCACATGGATGATAGGCATTCAACTACTTGAGATCACCACTGTCTCCTTGGGTTCATATTAGCAGGAAGCTGGAGTCAGAAACCAGAAGTGAGACTCAAACCCAGTCATTCTGATGTGGGATGCAGGCACTTTAACTGCTAGCCTAAACACCCACTGCTATAGTGACTGTTCTAAACTCTTAACCTCTTGTTAAATTCCTGCCCCATCACTTTTACCCTTGCTCTTGGCAAATGACCATGCCTGATTGTTCCCTGGGAAATTAAGGCCATTAGATGAGAATTTTCTTAGCTGCTTTTCTTAACATGTTCATATTTTGCTTAAATCGTTCCTATTCTCTCTTGTATCCTACCTGTTTCGATTTATGTCCTATTGCTAGTATCCCTGCTGTTTTTAAATACACTTGTTACTCCATTTTTATTTTTAACCTCCATTGACCCTTTTCTTTCAGTCCATGAGCATATGAAATAGCTCTCATTTTTAAGGACAAACAGTTCTTGCTTCATTTCCAACACTCTGAAATGATCAGTGACCTTCATTTTGCCAGTGCAATAGGTACTTCCTGTTCCTAACTTACTCAATTTTTTGCTGCTTTTGCCACTTATTCCTTTTTTATAATTTTGATTTATTTGAAAATCAGAGTTACAGAAAGAGAGAGAGAGAGAAAGAGAGAGAGAGAGAGAGAGAGAGAGAGAGAGAGAGAGAGAGAAATTGATCTTCCATCCCTCTGGCGCACACCACAGATGACTAAGGACGGGCAAGGCCAAAGCCAGTAGTCAGGAGCTCCTTCAGGGTCTCCTGCATTCATAGTAGAGGTCCACGCACCCAGACCATCCTCTGCGGCTTTCTCCAGGCTACAAGCAGGGAGCCAGTACAAGTTTTGCGGAGCTGAGGTGCCATAGCATGTCAGGCTAGTCTTTTTTTTTTTTTTAAAGATTTATTCATTTTATTACAGCCAGATATACACAGAGGAGGAGAGACAGAGAGGAAGATCTTCCATCCGATGTTTCACTTCCCAAGTGAGCCGCAACGGGCCGGTACACGCCAATCCGATGCCGGGAACCTGGAACCTCTTCCAGGTCTCCCACGCGGGTGCAGGGTCCCAAAGCTTTGGGCCGTCCTCGACTGCTTTTCCCAGGCCACAAGCAGGGAGCTGGATGGGAAGTGGAGCTGCCGGGATTAGAACCGGCGCCCATATGGGATCCCGGGGCGTTCAAGGCAAGAACTTTAGCTGCTAGGCCAGGCCGCCAGGCCCCAGGCTAGTCTTTGATGCAGACTGGTGGGGGTGAGCTTGATCTACAGAAGAATCAGTTTGACCAGCCTTTTATGCTGCCATGTTCTGGTTTGATTCCATATTCCACAGATTGTTGAAACTTTCCATCTTGTGTCTGTGGGAAGGGAGAGAGAGTGCCCTTCTCCATTGCTAGGCTTCTCTGGAGCTTGGAATGGTAGATGGTTACCTACTACCTTTCCTGGATCCCAGATGAAGGGAAATATATCCTGGGTAATGGGTTATTTGATTGACAGGTAGGAGAAAGGATTACATAGGGAACTGTGTCTTCCATTGTTATGGGCTGAGGAGTTGATTTACATTCCTTAAGCTGAGCACTCAGGAATGGGACCTATGGCAGTAGCACCTGGCCTTTGCAGACTCATTGGCGTCCTATTGTCCTGTTAACGGGCTTGGGGGAAAGAGGATATAATATGGTAATAAAGAGGCTTAGGGGCAGAGGGCTCCCACCACTTCTAACACCATCATGGTCTCCGTGTGTGGGTGCTTTTCGCTTGGACATTCCCCGTGCCTACTATGCTGGCTCAGCTAGCCGCGACATTCCATCATGTGACTCAGAATTCCCTTGGGTCCTGGATGGTCCTCAGCCAGTCTGGCGGCAGCAGATGGGAAGTGGGGGAGCAATAGTGACCTTCACACTCATTGCTCAAGGCCCTTCTAGGCCTTGGATGGTCCTCCTAGCCAGGCTAGTTGCTGCTCCATGACTCAAACACCTAGGTGTGAGGTGCTGGCTGAGCTGGACTCAGCATGGCAGGGCTATGAGGATGCCTGCCTGCTTGTGTCTCAGACATCTACCTGCGTGTGGCCCAAGTTGTCTCTCCCAGGAGATAGAGGGAAAGGAAAGGGAGAAGGAAGAAGCAGCACTTCTTATTTTTCCTTCTGAACCACTGCCTTTTTTTGGTTTCTGTTCTGTCTTTCAAATAAATATATTTGAAAGATTTAATTACACACACACACACACAGAAACAGAGAGAGAGTGAGGAAGGGTGATAGAGAGAGAGAGAGAGAGAGAGAGAGAGAGAGAGAGAGAGAGAGAGAGAGATGAAGACCAGAGTTACAGAGAGAGAGAGAGAGGGAGAGACAGAGATCTTCCATCTGCTGATTCACTCTCCAAAAATCTATAATGAACAAGGCCAAGCCAGTCTGAAGCCAGGAGCCAGGAATTTTATCTTGGTCTCCTATATGGGTGTAGGGCCCCAAGCACTAGGGCCATCCTCCACTGCTTTTCTAGGCTATTAGCAGGGAGTTGCATTAGGAATTTAGCAGTGGGGAATGTTTGATGCCATGTGGGATGGCGGTGTCACAGACAGTGGTTTTACCCAATATGCCACAATGCTGATCCCCCTATTCCTCCATCTTAATTCTCCCTTCCTCCTTAGCCATATGTAACCAATCTCCAAATCTTGCTAGTTTTGCTTTGTAGAAATACTCTGAAGCCTCCACTTCTTTACTGTCACCACCAGTCAAGCCTAAGCTCCCGTATTCTCTGCCCTGGACAGTTGCAATAGTCTCGTGTATTTCAATCCTCTTCCTCAGTATATTCTCCACATGTAACCTGAGTTAGCTTGAAAGTACAAATAACATGCTTCTGTGGGGTTTAAAATTCTGCAGCAGTTAACCAATAGCTTTTGGAATGGAGTTTAGATGCCATGCCTTTGCGTTTAAGGATTGTGGTGATAAGGTCTCTAGTCTAATATGTTGTAGCCCAAAATGGTTTCTTCTTCCCATATGTGTTGGACTAGCTTACCCTGCCATGCTTCTCATTCCTGCCTTCAGCCTTTCTTTGCCTGGATTCTGCTTACTCTCTGAGGTTCATTTCAGTGGTACCAAACTCTGTAGAAAATCCTGTAGCATATGACTCATCAGTCTGATTTGAGATTCCTTTTCTCTGTAATGCAGTTTTGTGCATTGCTGTCTCCTATTGTTAGCGTTCATTATACCATATTGCATTGCTTGTTGGAGCTTCCCATACTGCTTTGTGAAGGTAGCAGCTGTGCAATATTTAACTTTGCACTCTAGCACTTGAGAGGCTCACACATATAGTTGGTGCTCATCTTGTGTGTAATAATGAATACTTCTTTTTTAAAAGATTTATTTATTTTTGTTACAAAGTCAGATATACAGAGAGGAGGAGAGACAGAGAGGAAGGTCTTCCGTCTGATGATTCATTCCCCAAGTGACTGCACTGGCCGAGGCTGCGCCAATCTAAAGCCAGGAGCCAGGAACCTCTTCCAGGTCTCTCACGCGGGTGCAGGAACCCAAGGTTTTGGGTCATCCTCGACTGCTTTCCCAGGCCACGAGCAGGGAGCTGGATGGGATGTGGGGCTGTCAGGACTAGAACTGGCACCTATATGGAATCCTGGTGTGTTCAAAGTGAGGATTTAAGCCACTAGGCTATGGTCCCAGGCCTCAATGAATACTTCTTTTCAACATTTACCCTTTCTAGCCTTTTTGGCTTCTGTTGGACAAATTTCTACCCTGCACATTGATCTGGATAAATTCGTCCTCCCTGAAAAATATGTGCTGCATCTAAAATTCAATCCATTGTACTAGGTACTCTTAGGCTAGTTGCCCATTATGATAATAAAAATACTACCTTACACGAATGCAGCACTGGTATGTTCTCAGTACTTTTATGCCTTCATGTCCCATTGCCTGTTACTGGTGGTGCTGTTTTGGGCATCTGGGAAATGAACCAGCAGCAGAAAATCTATCTTTGTCTTTCACATTCTCTCTCTGCCTTTAGAAAAAAAATTATCTTGCTTTTACTTCAAGTTATCTATTTATGCCATTATTTTTTAAAAAATAAAAAAATCAAAGTCAAATATCACTGGAAGCTGAATGGGGAATTGTCATCTTTTGTCCTACCCAACCTCCTTTTAAAGATTTATTTGAAAGGCAGAATTACTGAGAGAGGAGAGACAGAGGGAAAGCACTTCCCATTGGTCCACTTCCCAAATGGGCACAATGGCTGGGGCTGGACCAGGCTGAAACCAGGAGCATCTTATGGGCCTCCCAGATGAGTGCAGGAAGGAGTCCAAGGACTTGGGACAGCCGCTGCTGCTTTCCCAGGAACATCAGCAGAATCTTATCCAGCAGATTCTGGGTCAGAAGTGAAGCACCCAGGGCTCTAACTGATGCCCATGTGGGAATCCAGCTCATGCTGGCATTGCAGGTGGCGGCTTAACCCGTTATACCACAGTGCTGATTCCTGTCCTAACCCCTTCTTTTTATTGAGTCATGCTTCTCAGACTAGAAGCAACAACATTTTTAAGCTGTTGTTTCATTTTTCTAAATAGTATATTATTCAGGGGCCCGGCTGCGTGGCCTAGTGGCTAAAGTCCTCGCCTTGAATGTCCCGGGATCCCATATGGGCGCCGGTTCTAATCCCGGCAGCTCCACTTCCCATCCAGCTCCCTGCTTGTGGCCTGGGAAAGCAGTCGAGGACGGCCCAAAGCCTTGGGACACTGCACCCGTGTGGGAGACCTGGAAGAAGTTCCTGGCTCCTGGCTTCAGATTGGCGCAGCATCGGCCAGTGCAGTCACTTGGGGAATGAATCATCAGACAGAAGATCTTCCTCTCTGTCTCTCCTCCTCTCTCTGTATATCTGACTTTGTAATAAAAATAAAACTTAAAAAAAATAGTATATTATTCAGATATGTATATACATACACATGCACATTATTCTGTCCTGTTGTGTTTTTCATATTTGGCTTCTAGTAATGGCATATAAGAATTCATATTTTTTTATTCTGCCTGTTCTCCCAGATCATCCTGCCTCTGAATACCTTGCTGGTATTTTTTGCTTAGATTACTTATTTTTTTATGTTTTTTTTTATTAATTATTTTGCATTATGTGACAGTTTCATAGGCTCTGGGAATCCCCCCACCCCTCCCCACGCCCCTCCCCCCTGGTGGATTCCTCCACCTTGGTGCAGTATTACAGTTCAAATTCAATCAAGATTCTTTCCTTGAAAACGTATACCAAGCATAGAGTCCAGCTACTTATTGTCCAGATGGGTTGAACAGTTTCTTGGGGAGGCCATTTCTGGTCTGAAGTTAGAGCTGGTAGAATATCATCCCAGTCAATTAAGAGTCCCAATATAACATCAACAGCAATTTGCAACATTATGGAATTGACATGGTTTTGAGTAACCAGTATGTTAAAAAAAAAAAAAAAAAGCAAGTTCTTAACTACAACCTATGATTAGCTCATTGACATTTCAATTTTAGTTTATATACAGGACCGGCTGCTATATACCTTAAAATGGCTATAAGGAACCATTCAGCTGTCTCGTGTCTATTTCATTTTAGATTACTTATTATGACTGTATGGATGCTCTCTGCTGAGCCATGTAGACATAGCAAGATTGCATATCCTTTGTAATACAATTTGTCTTCCCTTTTATGTCATATATTATATGTATATACAAGTAGAGACCCAAGGTTTCCATTACTCAGCTTCAGTAACTATCAACATTTATTTAGCATTATTTTATCTATAATCTCAACTACTTTCCACCCATTCCCTTTACATTCATTGGAAACAATTTTTATTCTTATGGGCTGCATTACCTTGTTTTCCTCAATTGTTCGTTTTTCTATGAACCTATTGCCTTAAAAGCTCTGTCAAGCATTTGTGAATATTCTTTATTTTATTTTACTTCTATTTTTGTTATTATTAGCATTTTATGATACAGTTCCATAGGCCCTGGGATTTCCCTGATACGCTCCCCAACTCTCCTCCTCTGAGTTCCCTGTATTATTACTATAGTATAGCTCTTCATAAATTATCATATGTCCATCATTGCAGGCATGGACAATGGCAGAGAGTTCAACATCCTATTGCCAAGATATAGTTAACAGTTTCATTTGGAGTCCATTTTTGGTCTGGAAGTAGAGATACATACTGCAATGTATTCTCACATCTGGATAAGATAGTCTCCATTACACAGTTACTATACATCCCCTTCAATGAAAAGCCATAATACAAAATCAACAATAGGAAGAAAAATAGAAATTTACAATGCCATGAAGTTAATTAACATGCTACTGAATGACTAATGTGTCACTGAAGAAATGTAAAAGAATATCAAGAACCTTCTTGAAGAAAATGATGCTGCTGTACGATCTATGTGTCAGTGGAGTATTTAATCAAAAGAAAGTCTTTTGAAGAGATGAAACTAACAAAAAAAATCAAAATCCATGAGATATAGTTTCCACTGATCTTTGTTGGTGAGATATGTCTCCTGTAGGCAACAAATAGATAAGTTTTGTTTTTTAAATCCAGTCTAATAATCTATGACATTTGGTTGATGAGTTTAAACCATTTACATTCAGGGTTAATGTGAATGGGTGGTACTTTGGTCCTGTCATTTTAGCAATGGGTTGTTCATTGATTTCGTCTTCTGTTGTCATTTTACTGGGATGTTCTTTCCATTTGCCTTAGTTTTTGTGGGTGCTATTCCTTTTTTCTGCCAAGAGAACATGTTTAAGTATAATTTGTAGGGCAGGTTTGGAAGAAGCATACTGTTTAACTTTTTTTTACTGTGGAATAATTTTATTTCATTTTCAAAGACAAAAGAAAGCTTTGCTGGATATGTTATCCTAGGCCGACATTTTTTTTTTCTTTTAGAATCTGGAATATGTCACGCCATTCTCTTCTTGCCTGTAGAGTTTCCTGTGAGAGTTCTCCTGTGAGTTTAATTGGCATTCCTTTATATGTCAATTGATTTTTTCACATGCACATCTAAGGATCTTTTCCTTATGTTTGGTAGAAGACAGTTTGATTATCATGTGTCTTGGTGAAGATCGCTCTTGTTCAACCCTGTTGAGAGTTCTGTGCTTCTCCTGGATGTTGTTTCCCAATTCTTTTTCCAGATTAGGGAAATTTTCCCTTACTATTTCATTAAATACGTTTGCAAACCCAGCTTCTGTTTCTGCACCTTCTGGGACTGCCGTAACTCTTATATTTGACCTTTTAATGGTGTCTTTTGATTCTTGAATACTTTGTTTTGTCCTGACCCAGCTCTGCTTCCAGCTTTTTATTTCCCCCTGATGATAAGAAATATCTTGCAGTTCTGAGATTTTTTTCTTCTGCCTCCTTCATTCTATTTTGGAGACTCTCCACTGTACTTTTAATTTGCTCCACTATATTGTTCATTTCTGATGTATCAGCTTTCATTTGATTCATTTCGTGTGTGACATATTGCTTAAATTCCTTGAGCTCCTGTATTATGTGCTTCTTGTTGTTGATAAGTTTTATAGCAAGTGTTGAATTCTATATCCCCCATTTTCTCGATGTCTTCTTCAGTGAACTCTCAGGTTGGTAAAGGGTTTTGATCCTTTGCAGGGGAGTCTTCAGTAATCTTCCTTGTGCCTTTGTCTCTTCTTCTGCTCTTGATCATTGTACTTCTGGTTATCAGATTCTTCTCCTTGCGGCAGGTTTCTAAGCTGTGTCACCCACAGGTGTGCAGTTCGATTTTACTTACTGCAGTTGGTACACGGATCTTTGTTTACAGTCAGTTGTGCCACTTCCTCCAGCGAGTTTCAGGTCTGGGTTCTTATGTTAGACTTCAGCGATAGTCTCCATAGCCCCAGCTCCTGGATCACCACTCTCTACCTCCTGTGATACTGTATTGAGGCTGCACCATTGTCTGTACAGTGTTTCTCCCACTTCTGGTTGGAGCAGTTCCCAGGATTAGGGAGCTACCAAGTGTCCTATATAGCTAGGTTGTTGTTAGTGGTAATCTTGCTGGAACCTGTTGGCTGTTAGGTCTCAGGATCACACACACCTATTTTGACCCATATGATGCCATAGTTGGTAATATTTTCCTGTGGGACTGGTGCAATACAATGAGCTCAGTGAGTTCTCGCTGAGCTCAGCGCATGAGCTCAGCGCATGAGCAGCTCACTGTTGTCTCCTGCAGTCTTAAATTCTTTGCCACACTGTAAAAAAGAGTGCCTGATGTGCCACTACTAGAGTTCTTAATCTGCTGGCCTTTAGGTCTAAGGGCTACCTGGACCTGTCTTCGGTGGAACCTGTAGAATGCCACGTTGTTGCAGTTCATTGAGTCATAAATGAGTTCACTCCCAGCTCCATGCATGCACAGTTCTTCCCCATGTCCCTTGCCTGCTTAAACAAACTGGAGCCCGATATGGCTCTAGGGGGCTGACTGGGCTTTGGAATCCACCCTGTTCGCACATTGCCCGTCTGGGATCTGCTGTTCTGTCTGCTCCTGGCCAAATCAAACAGAACATGAGGACGGGCAGTTCTTTGTCTGGGTTCTACTGTGGAGCTTCTGGTAAATGTCTCTTCCCACCTGGTTGCTTGTGGAGTTCTGGCTGCTGGTGGAATTCAGATCGTGGCTCGCTGAATGCTGATGGGGTATCAGTCACTGCAACACCACACTGTTGTGTTAGCTGCTTTCCTGTGTCTGTCAGTCTCCAGGTGCCCCTCTGCTGTTGTTCTGTCCTCTTCTATTTCCTGGAATGTGCCCTCTCTGCTTCACACTGGCTAATATTTCTCCATTTGTTTAAACCTGTCCTTACCCTATTCTACCATCTTGATTCTTCAAAAATAAATTCTTCTTAAAACAAGAATACTGGCCCTGCGCAGTGGCCTAGCAGCTAAGGTGCTTGCCTTGAACATGTTAGGAATCCATATGGACACCACTTGTAATTCTGGCAACCCTGCTTCCTATTCAGCTCCCTGTTAATAAAATAAAAAAAAAAATAAAAAAAAACAGGAATCCAAATTTCTTGTAGTCAGTGCTTTATTATTGTGCATATTTAAGGGGTACAGTGTATTTTTTAAGTAAGTATATATACTGTGTAATGATGTCGTCAGGGTAATTTACATTTTTCCAACTTCGAGCATTCTTCATTGCTTGTTTTCAGAACATTGAAAGTTCTGTCTTCTAACTGATTTGAAATGTATAGCAAATTGTTAACTGTAGTCACCCTACAGTATTATGGAATGTTAGATCTTACTCTTCCTATGTAAATGCATTTTGGTGTCCATTATCCATTCTCCCTATTCTCCATCCCAACCTCTGGTAACCTCTGCTCTAGTTTTGACTTCTATGAGATAGATGTACTTTTTTAACATCCACATATGCATGGGGACTTTGATTTATTCTGAATGAAGTGGCAACCACTCGGAGGTTTTGATAGGGACAATCATCAGATGTGATTCAAGGTTTTAGCAGAATCACTCTGGTTATTGAGTTGAGAATAGATTATTGAGTGGAAGCGGGCATTGTTGGAAACAGATAGATAACTTTGGATACTGTTTCAGTATTCCTGGGTGTTGCTTGTGAGCGGATGCTGATTAGTAGTAGTGGTGGAGGCAGATAGGTTTATAGCTTGAAGATAAAGAAACAGAGTTTCTTATATGTATTAAATGAGAGTTATAAGAGAAGGAGGAGTGATAAAATGGTCCCAGGTGTTTGAGTAGAGCAAGTGCAATGTCTGGGAGAGCACCAGTTTAGTTACCACAGTGGTCAGGGGTGGGAAGGGATTAGTAGCTCAGTTGTATGTATAAAGCATTTGAGGTATCTAAACAGATACACTAACACTGTGGTTGGGTTTATTAGTGTGGATTTCGAGTGAAATTCAGGTGATGTTGGCATGTTAATGTATTTTAAAATAGTGAGATTGGAAAGATTGAGCTTTGGTCCTCCCACTTGAAGAGGTTTAGGAAAAGAATAGGAGCCAGGACAGAAGTCCGACCTCGATGAGGTTGAAATAATTCCAGGAAAGTGGAGGGGTGAAGAAAGTGAACTGATGAGGAGGGATTGAGCTGCTATGCCTGGTGCAGCTGATAGGTCAAGCCAGACAAGACCTGACACATGATCATTAGATTTCATGACAAGAATATCAGTTTTTAAAAAGATTGATTTATTTGAAAGACAGAGTTACAGAGGGGTGGGGGAGTGACACACAGAGAGAGGTCTTCCATCTATTGATTCACTCTCCAAATGGCTGCAATGGCCAGAACTGAGATAATCTGAAGCTGGGAGTCAAGAGTTTCTTCCAAGTCTCCCATGTGAGTGCAGTTATCGAAGGACTTGATCCATCCTCTGCTGCTTTCCCAGGCGATTAGCAATAAGTGTGTTTCTATATTGGTGGGAATGATCCAGTAGTAAGGGAGGAAATTGATGCTATAGGATATAGAAGCAGTAATCGGTGAAACAATGAGTTTAAATAAGCTTATGCCTTTTAAGAATATTTAAGACAGCAATAATATTAACTATGTTATTATTAAAAAGAACTATGTGTAAATATGTGAGAGACCAAATGATAGAGATTTCGATCTATAGATTCATCCCCCAAATGCTGACTGGGGCTAGAACTGGGAATTAGGAATTCAGTCCATGTCTCCCACCTGTGTGGCAGGAGCTGAACTATTTGAACCATTACTATTGCCCCCCTTCCACCCCTGGGTTTGCATTAGTAGGAAGGTGGAGTCAGGAGCTGGAACTAAAAGAAGGCATCAAGCCTAGGCACATGAATGTGGAACACAGATGTCCTAACTACCATATCAAACACCTGCCCTTCTTTTCAGTGGGATTTTTAGGAAGAATGCTCTGTCTGTTTTGCCAGATTAATTCAATCTTAAAAACTTAGGCATTATCATAAGAATAGGACTTATAGTCTCCTATTTTACAACAAAGAAGCCAAGGTTCAAGTTCATTGAAGCTGCATGTCATAATTTCTTCCCTACTACCTCTTAAGTCAGATTCAATTTTTTCAATTACCATCCTTCCAGGACCACTATGAAATGTGCATCTTGCTTGCAAAAAGTTCCTTTCTACCCAGTCAGTAAATGACAGTTGAATCAGTTTTTCTTTAAATCACAGTAAATGACAGTTAAATCAGTTTTTCTTTAAATCACCAATATCGAAATATGAAAAATACATTCAATATAGTTAAGCATATATTACATTGTTTTTAGCAGGGGGGCTCAGAAAGCTCATAGAAAATTCATATGATGAAAAAAATATGCACAGGTTTTGAAATATTTTTGCACAAAGATAAATCTATCTGTTTAAAGTATTTTAACTTTTGTTAAAATTTTTATTTATTTGAAAGAGAAACAGAGAAAGATCTCCCATCCACTGGTTCTCTCCACAATTACCCACACTAGCTTGGGGCTGGTCTAGGTCAAAACCAGGAATCATGAACTTCAGGTCACCTGCATGGGTGGCAAGGACCCAAGCACTTGAGTCATTATCACTGTCTTGCTGGGTATACTTTAGTAGGAACCAGGAATGGGAGAGCAAAGAAAAGACTTCAACCCGTGCTGCCTAACATGGTATGGGGGCATCTCATGTGGCACTGTAACCACTACAGCAAATACCTGCCCCAAGCTTAATTTTAATTCCACTACCCATAAATTTAAAAAATTCCCTAATATTTAAGTGCAATGTTAATCAATTTTATCCTCTCAGGTAGTATAGGTTTTCCATGTAACTTTCCCTTCCCTCCATAATTTGGTGTTTCTTGAAAGTACAGTGTGTTTAGAACATGCATTATGAAACTGAAAAGAACCAGTGAATCAGCTAGGATGTCCTAGCTTTTGTTTAAAAACTTTGTCATTAAGAATTTGTCCATAACTGTAGGCAGCTGCCTTGGTTGCTTTGTATCTAGGCAAGTATTGCATTGCTAAGAGAAAAGCAGCCAATAGATGGTGGACCTTCTGGGCCTGGTTAATGCCAAGCCTGTGTTAATTATACCAATGTGCCAGTATAGTTGCCTATCTTATTTTTTTTAAGATTTATTTTATTGCAAAGTCAGATATACAGACAGGTGGAGAGATAAAGAGGAAGATCTTCCGTGCGATGATTCACTCCGCAAGTGAGCCGCAACAGCCAAGGCTGCGCCAAAATGAAACCAGGAGCCAGGAACTTCTTACAGGTCTTCCACATGGGTGCAGGGTCCCAAGGCTTTGGGTCGTCCCCAACTGCTTTCCCAGGCCACAAGCAGGGAGCTGGATGGGAAGCAGGGCCGCCGGGATTAGAATCAGCCCCCATATGGGATCCCGGGACATTCAAGGCGAGGACTTTAGCCACTAGGCCAGTGTGCCGGTCTCAGACTATCTTATTATTATTATTATTATTATTTTAATTTAAGATATGTTGGAAACTGCATAACACTGTGGCAGGTGTGACACTCCGGCCAGGACAAGCCATCCTAGTACTCAGCCATGTGGCAGGGGTGGGGGAGGGATGCAGATTCCCTGGGGAAGGAGGTCTGGGGATTTCTCGGAGTAGGTACCACAGAGGGCATGTTTGACAGGTGAGGAGTATACAATTCAGTGTGTATCTCTACTTACAAATCAGAGGTGGACTCCTAATGAAACTGTTAAATATATCTTGACAAAAGGATACTATACCGTCTGCTATTGTCCATGCCTGCAGTGTCAGGATACACTTAAACAGCAGAGTGATGGACTTATGACTGATTATAAAGGACCGTACTATTGTAATGATATCGGGAAAAAAGTGTGGGGATAGCGGGGTGGAGACTTGGAGAGAAGCAAGGGAAATATCAGAGCCCATGAAACTATATCATAAAATAATAAAATAAAATTAAAAAGATAGGAAGTCATTTCTGGAGACTTGCACTGACTGTATCACTGCACTTGCAGGTAGGAAGGGACCTGAGACAAGATAGTGTAGAGTGGGGAAGTCTGAGGGCATGTCCTGATCAGGACAAGGCACTCACACATATGGGAGACCTGGGCTTGGCTCAGTAGCATTACCCACAGTCCACTGGTGCACACAAAAACTGGGGATGGATGGCATGCATGGCTGGGCTAGGCTGCAGTAACTGCCCACGAGTGTTGGCAGGGGGTGCGCCATGTCAGGCTGGGCCACAGAAGCTACCAGAATGCAAGAGAACTGGATCTGGGGACAAATTATGTACAGGACTTATGGGCTTGTCTCTGTGGGACTGCAGCACCTGCTGGTTTACATAAGAGCTGGGGGTGGTGATGGGCCTCCATGAAACTCACCTGACACTCGCTGGAGCTGGGGCTGGGAGGAGTCCAGGCTGGATGAGGATGTAGCACCCACCAGCACATACAAAGGCTGGGACTGAGGGAAAACCATGCCAAGCTGGGCTGTGGGGATCTGGGGCTGGAAGCAAACCTGGTAGGGCACCCTGAGGAGTTACCCTGCTAGGCCATAGCTCTTCTTGCAGAGAGGTAGGATAGCCGGGTATGGTGGTGGGCTAGGCCAGGAAAGCTGCAGCACACTTCAGCATGTGTGTGGGCCAGGATTGGGTGCAGTCCAGGCTTGGCCAGGCCATAAAAGCCAAGGTTAGGTTTGGGCAGTCCTGGGCTGGACTAGAATGCAACACTCTCCGGTGAGAGCTGAGACTGGTGACAGGCCATTCCAGGCTAGTTTGAAGCACCTGCTGGCATGTACAAGATCTGGTGCTGGGACTAGACCTGGTAGAGGAATTTTGGGAACTTTGCTGCCAGGCTGCAGCTCACATAGGTGAGTGTGAAAACCAGGGCTTGAGGCTGACGTCGCTGGGAAGGCTGCAGCACCCACAGGCATGCGTGCTCACTAGGTCTGGGGTGGGCCAGATTGGGATAGGCCCCAGCATCTTCTGAAACTCACCATAATGGTTATGGGATAGGCTGGGCTAGACCATGACACCCACGGGTTCATGTGAGAACTGAATCTGGGGGTGGGCCAGGCTGGGCAAGGCTGTAGCACTCACCGGTGAGCCATAATAAGAGCAGGCCAGTCAGGCTAGGCCATAGTAGCTACTGGTAAGTGCCAGGACTAGGAAGAGGCCATGTTAGGTTAGGCTGCAGTATGTGCAAGATTGGGCTGGGAGTGGGCCTGGTTGGGGAACTTGGGCAACTCACCTGCTAAGCTATAGCTCCCACTAGTGTGCACAAGAGCCAGGGTTGGGGGCAGGACAGGAAAGGCCAGGCAGCAGCATTCATCAGCATACATGTGCCTCATGTCTGAGGGCAGACTGGTCTGGGCCAGTTTGCAGCAGATGCTAGCATGAGTGAGAGCCATGGTGGGATGCAGGTTGGGCTGGGTTGGGCCATAGCACCTGCCAGTTCATATGAAGCTGGGGCTGGGTGTGGGCCAGACTGGGCTAGGTGCTGTACCTGCCAGTGAGAGCTGGAAAGGAGGGCAAACTGGGCTGAGCCAGGCTGTAACACCTGCTGGTAAATGCTGAGACTGGGGGTGGGCCACAGTACAGCTGGCACATACAAGACCTGGGGCTGAGAGTGGACCTGGTGGGGGAACTGTGGGCACTCCTGTGCTAGACTGCCGCTCCTGCTGGTGAGCATGAGAGCCAGGGTTGGGGACAGGCTGGGCTGGATTAAGTGGCAGCATCCATTGGCCTATGTATGGACTGGTCTGGGAGTGGGTCAGGCTGAGGTAAGCTGTAGCACCCATGGGTAAGCACGAGAGCCAGGTGGAATACAGGATGGTCCAGGCTAGGCCATAGCACTTTTTGGTATGCACAAAAACCAGGGCTGGAGGAGGGCCTGGTTGGGGTTATCAGGGGTTTCCCCGATTAGGCCATAACACTTGTTTGTATGTGTGAGGACCAGTGTAGCGCGCCCCTGGCCAGCAGGGAATAAAACGCAGACACCGAAGTCCTTCTCTGATCACACTTTATTGGAGCGCCGCTTCAGTGAGGGTAAGATGGCGGTGAGGGGCGCAGGGAGAGCAAAGCGGATGGCTTATATACATCTCTATGAGAGGCGTGTCTGTGGCTCAGTGACTGGTCGTGATAGGACAGTGAGTGCTTACTTGTCAGATTGGGATAGGTCGCTGCTGTTGCCAGGCAAACTAGGGCAGGAAGCTACATCAGGGCAGAGTTGTTTACTCTGTGCCTGTCGCCATCTCGTAATGGCGACTGACTGCGCTCAGCAGACCAGGCCTGTGGCAAGCTGGACTGGGCTAGGCTGCTGCACCTATAGGTTGCTGCACCTATAGGTTGCCTGAGAAATGGAGAAATGCCTGAGAGAAGTGGAACTGAGCAGGTAGCTACATCCACCATTATGTGTGTTGGCTGGTGCAGGTGATGGTCTGAACCTGATTCTGCTGGCACATAAAAATGTCAAGCCTAAGCTCACTGCAGGTGAGGTTTCTTTCTTTATTTTAAAGGTATATTTTTAAAGATATATATTTATTGGAAAGGCAGATGAGATTTATGGCGAGGAGAGAACTAAAGATCTTCCATCCATTGGTTCACTCCCCAAATGGCTGCAGTGGCTGGAGCTGAGCCGATTGCTTCTTCTGAGTGTCTCATGTGGGTGCAGGGTCCCAAAGCTTTGAGCCATGCTTTACTGTTTTACCAGGTCAGAAGTAAGGAGCTGGATGGGAAGTGGAGCAGTTGGGACAGGCATTGTTCTCCATATGGGATCCCAGCATTTGTAGGGTGAAGATTTAGCCATTGAACCATCATGCTGGGCTGATTTGAAGCCAGGTAGTAGGACTCTTCTCTGGATCTTCCACATGCATGTACAGCCCAAAGTGCTTGGCATTCTGGCCATCCTCTGCCATGTCCTCAAGTGCATTAGCAGGATTGAATGTGAAGTGAAGCAGCCAAAATTCAAACTAGTACCCACTTGTGATAAGACACACAGACATGTTTATATATTCTCTCCATAGAGTTTGTTGAGTACATATTATAAATATAGAATTCCTTTTATAAAAAGCCCTATTTATTTATTTGAAAGTCAGAATTAGAGAGAAGGAGAGAGAGAGAGAGAGAGAGAGAGAGAAGGAGAGAGAGAGATTGGGAGCTCTTCCATCCTCTGGCTCCCTCTGTAAATGGCTCTACTGGTAGCAGCTATGCTGATCTGAAGCCAGAAGGTAGGGGCTTCTGGTTTTCCTGTGTGGGCACTGGACAATCATCCACTATTCTCCCAGAGACATTAGCAGGGAGCTGGATCTGAAGTGAAGCAGCTGGGACTTGAACCAGTGCCCATATGGGATGTCAGTGCCACCACAGTTGGTAACTTCACCCATTATGCCATTATGCCCCAAGGATGGAATTCTAAATCTTCATAGCATTTGAAGTTGGGAGTGCAAAAGATAGTAATTTCTTAAGGTCATAATATAGGGATCAAATTATCATTGTATGGTTTGCTACAGCTGCAGGAATACCACAGACTAAGTAGTTTATATGGCAGAATTAAAAAAAAAATCCTTGAAAGACAGTGACATGCACACACACACACACACACACACACACACACACCCCTTCTAACAGCTGGTTTACTTTCAAAATGGCTGCAATAGCCAGAGCTGTGCCAGGCTGAAGCTAGAAGCCTAAATTTCTTTATTTTCTTTTCAATATTATTTACATAGTTGAGAGGGATGTATGCCCATTTGGGCCTCTGATTAGGCTAGGCAGGTTCAGGTACAGAGGAATGTGGGTGGGAACTATGTTTTTTCCCCCTGTATCTGCAAGGGAGGAGGGGAAGGGGCTTGCTCCTTGTTATCAAAGCATATCCATACCCAGGATGAGGGATGGTCATTTGATGGCAACTTACAGACCCTGATGTGAGGAGTGTTTCTTGCTACTTGCGTGGTCGTGATAGCTTTGAAAAGTCATTGGTTTCATTGCCCCAGGGTTGAGAAAATCTTTCCAAAATCTATTTGCTGACCAAATCCACTTTAGCATATCCACAGACCCAGGAACATGCTTGGAAAGCTTGGCCAGGAGAGTGGTCCAACCTATTCTGCTTTCCATCCTCTGACAAGACAGCTGATGCTCCCTTGCTGGCCTAGATGAGTTGGTTCTCATGTCCCCCAGTGCATCTTGGCATGCTGTCCAGTGCTTAGTCATCAGCAACTGATGAGGCCCTGTCCTGATACATGCACTCCCAGGTCTGACCACACATCCTGTGATTTTCCCTGTGTCCAGAGTCTGCGTCCAGTGGCCTAGTCAGGGATTTCTCCAAGAAACCTCACCTGAGGTGACCTCAGATTTGACTCTTTAAAAAAAAAGCTTATTTATTTTTTATTGGAAAAACAGACTTTTAGAACAAAGGATCTTCCATTCATTGCCTTGCTCCCAAAATGGTCACAATGCCCAGAGCTGAGTTGATCCAAAGCCAGGAGTCAAGAGCTTCTTTCAGGTCTCCCATGTGGATGCAAGAATTCAAGCTTTGGGCCTTCGTCCACTGCTTTCTCAAGCCTGGAACTCTTATCAGGGTTTCCCACATGAGTTGCAGGGGCCCAGGGACTTGGGCCATCTTATGTTCGCAGGTGCTTTAGCAAGGAACTGGATCAGAAGTGAAGCAGTCAGAACTTGAACTGGCACAGGGGTACTGGGAATGTACCACAACATCAGCTCCTTATTTCCTTGCTGGAAGCTAGATGTCTTATTATCAAAAACCTGGCAGGTTTGGGTTCTTCTGAGGCTTCTGCTTAGCTTGCTGATGGCTATATCCTCACATGGTCTTTTCTCTGTGCTTATACATCCCAGGTATCTGTCTGAGTTTCTTCTTCTTTTTTAATGAAGTGGTTGTGGCTTTTTAGTTACATGATTCTTTTGTTTTCATTTATTTGAAAGGCAGAGAGATGCACAGAGAATCAAACAGACATGTTGCATCTTTGGCTCAGTCTCTAATGCCTACAATAACTGGGGATGGGGCAGGGCAAAACTAAGAGCCCAGAACTCAATCCAGTTCTCCCATATGGGTGGCAAGGACTCAAGTCCTGGAGCCATCTTCTGGTATGTTCCAGGGTATATGTTAGCAGCAAGTGGGGCTGCAATTCAAACAAGTGCTCTGAGATGGGATATGTGCATCCAGAGTGGTCATTTAACAGCTGTGCCAAATGCCTGCCTCTGAATTTCCTCTTCTTGTAAGTGCACTAAGATTGAATTAGAATTTGTGTTCTTGGTGTCAGTTAACCTTTTTCTTAAAAAAAAAAAGTTTTTATTTGAAAGGTAGAGTTAGAGAAAAGAGAGAGAGAGAATGAGATATAGATAGACAGATAGATAGAGAATGAGAATCTTCCATATATTGATTCCCCCCTCCCAAATGTCTGCAATGTCTAGAGCTGAGCTGGTCCAGAGTCAGGAGTCAGAAGTTTCTCCTGGGTCTCGCACATGGGTTCAGGTGTCTAAGGATTCAGGTGTCTAAGGATTCAGGTGTCTAAGGATTTGGGTATTCTCCATTGGTTTCCCAGGCACATTAGCATGGAACTGGATTGTAAGTGGAGCAGCCAGGACTGCAAGCACTGAAGGTGGTAGCTTTACTCACTATGCCGCAGCACTGGCTCCTTTCCTAAGAATTTTTCCCATTGAACTGGGTACATCACTGAATCCAGAAGCTTGTTCAGTAGCATCTAGAATGTCAACATTTCGAAACCCCCCAAATAATTTGCAATTTAATTCTTAAATGCTCCTATGTTTAAGCATTCCTGTACTTACCAGTTCATTTCAGCCAAACTGAATAGCAAGATGAGAGGTACTGTTACTCTTATTTCACAGAAAACCCAAGGTCAAAGGACCAATACGTAACAAATTCAGGAGTTGAACCCATTTCCTTTGATTCCTGGCCCCTAAGTCTATGGCCTTTACATGTTTGGCAATGGTATATTCTTATATCAAAGACTTAGGTTCTCTGTAAGCTTTAAAAATGTTTTGAACTAAAAAAAAAGGGTTTAGTTACATAGACGTTGTTGTCTGTGCCCCCTCATTCCTTAACCCCAACATTTATGTTTTCTTAGCTGGTTTTTGGGTGAGTGGTTTGGATATCTGAAGTGGAAAAGAATGAAGAGATTTGAAAGGTTATTGTGCCTTTGTGATAGGACAGAAGCTTTGTTCAGCTCCTTGTTTACAATAAGCATAACTTTCACATTTTCCTTTGAGAACTATTAGAGGCTCAAAGTAGAGGAAGCATGAATTCTATTGTGTAGGATTTCTCAAAAGTCAGTAAGCAAAACACTGCTTCTACTATGTTAAAAATCAGCATGTAGTTTCTTTCCCTACAGAATGGTGTTTTATGATGTGTTGTGTTTTTTAAAAGATTTATTTATTTTTCATTGGAAAGGCAAATCAGATTTACAGAGAGAAGGAGAGACAGAAAGATCTTCAGGGCCTGGCAGCGTGGCCTAGCAGCTAAAGTCCTCGCCTTGAACTCCCTGGGATCCCATGTGGGCGCCAGTTCTAATCCCAGCAGCTCCACTTCCCATCCAGCTCCCTGCTTGTGGCCTGGGAAAGCAGTCGAGGACGGCCCAAAGCTTTGGGATCCTGCACCCGCGTGGGAGACCCGGAAGAGGTTCCTGGTTCCCGGCTTCGGATCGGCGTGCACCGGCCCGTTGCGGCTCACTTGGGGAGTGAATCAATGGACGGAAGATCTTCCTCTCTGTCTCTCCTCCTCTCTGTATATCCGACTTTATAATAAAAATAAATAAATCTTTAAAAAAAAAAAAAGGAAAGATCTTCCATCTGTTGGTTTACTCCCCAAGTGGTTGCAATGGCTGGAGCTGAGCTGAAGCCAAGAGCTTCTTTTGTGTCTCCCACGTGGGTGCAGGGTTCCAATATTTTGGGCCATTCTCTGCTACTTCACCAGGCCACAAACAGGGAGCTGCGTGGGAAATGGAGTAGCCGGGACACAAACCGGCACTCGTACGGGATTCCAATGTGTGCAAGCTGAGGATTTAGCCAAGTGATTTAGCCACCTCCCATTCCTGCCACACCCCTACAAGCTACAAATACCCTGGGTCCTGGGTGGTGGTGTTAGGAGCTAAGCAGCGTGCACATTGTGTTCTGAGCTGCTGCTTGCAGTTCCACAGCAGATGTCAAGGTCAGCTCCCCTATTGTCTGATACAGCATCACTGTACTCGCAGTGTTGATTTGGAAAAAGGCATCTGGAGAGGTGCAGATCTTCAAGCCAGGATTTTCAAAGATGTAGGATTCTCCAAAGAGCAGCTGGTAGGGGGACTGCTGATGGGTCCTTGTGCTAGGGAAGAATGAGAGAGGAAAGCATCTTGGAACGGCACACAATTCTACCTCTAGTGGTTGGTTGGAAGGGCAAACTCCAACATCTCAGAGAGGGGACACAGCCTGCTTGTCACGGCCTTATGACTTTTGCACAATTTGCCTGTCTAGAAATGGAAGTAGATGCAGATACGCTCACATCTACACCCCGGCTTGACTGGTGTGTGTGTGAGGGCCAGGATCACCTAGCTAAATCACTTCCCAAGTGACCGCAATGGCTGGTGCTGTGCTGATCTGAAGCCAGGAACCAGGAACTTCTTCCAGGTCTTCCACATGTGGGTGCAGGGTCCCAAGGCTTTGGGTTGTCCTCGACTGCTTTCGATGGGAAGTAGGGCTGCTGGGATTAGAACCAGTGCTCATATGGGATCCTGGTGCATTCAAGGCAAGGACTTTAGTTGCTAGTCTACCACACAGGGCCCAGCAGCAAAACTTTGGACAGAACATAAGAGCCATTTTAACAGTGGACTCCTGTGGTTTTAAAGTGTAATAGAATCAATTTCAAGCCTATGTTTTTAACTATTGAACCCTTTTCTACAAACAAAGGCTTACCAAACTGCAGTGTAGAAAGCAGGTTTTCTTAAGAGTTATGGGAGTCCCAGAAGGTGCAGAAAGAGAAGCTGAGTTTGCAAATGTATTTAATGAAATAATAAAGGAAAATTTCCCTAATCTAGAGGAAGAATTGGGAAACAACATCCAGGAGAAGCACAGAACTCTCAACAGGGTTGAACAAGAGCGATCTTCACCAAGACACATGATAATCAAACTGTCTTCTACCAAACATAAGGAAAAGATCCTTAGATGTGCATGTGAAAAAATCAATTGACATATAAAGGAATGCCAGTTAAGCTCACAGGAGATCTCTCACAGGAAACTCTACAGGCAAGAAGAGAATGGCGTGACATATTCCAGATTCTAAAAGAAAAAAAAAAATGTCGGCCTAGGATAACATATCCAGCAAAGCTTTCTTTTGTCTTTGAAAATGAAATAAAATTATTCCACAGTAAAGAAAAGCTAAAAGAATTTGCCTCTTCCAAACCTGCCCTACAAACAATACTTCAAGATGTTCTCTAGGCAGAGAAGAGGAATAGCACCCACCAAAACCAAAGGCAAATGGAAAGAACATCCCAGTAAAATGACAACAGAAGACTAAACCAATGAACAACCCATTGCTAAAATGACAGGACCAACGTAGCACCCATGTATATTAAACTCTGAATGTAAATGGCTTAAGCTTAATCAAACATCATAGAGTAGAAAACTTGATTAAAAAACAAAATCCATCTGCTTATTGTCTGGAGGAGACACACTTCAACAAAGGTTAGTGGAAACTATATCACATGGGTTTTGTTATTCTCTGTTAGTTTCATCCCTTCAAAACACTTCCTTCGGATTAAATCATTCAATGACTCGTAGATCATACGGCAGCATCATTTTCAAGAAGGTTCTTGATTTTCATTTCTTCAGCTACACATTAGTCATTTAATAGCATGTTATTTAACTTCTTGGTGTTGTAAATTTCTTTTTTCTTCTGTTGTTGATTTTGTTTTGTGGCTCTTCATTTAAGGGGATGTATAGTTGCTGTGTAATAATGGAGACTGTCATATCTAGTAACATGTCATTTAACTTCAGGCATTGTAAATTTATATTTGTTGATTTTGTATCATGACTTTTCATTTAAGGGGATGTACAGTAGTTGTGTAATGGAGACTGTCATATCTAATAACATGTCATTTAACTTCATGGCATTGTAAATTTCCTCTTTCTATTGTTGATTTTGAAACAGGACTTTTCATTTAAGGGGATGTACAGTAGCTGTGAATTGGAGACTAACATTCAGATGTGAGGATGTAGTGTGGTATGCATTTCTGCTTCCAGACAAAAATGGACTTAGAATGAAACTATTTACTATATCTTGACAATAGGATTCTGGACTCTCTGCCATTGTCCAGGCCCGCAATGATTGACATATGACTGAGTATGAAGAACTATATGTTAGTAATGATATAGAGGAACTGGGGGGAAGGGAACTGGGGAGGGGATAAGGGAATATGAAACTGTACTATAAAATAATAAGAATAATAATAAAATGTATAAAAAAAAAAGAAAGCAGGTTTTCTCGCCCTCTCTACCTTACTTGCACACCACACAGAGAACACTTGAATGAAAGTCAAGGTTGTCATCTTGGTATAGATACATGCCTTGTGGGTTATTCTTTTGTACGATAATACTCGAGGTGGAAGGTTTGCTAGGATGTTTCAAAGGAAAAAGCACTTATTTGGCAATAACTGATGCCAGTATGCTAGACACAAAGGGATAATGGCAGAGCTCTGGCGCTGGTACATTTCCATACAGCCGAAGTCTCCCTCCACTGCTGCCCTTCAGTGGTGTCACATGGCTTACAGGCCTTTCCAACTGTGAATTTCATGCTGGGTGAGCAGAGAAGATTCTTCCTTGGCTGCTAATGTCAAAGGAAGACCAGCAGCCAGTTGTTGCTGTGGTGAACCCAGCACGTAATGGGCTGTATACGTCCCCCAACTTGAGTTCCTCCTTCCCATGCCATGTTAAGGGGGCTCTCATGGGTTGGCTCTGAGGCTGCTTCTCCATAGCTAACCAATCCTAGGTGCCAGTTAGTTGGGATCGGCTGATAATGGGAACTGTGATAGTGTAAGTATATTAACAGCAAGCTGTTTCCTTTAGATTATCAAGTGGTTTGTGCCATTCAAAACCGCAGAGCCATCTGTACACTGGTTTTTGTATCCTGCAAGCCCCATGGTGAGACCAAAAGGAATATCATTGAGTGAGTCTTGACTTTTTTTGAAATTATTTTCTGATTATTGAATAATCTGTGCTTATTGTGTATACACATGGGAAATAGAAATGTAAAGCAAAAAATATATACCTTGAAAATATGATACTAGATTTTCTTCTTTTTCCCAAAGATTTATTTATTTTTGTTGGAAAGGCAGATTTGCAGAGAGAAGGAGAGATAGAGAGAAAGGTCTTCTATCCACTGGTTGACTGCCCAAATGGCCGCAATGGCCAGAGCTGAGCCAGTCCGAAGCCAGGAGCCAAGAGCTTCTTCTGGGTCCCCCATGCAGATGCAGGGTCCCAAGGCTTTGGGCCATCCTCTGCTGCTTTCTCAGGCCACAAGCAGGAAAAGTGGAGCAGCTGGGACATGAACTGGGATGCTGGTATTTGTATAGGGAGATTAGACAGTTGAGCCATCCTGTTGGGCCCTGATACTAGATTTTCTATCATTGCCTATACTTACAATGCCATGATATACTTAAATAGCAGAATATTCAATTTGTAACTATTACTAAAGGACTATACTAATACAGTATAGGGGAAAATGGTAGGGGGAAATGATGAAGGAGGATGGGGAGGTGGTAATTCCTATACTTACAAAATTGCATCATGGAAAATAATAAAAAAAATTTAAAAATTAAGTACAGAGAAGAGCATTTGACACAGTTGTCAAGATACCACTTGACACACATACCATATTGGAGGCTGAGTTATTTTTCTAATTCCAGAACCATGCAGACACACACTCGAATGCTTGGGTTGCTGACATCCATGTGGGAGACTCACAGTGAGTTCCGGGCTCCTGACTTTGGCCTGGGCCAACCCTGGTTAGTGTAGGCATTTGGGGATTGAACCAATGGATGGAAATTCAACCTGTCTGTATCTTTCAACTAAAATGAAAATGAATAATTTTTTTTAAAAGAGTTCATTACAGAGCTGATGTAAAGTGAGGCAAGTGAGTTACTCAACTTTGGATTCAAAATTTAGAAGGATGCCAAAAATGTCAAGATAAGTTTTTAAGCAGTTTTCAGAAATCAAAATTAACCTAAATTATAAGCAGCATATTTTTGTTTTTAATTTTAAAAAGATTTCTTAATTTATCTGAAAGAATTATAGAGGGAGAAGGAAAGATGGACAGAGAATTTCTGCCTGCTGATTTACTTTTCCAATGGCCTTAATAGCCAAAGCTGGGCCAAGCTGAAGCCGGGAGCCAGGAACTCCATCTGGGTCTCCCACATAGGTGTAGAGGCCCAAACAAGGACATTTGCCATCTTCCTCTGCTTTCTCAGGCACATTAGCAAGAAGCTGGATCAGAAAGTAGAGCAACTGGGTCTTGAACCCAGGCCTGTGTGAGATGCTGCTGTCTCAGGTGGCAGGATAACCTACTGCAACACAACAAAAGACCCAACAAAATATTTTATTAAAATTTAAGATTATTTGTTCTTAAACCTTGCTTCATTGCCTTACAGTAATCCTGGATTTAGTTCTAATACAACTTTATTTATAAATGCAGACAGGTGTATGGTATGCCGTAGTTTTCCAACTTGATATGCTGAAATGTTATATCAGAATATTACGTGTCTTGATCATTGAATTTTTTGTAAGTATTAAATTTCATTCCCAGTACCAGTGCCTTTCACTTTACTCTAGATCTAGCCCTGGTCAGCTATTTTTAATATTGTTTAAGATTTTATCTTTATTGAAAAGTCAGATTTACACAGAGAAGGAGAGACAGAGAGAAAAATCTTCCATTTGCTGGTTCACTCCATAAGTGGCTGCAATGGCTGGAGCTGTGCCGATCAGCAGCCAGGAACCAGGAGCTATTTCTCAATCTCCCATACAGGTGCTGGATCCAAAGTGTTTGGGCTGTCCTGTTCTTTCCCAGGCCGTAAGAAGGGAGCTGGAAGGGAAGTGGAGCAGCCGGGATATGAACCGGCACCCACATGGGATCCTGGTGCATGCAACACAAGGACTTTAGCCGTTATGCTACCACGCTGCACCCAGCTATTTTGATTTTTTAAATGTTTTCTTTTTTGTTGTGTTTCATCCTTTTCTCCTTCCTCTTTCTATTTTTAATAGCAATTTAATTTCTTTGTGACAGTCAAACAACATAAGCAAATATATAGATGTTATCTATGCTTGTATGAAACAAGTAAGGATTCAAGCTAAATATATACTTATATATTAAAACATACATATTTAGTTTGGAAAATATGTATTATGTATATTAAGATATATATTTTAGTTTGAAAGAGAAATAAAGAACTTGAGCTTTCAAAAGTCATGAACAATAAAAAGAACAATAAACCTCAAGGAAAATTGGAGGAAGAAATAATTAATGAGTACAAGAGTTGGTCAGTTAATAAACTACTAAAAGAAAAAAAGCTTCTTCTATATAGGGGTATAACAAGCTCTTCCTCAGCCTGTACTACTGGTATCCTATATGGTTACCGGTTCATGCCCCCACAGTGTCACTTCCAATCCAGCTCCCAGCACATGGCCTGGGAAAGCAGTGGAGGATGCCACAAGTCTTTGGGTCCCTGCATTCACGTGGGAGACCTGGAGGTCCTCATGGTTCCTGGCTTCGGATTGGTTCAACTCTTGCTATATGGCTATTTAGGGAGTGAACCAGCGGATGGAAGATCTTTCTGTCTCTCCTTCTTTCTGTAAATGGGCCTTCCAAATAAAAATACACTGAATCAGGCCCGGCAGTGTGGCCTAGCAGCTAAAGTCCTCGCCTTCAACGCGCCGGGATCTTATATGGGCGCCAGTTCTAATCCCGGCAGCTCCACTTCCCATCCAGCTCCCTGCTTGTGGCCTGGGAAAGCAGTCGAGGATGGCCCAAAGCTTTGGGACCCTGCACCCACGTGGGAGACCCGGAAGAGGTTCTTGGTTCCCGGCTTTGGATCTGTGCAGCACCGGCCATTGCGGCTCACTTGGGGAGTGAATCAATGGACGGAAGATTTTCTTTTCTGTCTCTCCTCCTCTCTGTATATCTGACTTTGTAATAAAAATAAATAAATCTTTAAAAAAAATACACTAAATCTTTAAAAAACAGAAAGCTTCTAGAATTGACAAGTAAACAAAAAGGTGTTATTAGAGGAAATGAATAAAATAGATAATCAAGAATACAAAATAGATAAAACAAAAATATGAAGCCTTACATGAGGAAACATGTATAACTACAGGTGTGAAGAAATTTTTTCCCCTTTTGGTTCCTTTTCTTTTTTAAATATATTTTTGAAGATGTTTACATAGTTGATTAGGGTGGGAAGGGTCGAGATTTAGGAAAAAGTGAGAGAGACTCTTGTTTCCACATTTTCTTTAACTTCTTCCTATATCTGGGGCGATGGGGGAGATAAAGGGAGAAGCCACATTGAGCATCCCAAAATGCCTCAGTACCTGGGTGGGTGGAGAATGGCTACCCGATGTCATTCTGAGTGCCTAGTGTGGAGTATGCTGCAAGGGTTCTGAACAAGGGGTTTCAATAGTTATGAAATTCTATTTTTCTCACTGAAACAAGGATGAAGAAATCCTTCCATAGTTCATTGGATGACATGTTCAACCTTAGAGTCTCCATTTGCCCAGATGTTTTGCTGTCATAGTTTGGCTGGGGTAGTTGTCCAATTTGTTCTGTTCTGCTTCCTCTGCTATGGTACTGGATATCCTCTTCAGGCTCCAATGGACTGCCACATTCTTCACATACATCTGGGTGTGCCATTCATTGCTCTAAGCCACTGAGGAGGCCCAGTTCTGACACATGTACTCCACAGGCTGACCACAGATCCTACGATTCTTCCCATGGTGGGAGTTCAGAGTCCAGCAATTCAGTAGGGGAGATCCCCAAAGAAGCCTCGTCTGAGGTGTTCCCAAACCTGATTCTTGTGTGTGCTTGCCAGTATGGGGTCCGGCTCATTCTGTTATTCACATCAGCCAATGCACACACTGGTAGTTGCAGTTGTTGGATCAGTTCTGTCTCTAGCCCCGTCTCTTACACAAACCAGTGGATTCTGTAGCTCAGCACAACCCTTCCCACCATATATTTGGCCCTCACATACTCCAGTGGGAGCTGCATCCTAGTCAGAGCAGCCCCCAGTAACTTCAACATTTGTTCCTGTGCAGGCTGGTCCAGTCTGTCCTACATCCCATTCAGCTCTCATACACTTCAGTGGGCATTCAAACCTGGCTCAACCCAATCGATTCCACTATCCAACCCATATTCATGCCCATGGGTGTCACTGTCTAGCCAGGCCTGTCCCCAGCCCTGGTTCTCATGCTTACTGGTGGGAGTTGCAGCCCATCAGAAAGGTGCCCACAGTTTCCCTACTAGGCCCACTCCCAGTCATGGATTTCACTCTCTGGGTGGTTCTGCAGTCTAGCTTGACAGGATTTGCTCCCAGTCCTGGCACTTGCCAGGTGATGACATGGGAAAGCCCAACCAACTTGCACTTAATCTGGTTCATGCACGTACCAGTGTGTACCATTGATTAGCCCAGCCTGGTTTTCGCATAACCTAGTTTACATGCAGACCAAGAGGTATTGAAGTGCTGCCTGGCATGTTCTGTCCCCAGTCCCAGTTCTCATGCTCATTAGTGGAGCAGTGGCTCAGAAGGGAAGCCCTGGGTTGCCCCCCTTCTGGGATTGCATTCATCCCTGCCCTGGGTCTCACATGTGCTAGTGGGTGTTATGGCCCAGTCTGGCATGGCCCACCTCACCACGGCATTTGTTGTGGTGCTGTAGCTGGCTCAGCCCTGTCTTCCCCCAGTTCCAGTTCCTGCTGGTGGGTGATACAGCCTAACCCAGCCTAGCCAGCCCCCAGTCCTGGCCCTAAAGTGAACTACCTGGTGTTGCGGCCTAACTCGGCCTGTCTTCCACCCTGTCCTGGTCCTCAGATCTGCCAGTGATACTATGAATTGGCCAGACTGGCCTACCACCAGACCTGACCCACACATATGCCAGTGGGTACTGTAACCTGGCCTTGTCTGGGTTGCTCCCAGCCTTAGTTCTTGTGCTCATTTGCAGGGACTGCATCCTGACAGAGGAATTCCTCCAAGTTCCTCAAGGTAAGGTCTCTTTTCAGTGGCAGATCTCATGCCCACCAGTGGGTCCTTGGCTCAGACTGACCTAGCCCACATCCTGTCCTGGAAGGAACAGTGACCTTGACCAACCGGCCCACACCCATTCTGGTTCTTACTGTAGTGTTCTAAAGCCCAGCCATACCTGATCCATGCCCAGACACAGCTCTTTCATGGTTCAGTGGGTTCAGAGACCTAGTCCTGCCCATCCTACACCCTTCCTGGCTCTCATGAGTACCAGCAGGTGCTGGAGCCTAGTCCAGTCTGGCACCTCCCAGACCCAGTCCATACTCATGCTGAGGTATACCTACAGATATGAAGAAATTTTAAATAAATTGTAAGAATGTGCTTTTTACAACTTCCTGTGAATGTGTTTGGAAAACTAGGTGAAATGCTGTGAAAAAAAAAAAATAGCTAATATTAATCCCGAAAGATAAAGTGAACTTAAATAGGCCAGTTACTATGGGAAGAAAATTGCAAAGTTGCCAGAGATCCTCCCATGCGAAAGAAGACTATCTAGGCCCAGGTGTTTTTATAGTCTGATTCCCTTTATATGATTATTCTTCCAGCTGTTAGTTATTTTCACTTATTTACATTGTCATCTATCCCTAATAACTGATACTTTTTGAATATGCAATAAAGATGGCGTCTCAGATCTGTGAGGGGAAAAGCTAGAAGAGTCAATAAATGGTGGTGGACAACTGGGTAGCCATGGTGAAAAGAAAAAGTTGGGTCCAGATCTCACTCTGCAAACTGATAAAATATAAGTGGGTCAAAGATTTAAATGTATAAGAGGGAATCTAAAATTGTACCCTAGAAAAGCAAAGAATTTCTTTATAATCTTGTAGTGCTGAAACCCTTTCAATCGTGGAGATTTAGAAGGCATGTGATAAAAGAACTGTTGAATTTGACTGCATAAAATAACTTTTACCTTCATTATGCCACATACAGAAATGAACCAAAAATGTATCATAGAACTAAATGAAAGAGTTGAAACTATAAAACTCTGAAGAAATAATAGGAGATTTTAAATCTTGGTGACCTTGACAAAGCTTTGTAGAAATGGCAGCAAAATCCAAAGAACAAAAAAAAAATTTGAAAAAAAAATTTAAAAGGTGCTGTATTTCAGATATGCCACCGAGAAAGTGAAAAGACAACCCACGGAATAAGAGAAAATATTTAGATATCAACATCAAGGGACTGATATGTATAACCAGATGTGAGACCTCATGTTATATATTCCAATTTATAGTAAGTATCTAGAAAATGCAAATCTATGGAAATAAGAGAGTAGCTTTGTAGTTTCCTGGGGCTGGGGAGAAATGGGGTGTCCTGCTAAGGGGTACATGTTATCTCCTTGGGCTAATGAAAACATTTCAGAATTGATTGTAGCATTTGGTGTATAAGTCTGTGGGTATAATATAAACTGTTGTATTTTGTAAGCAGAGGTGCTGTGTAGCATATGAGTTATATCAGTGAAAGTATCGACAAAGTCACTTTCTTGTGCACCATGAAAAGGACTGTAAACAAAGGCAGGTGACAACAAATGGGGTTAACTTTGTAGTTCACAGTACGAAGATGTTTTTCCTTACTCTAATACATTCTTTGAAATTGATAAGAAAAATGACAACAGCCTAGTAGAAAAATGAGCAGAGGATATAAAAAGGATATGCTATTAATGTGCTTATGAATCATGAAAGGATGCTTTCTTTCCCATAGTAAAGGAAATTCAAATAAAAAATACTCTGCAGTACCACTTTTCATTTCTCAGATTGGCAGTAGTACAAACGTTTGATAATGTGCTGTTGGCAGTAATATGGGGAAATGTGAATTCTAAAAAATTACTGGTGTATTTTCTAAAGATTAATTTATTTGAAAAGCAGAGTCACAAGCAGAGACAGGGAGAGAAATTTTACCTGCTGGTTCACTTTGCAAATAGCTGCAACAGCTGAGACTGGGCCAGGCCAAAGTCAGGAGCCCAGAACTCCATCTGGTTCTCCCATGTGGGTGTCAGGTGCCGAAGTATTTGGGCCATCTTCTGCTGCTTCCCCAGGTGTATTAGCTGGATGGCAAGTAGTGCAGCCAAAACTTGAACTAGTATATATGTAAGCAGCAATTTAGCCCATTGTGCCTCAGTGCCAGTCCCCAAATTACTGATATAAATTAAATACTAACTCCATGTAAACTGATACTATCCCTGTGGTGGGAAGTTTTTGCTGCAGATTAAAATGAAAAATTTATACATACCCTTTGACCCAGTAATTCTATTCCTTAAATTTATCCTGTAGACCACTAGTGGGAAATATTTGGCCTTTGGACTGTATATAATTTGGTTTGGCTTTGCAAAGTAACTGCAGGTGGGACTATAAATTTAATAAATCTATAGCAGGCAAATTTTAAATTGATAATTTTGTATGGCCTATGAAGTTATAAATATCCAAGTGGCAGAGTAAAGATTCCTCACCCTACATGAACTCCCATTTATGTAAAATGTCATATACATAAAATTGTTTATTGCAGTCTTTTAACAACAAAAGGTACAATTTTGTCAAGTCCATCAGTGAGGAATTGGTTAAAGCAACTGTGTTTATCCATGTATATCGGTCAGTGTTTCCTTACTTTAACTAAAATACTTTAAAGAAGCTACTTAAAAAAGAAGAAGGTCTATTGTGGCACATGATTTTGGAGGTTCACAGCCCAAGATCAGTCAGCATATTAACCTGCTGTGTGATGGGGTGGAGCCTGACAGTGGCAAATGTGTATACAGAGGAATTGTTGCATGGGGGCCTGGAAGTGGGGGGAGAGAGAGAGAGAGAGAGAGAGAGAAAGCGAAAGCGAGAGCGCGAGCGAGCGTGAACTTGCAGCTTGTATAACCAGCTACCTGCAAGAATTACCTACTGAGTGTCTCTCTCCCTCCTCACCCCGTTTCAGCAGGAAGCAGCCAGAAGGCATCGTTGCTCTTTACCCCTACAGAAGTAGGATGTGGGATTTTAAGAAGGGGGTCTGAGACTATCCAGACTTGCCACACCCTCAGGTGACCATCATTGCCCACCCATTTCTTAACTGATTAAGAGACTACCAATGGGGAACATCTTACCTGCATGTTCTCCGCCCAACAAGGAGGGGTCAGGGAATGCTTAAAATCCCAAGACCCTTCCTCAAACCTTTGGTGTCTCTCCCTCCTCTTTCGAGAGGCACCCCACCTCATGGCTTTCTCTCCAGAGGTGCTTTCCCCTTCCCTCTCTCCCTTCCCTGCTCACCTGGTCCTTTCTCAAATAAGCTTTTCTGTTTGCAAAAAAAGAAAAAAAATTACCTATTGAAAGTGAGCTTCCATCCTTAATGCATCCACTGTTTATGTTAATCCATTGATTGTTAACATAAGATTTTGGTGTTTAAAGGTGGGGGGGAGCAAATCATGTCCATACTGTAGCACCATTCTACAAAGTATTGTGCCGCTATAAAAGCAAATGGTGGTATTCTTGGTGTACTGATAAGGAAAGATCAATAAGGCAAATTATTACTTTTTAATAATGGTTTCATTGGGATGTGATTCATATATTACAATTCAGCTATTTAGCTTGTACCAGTTAGTGAGCTTTGATATGTTCTCAGATTTGTGCAATCATATTCACTCTAATTACAGAACATTTTCATCATCTCAAAAAAGAAGCCCTGTATCAGTCATTCCCATTTTTTCCCACTCCATTGTCCCTAGGCAACCATTATATTTCCCTATGCTAGGCATTTCATATAAATGGAGTCATATCATATATAGTTGTTTACATATATGTTTTTCACAGTGCATAATGTTTACAATTTACCCATACTGTAGTATGTATCCAGTAGTTCATTTCTTCTTATGGTCATAAAAAGGAATAGTACTCTGTTGTGTGGGCATATCACATTTAACTTGTTCACTCATCAATTGAAGAGCATTTGGATTGTTCCCACTTTTGGCTGGTAAGAATAATGCTGCTCCAGGAACATTCATGGGCAAGTTTTTGGGTGGCTATACATACTCATTTCTCCTGGGCAGATACCACTTCTTGAGTCATATGCTAACTATTTTTTACCTTTTCAGGAGCTGCAAGTCCATTCCAAAGCAGCTGTCCCAATTTGCATTTCCACTAGCAGTGTATGAGGGTTCTGATTTCTCCATCTTGTTACCAAATCCTGTAATTGTCTGTTTTTTATTACACTGTGTGAGAGGTGATAGTTCATTGTAATTTTTATTTGTGTTTCCCTAGTGACTGAAGTTGTTGAGCATTTTCTTTTCATGTGCTTACTGGCCATTAAAATTTTTTCTTTGGAGCAGTGTCTATTTCAATCCTTAGCCTGTTTTTTGTTTGGGTTGTCTTTGTGGTTTTTTTTTTTTTTACATGTTAATTTGAAAGGCACAGTTATAGAGACAGAGATAGATCTTCCACCTGCTGTTTCACTTCCAAAATGGCCACAACAGCCAGGGCAGGTCCCTGCTGAAGCCAGGATTTCCCACAAGGGGTATGGATGCTTTAGCAGGAAGGTGAATTGCAGGTGGAGTGTTCAGGACTCAGACTGGTACCGTGTGTGATACTGGTGTTGTAGGCTGCAACTTAACCAGTTATGCCACAATACTGGCCCTAATTGGGTTGTCTTGTTGAGCTTTTAAAAATGCTTATTTATTTTGAAAGGGAGAGAGAAACAACATACATGAGTAAGCAAGTACATGCTCTCTTGTATCAGCTGGATAATTAAGTCCTATGTGCAAATTTCACGAGAAGTATATGGCCGAGGTCTCTCACTGTATTTACCAAAAAATATATTGAACTCCTACTCTGTGTCTCATGCTTGGAATACAGAGATGAAGAAAAAGCCATCTGCCTCATTTCTACCCTCAAAAAGGAGATTCTGCAGGGGGCAAGTTGGTAAGAAGAGTTACATTAGATACAGTCAACCATGGGTGAGACAAATATACGGCCTGTGGGAGCACAAAGGAAGGGCTCACATAGAGTTGTCAGCAGGTATGTTCCTGAAGGTTCTTTTGTTTGTGGAAACTGATCATACTGGTGTATTTCTCCAGGCTGTGCTGTCCTCCAAACTCAGCTAAGAAGCTGCTTAGTGAACCTTTTGTCCTGAGACAAGCTGTACCTGTGGACTTGTTTCCTCACACCTTGCACTGCGAGCTGGTACTCCTCTGCACTTTGATGAGCAGCCTCCTGGAAAACTGTAGGTGATTTGTTGAGGAGGAAGTTTCTGCAGTTTGCAGGTTTGGCTTCTTGCTACATTGTAGGCCTTGGGAGCATTCCTGGGGAAACCCAACCTTGGACTGAGAGCACCTTGGACTGAGAGCGGGAAGAATATGGTAGCATTTGAGCCTTAGTCATCAGGTTCTGTGACGAACCTGTGTATTTACTTGATGTTGACTACTGCCCCCTCCTTGGCCCCTGGATCTGAACTGTTCTGTTTCTGCTCCCTGTGCAATGACAGCGGAGCTACTTGCAGCCGTGGTAATCATTTCACATTGACTGAGGTCTGCCTTTTTGCTCAGAGATGTGACTATTTTTGGATGTTTTTAGATTTCAGAGTTCATGAGGTAGCCAAACATTAGAACTGGAAACAAGTTTTGCTTTTTACGAAGCAGAACAAGCTGTGAAATGATTGCAGGATGACTGAGTCATCATCAGCAGAGACTTATTCCTTGGAGTTTTCTAAGCTCTGAGGCTTCTAGAATGCCCTTTGAGAAGATTATCTCTAGGAGCAGTAGCAGCAAGTGGCTCTAAGCTATGGAAGGAAAAATGAGAATTTCAAAGGAAAGGACCAAAGATGTTTTGTTAAGACACAAGCTCTAGAATCCTATAATAGTCCAATGTATCTACAACAAAGTGAATATTGAGAACTGACTGAGTATAATCAGTATTTTCTGGTCCATGATTTCTTCAATTCTGGAATTCTTAGGTACTTGCCTAATAAGATTTAGTTTTGAATCTTAATGCTAAAGATATGTTACTTAGCAAACATTGCTTGGTTTACAAAATGATATCAGTTCAGTTAGTATACTAATTTTTTTCTAAAAATATTTATTTGTATTTGAAAGTCCAGAGTTACCAAGAG